>NW_024737042.1:12373401-12653401 GCF_018991925.1 Homarus americanus
AGGGTGCTTTACTCGGGAGCCGATTTGTTCTCAGTGATCCCAAAGGTGAAGTCGTCGACATGATTCCAACGAGCGGGAATTTCTCTCAGGGCATCATTGATAAGCATAAGGAAGCGGAGAGTCCTAATCTTGATGCTTTGGGTGACGCCACATTTGAGTGACTGAAAGGTGGAGGCAACCCCTCGGAAGCGTACGGCTTGGCGTCGGTTCTAAGCCATGGTATAAGACTTTTCCGAAGCCTGAAGTCGATAGTTTTGTTGATTAAATTGTGGTCGACTAGGTCGAATGCCTTCGTGAAGTCAATGAAGGCGACAGCGACAGACGTCTTTCATTTTTCTAGAGAAAGCTGACAAGACAGTAGGTGGTGGATGAAGTTTTCCTATTGCCAAATTGCTGAGGATCTATGGCGCCTGCAATATCAGCATAAGCCCACTCAAAAAATGAAAAATTTGCATGTTAAGCTGCATATTGGGGGTAATGGCAATGGGTCGTAGCTCATTTACGGAATGTGGGTTCGCTGCTCTGGGCACTGGTGACACTTATGAGGTCTTCCAGTCAGTTGGGCATCTTGCTTGACTACGGGAAGCATTGATGATGGAGCAGAGAGGTTTAGCTAGTTCCGGGGAGAACTCCCTGTAGAGTTTCATTGGTAAGTCAATGGAGGTAGCGGAGCGCTTGATCTTCAGTTTGTCCAAACATCTGGCCACTTCAAATCCTTCCACTAGGTCAGTGGGAGAGGGGACTGGTAGGTAAGCAGGGAGACAGGTTGTGTCAAGGTGAGGGAGCGTCTGGAATATAGTTGTGAAATGATTGTGTGTGTGTGTGTGTGTGTGTGTGTGTGTGTGTGTGTGTGTGTGCGCTCGCGCACGCGCGTGAATTACATATTCAATCAGTTCATTGGTTTCGGACAAGATAATATATAAAATAAAAGTGTTGGTTGTGAAAGAGTAGAACTGTGTCATTGAAGCTACTAACAGAACTGTCTGCCAAACCTTGTTATAAATAACACCTTGTAGCAAATTTGATGTATTTCTGCTCGGTGACTGAGGAATTCCGGAGATGTACGAAAGCTGACACACGAAAAACGACGAATGATGGATGACGCACAACAATCGAAGTGCAGAAGTAATAATAGCGACGAAAGCTGACGCACGAAAAACGCAGAACAGCTGAGTATCACCTGAACCCTCGGCCAGTTGAAGTAAAAGTAATAAGAGGTGACGGCGGGGAACTCATCACTTGTTTACCTTGAGACACACAAAAGAGGGTCCACCTCCAGCTGTGGTCTCAACAATAGTCCTAGAGTCCACCTCCAGCTGTGGCCTCAACAATAGTCCTAGAGTCCACCTCCAGCTGTGGCCTCAACAATAGTCCTAGAGTCCACCTCCAGCTGTGGCCTCAGCAATAGTCCTAGAGTCCGCCTCCAGCTGTGACCTCTACAGTCGTCTTGGGGTCCACTTCTAGCTGTAGTCACAACATTGGGTCGAGGTCCACCTCCTGCTGTGGCCACAACAGTAGCCCGGGGGTCCACCTCCTACTAAGGCCACAACAGTAGCCCGGGGGTCCACCTCGTACTAAGGCCACACCAGTAGCCCAGGGGTACACTTCCAGCTGGGGCCACAACACTAACCCGGGGGTCCACCTGAAGCTGTGGATACAACAGTATCCCGGGGGTACACCTCCTGCTGGGGCCACAACAGTAGCCCGGGGGTACACCTCCTGCTGAGGCCACAACAGTAGCCCGGGGAACCCACCTCCTGCTGGGGCCATAACAGTAGCCCGGGGGGGTCTACCTCCTGCTGAGGCCACAACAGTAGCCCTGGTTACAGTTCCTGCTGGGGCCACAACAGCAGCCCGGGGGTACACTTCCTACTGGGGCCACAACAGTAGTCCGGGGGGGGGGGGTCCACCTCCTGCTGGGGCCACAATGCTGTAGTACCATCAGCCAATGGGTAGTTCAGAGCCTCACATTAACGCATCTAAATTATATTTCGTTGAATTTTATTCTCCTGTGAAAGTAATTACTTGACCTTTACTTAAGTTAATTGGACAACTTTAAAGTTAAAGCGAACTTTCCCCCCCAAAAGAAATAAAAGTTTATGATAATTTTGGCATTTCGATATTAAATACTGTATAGCTAATCCTCGAGGAATAGCCCAACACGTTATTGTGTTCAGCTAGTTTTTATCATGTGTGTGTCGCACACAGGGTAGTGCAATGCGTCTAGTGTGGCAGCATTATATTCAGTGTTGAGGTGCAAGCACTGCTTCCCTCACGCTTTCAGCCACCGCCGGTGGCTAGCCCTCGTACCGAACAGGGAAGCAACTTGCATAAGACCTCCCCTGCCAGTACACAGCCTCTTCACCATCAAGACTCCTGCTGTGCCTCCTCGTGGCAACAAACGGTAACTGGGTGCCTTGTGAACCCAGGAGAGACCAGAAGGGAATCTCGGAGTGGCAGTGGCCCCAGAGGGACAGCACATAGGCCCAATGGCATGTGAACACGTCCTGGCGCCTACCAACCAATGCCCTGCTGCCTTGCGGATTAATCTTGGCAAGTATAAGGCTACGGGAGTAAACCCCGAACGAAAAATCTGCGTTGGAGCCCCGCATCAGGCACACATTCTTACAGAGCTCCAACACGACTCCAACGGCGGAAGAGGTGACTACCATGGGAACCCAACGACTACACCGGCGGACGAAGGCAATGCCTGATGGACACGCTACTAAGTCGAAACCCAACAAACTGGGATATTGGCAGTCCATTGCAACTCTCCCTCTCCCCAGTTGTAGCAACACTTGCACCACTGGATCAGGAAAAGGGAGAGCCAAGATGTGTGGTTGCAGCCTGCACTCCTGCCTCATCACATGAATCAACTCACTACCAGCCATCATGCAGCTCATCATACCTTTCATCATCAAAGCCCCTATACCCCCCAAAAGTCCCATGGTGACGGGCGAGTGGAGACGGGGACAGGTAGAGATTACTGCCAGGAGTCTCTATTCACAACTTTGCACATGGGTGGCACAGATAAGATGGTCGTTTATACAATGGGATCTAGGCAGCAGTGCAATCCGGTCTTGTCTGTGCGACTGAGCAGCCCTTTCGAGGAGCCACTCTGCTCACCCCACACGGGGAGGGAGCTAGAAAAGGTGCCCTAAACATAACCTGCCTAAAAAACCAACCTGACTGGGCAACCGCACCCAGTAAGGTCATCCTTATGCGGTCGAAAAAGCAATGTAATTAGAGATCATAACAAAAACAAACTATACAACCTCGTATGGTCGCTGCATGGAATGTCAGGACCCTTCTGGGTACTGGCACAAATGAGCGTCCTGGAAGAAAAAGAACTGCCCTTGTGGCAAAAGAGCTGGCTAGGTATAACATCGACATAGCAGACATTAGTGACTTCCGGCTTCCAGACGAGGGTCAACTCACAAAACTAGGGTCTGGCAATACCTTTTCTGGAAGGGTAAGCCTGCTGTGGAGAGAAACTACATATATGAGTTGGCTTTGCCATCCTACAGTGGGTTATTGAAATGCCTATTGGAATCAATGAGTGCCTCATGATGCTCCGAGTCCCACTGAATCACTCACGTCACATCTTTTTCATCAGTGCATATGCCCCAACACTGGATGCAGAAGATGACATCAAGGAGGACTTTTACGCAGACCTTGAGAGAGTGATAACCTCTATCTCTATTCCTTGGTGACTTCAATGCCAGAGTTGGCAGAGATGCTGACATTTGGCAGGGAACCATAGGGAGAAATGGAGTAGGCAAGTGTAATCCCAACGGCCTACTCCTCCTCAGCAAGTGTGCTGCACACAACCTCACTATCATCAATACCTCGTTTAGGCAGGCCGACAAACACTGGCATCTCATTGTCTATATCATTGTCAGAGAAAAAAATAGCAGAAATGTAGTCATCACCCGTGTCATGCTTGGCTCAGCCCACTCCAACATTGATCATCGGTTCATCAGAGCCAAGCTCTCACTTTACGTTGTCTCAAAACGGCGAAGGCAGCAAGCCTCCAGAAGAGATCTTAACACTAAGCGTCTGGAGGATGCAGCGGTAGCACATGCTATCAGAGAGCAGCTCGAATATGGGCTGTTAAGCAACCTGACAACAAACAACCCAGATCCCAGTGCCGAGTAGAATATGCTCGACACTGTCATGACAAAAACCTGCAGAGACCCTCGGCCAGATCAAAAGAATACACCAGGACTGGTTTGATGAAAATGACCCGACAATCAATATACTCGTCGATGATAAACATGCTGCTTTAACTGACAGGCAGAACAACCCTCAGTTTCGGACCTAAGCTGATACCTTCCGCAAGAAGAAAGTGGCGGCCCAGCGGGAACTTCGCAATCTAAAGAATGACTGGTTTGAAAATAAAACCTGTGAAGCAAAAAAATTTGCAGATCAGCACAAGATGTGTGAATTTTTCAATTCCACTATAACATTTTATGGGCCAATCACTCATGGTGCAGCCCCCTCCGCTCATCCGATGGTAACTCCCTAATTAAAGACGAAGAAGGCATCCTTCAATGCTGGAAAGAGCACTACCCTGCACTGCTCAACCGAAACACCGATGTGGATGTCCTGTCTACCCAGCAGGTCCCTCAGCATCCAGAGCTGACCCACCTCAGCTATCTTCCATCCCTGGATGACGTAGCTACTGCCATCAAACAAGAAAAATAACAAAGCCTCACGGCCTAATGGAATCCCAGCCGAGGTGTATAAAGCAGGAGGACCTCTGCTTACCAGCAGTCTCCATTCTCTCCTCGAGAATATATGGGAAAGGAGGAAATCCCCAAGCTCTTACAGACGCCTCCATCGTCAATATTTATAAGAACAAGGGAGACCGGTCAGACTGTGGCAACTACCGCGGGATCTCGCTGCTGTCCGTAGCTGGCAAGATTATCGCCCGAGTCCTCCTAAACAGACTTCTTCCTGAGGCGGAAAGCTTCCTCCCGGAATCTCAATGTGGCTTTAGATCATCACGTGGCACCACTGACATGATCTTTGCTGCCTGTCAGTTACAATAAAAGTGCAGAAAACAGCATCGTGACCTGTACATGGCTTTTATCGACCTAACCAAGGCCTTTGACTCGGTCAACAGGGAAGCCCTCTAGTGGACCCCCAGCCGTTTTGTCTGCCCACCAAAATTCATCGCCTTTGTGAGGCAACTCCACGATGGCATGAACGACAGTGTCCTGCACAATGGCACCCAGTCTGAGTTCTTCCCCATCCAAACAGGGGTTAAACAAAGATGTGTACTGGCACCAACACTCTTTTCCATTTTCTTGGCTGCCTTCCTCACTCATGCCAGTGCCAATTTAGCCGGCGAGGCGGACAACGAGTACTAGATGAAGGGTCTTTTCAACATAAAGCAACTCAAGGCAGGAAGAAAGGTGTTGACAGCTTCCATTACTGAGCTTCAGTATGCAGACGACTTTACCCTTGTCGCTCACACTGAATGCGGCCTACAGGAGATCCTGAACACCTACCTAAGCAGATGCGTAGCACACTTCGACCTTGAGGTGAATGTATGTAAGACTCAGATTCTCTTTCAGCTTGCCCCTGGTTCAGCCACACCTCTACCATCCATCCAGCTAACCAGTAATAATTTTCCTAATGCTACCCACTTTCGGTATCTCAGCTCCTACCCGTCCACCACCGCGGACATTGGTGAAGAGATTCAACATCGGATCAGATGTGCATCTCAAGCCCTTGGCAGACTCCGAAACCGTGTCTCCAGATGTAGGGATCTGAAATTATCTACAAATTACACGTAAATCGATCAGTGGTCCTCCTCGCCATGCTATATGGCAGCAAGACATGGGTCACATGCAGGAGGCAACTCAAGACACTTGAAAACTTTCACCAAAGTAGTCCACGTTCCATCCTCCGAGTTCGCTGGGAGGGCAAGAGAACAAATGCCAGTATTCTTGCTGACACCAACTGTAGAAACATCGAGGCTACCATTATCCATGAACAACTACGCTGGACTGGCCATGTTATCCGCATGGACGACAGTAGAGTTTCAAAGCAGCTAATTTACAGTCACCTAACGAATAGTAAATCGACCCCCTCACTTGGGAGACGAATACTTCACGCTGTAGTGCTTGGAGGAGCACCACACAAGAAGGTGTTAATACTTTTGTGTTATCCCGACTGCATAACGAGGCAGAAAAGCGCCAACGCCTAATGACGCTGCCGCCGCCCCTCCCGCACTAGATGTAAGCTCCTCACATGTGCACCATCTGTGATCGACCCTGTCGGTCCCGTATCGGTCTCTTTAATCTCCTCAGAACTCACCAACCTAGGTGACATACTTAATAACATTATATAATAGCTGGATGATCGTCATACTCGTTTCAGAGTGACAGTAAAGTAGTGTGTGTGTGTATGTATGTGTGTGTGTGTGTGTGTGTGTGTGTGTGTGTGTGTGTAAATCAAAGTATTTCAATAACGGGTTAATCAATATTAATAAAAAGTCGGAAGTAGGTCAGGACGGATGGATGATTAGAACAAACTGATTTTGGAGACAGTGAAGTCGGTGGGTGACGTCACAGGACAACATGACCTGGAAATGAACATAAAATCCCTTCACTCTGAACCATTCAATCATTTTTGTCATTAAACAACCATTTTTTTACAACACCTTCGGTAATGTAACTTCTCATCCATTCTAATCATACACCTGCCAACACAACACAAGATAATGCCTATCAGTGTTCCATATTTTGTCAAAACGCTATCCTTAGTAGCAGCCAGTCCCCCCCCCCCCCAGTACTTGCTCTAAATTCACCCCATCTCGTGTAACTACCTACCTTTTATAACTACTCATTTGATGCTTTCTGTTATTTTTAGCCTAGAGCCCAAGACCTAAAAAAATACACACAAAGTGATAGTATCCCACAAATTATTCTCACAATGTGTATTTAAACTTTTCAAGCATTCTTTCTCGTCTAACATTACTCCCTCATCTTGGAAATTAGCCAATGTCCAATCCCATTCCAAAATAGAGGTGATCTATCCACTCCCTTCAACTACTGTCTTTTACAATATCTGTGACTTCAGTACCGGAATGTCCCATAAACCATCGTTGTTCCATCACAAACCTGTTACTACTCTATACTCAAAACCTTGTCTTTGGCCTTAACTACTTCAGTGATGTATCTCTTTGCTCTTGACGTTTCTAAACCTTCTAACAAGATCTGTCATCATGCTCTCTTTACCTGATTATCTTATCTTGAACTCCCTTATTCTTTAGTTTCCTGGATTTCCGTTTCTCTTTAACCTCTAAACAAGGCAGGAGTAGACTGTACACATTCTAATCACATTCTTGTGCATGGTGAAGTACCCCTAGGCTTGGTTCTTGCTCCTACCATATTCCTACAACATCCCATGCAGCAACCTATACGAGAGTATAATGTTGATACCCAGTCAAGAGTAGCAGCAGATCGCTTAATTACTACAATCTTTAGTCCCCAGATCAGTGGAGTCCAAAGAACCTTGATATACTCGCATGTAAAACCACCAAAGCACAAACACTTTTCACAAAGCAGATTATTATATGCCTATATTATCATTCAGAAACATCCTCATTATATTAGTCACTAATATCAATATTCTTTATCTTTCTATACCTAATAATCTCCCATAGAACTAACAGATTTCTAACAGTGAAAAAATGTATCGAAAAAGCGAAGTTTTCTCCTTCAGGCTCGTTATAACTTCTCTCTGCACATTTTTTTTTACTCTTTATAACAGCTATGCCTTCCCCTACATGGCAGTAATCCCTGTTATTAAAAAAAAATCATAATACTCTTTGGCTCATCAACTTTCCCCATCCCTCCTCTACTGTGGAGAATAGATAATGAGCCAGCCCTCTTCGACTCTCACTCCGATAACCTCTACCTCCAACAAATCTCTGGGCTTGAGTCATTCATAATTCAATGTTCGAAGGACCAGTGTATAAAACACGTTTATCATAAGAAAATAATAAAGATTCCTGCCCAAATTTGGTGGAGGAGGAATATTAAATCACGAAAATTGACCATCACCTACTTGGCTTCGAAGCTCCTTTGAAGCCTGATAGGATACCGATAACAATTATCACTGAAATCAACATTAGTAATTATAAGTTCCATTTATTGAATTATAACTTATATTTGAGTGGACTAATCACATTTCATATATTCTAGATGATCAATACCAAGCGCTGAAATATTTACCTTTTATTTTGGATGAACTTGCGTTGTAACGATACACCGAAGATATAAGTTTCAGTGTACCGAACCACCTCGTTTTCTACGAACCGAACTATGTCCATAAATAAGATTCATAGATATCATTATTAACTACGTACAGGGTATTAACTCATAATCCCCTATACCAAGCTTACTTATCTTTGAGTAAATTCCGTGTTTCTTCCACCCCGGATGGTTCAGCACTGACCGCCGAGTCGCTGACTGGCTAGTGGTTACTACCCCCTCCCAGAGCCTCCTGTTATTTTACACTGACGTCAGTCGGGTATACCAATTGCACAATTAATCATTTAACTACAATAATTATTTTCACATGGATGTATTACTAACAAGTGTGCAACAATTAATGAGTTATTAATTATTCAGTAGAGATTATGCAGCTACTTATAATTTATTGTAACTCATGAATTTAATTTAGCGTTCGTAATCAACAAACATGATTGTGTTGGTTACTCATATTTCCTCAGTTTCTCTTCTGTCTTAAGGAGTAGCATTTTATATAATGTACACTAGCCTCTCCTGTTCGGGATAATTTTTCCATATAAACATCACCATGTTTCAGTGCAACCCAATACAATTTAGATTATATACAATCTTAAACTTATTTTACCCTTTCCTGTCAGAGAATTCTGACACCTACCTATGAAATGATCTAGACCATTATTCACGTCATTTCTACCCCATCCAATATACTGTATACACGTCATTCCCTATCGTCCCACCTCTACTCCAGGCAAGATCCCTTTATTTTAACATTATCGCTATTAACCTCTTAATTCCTTATCTGTGCAGTTCCCTTCCCGCTCTCATGTCGATACAATAAAGTCTACAAGGCAAACATGGCTCGACTATTGGTCACTTTGTCAATAATCATGTCAGAAGAAGAGCACCAACAAAGTCTATCTTGTCCAGGATCCGGGTTAAAACGTATATCCTCCCACACTTATATCAACATCCCTCACCCATCACACAGTAGAGGATTTAACACGATCATTTGGTATTCGTCATAACATGCATCTTAAAAGCCTACTCAGTCTCTCTCTTTCGAGGAACTGTTAGCTAAACTGAGGTATAACTGTTAGTCAAGGCAGCAAAGAGAGAAGTAGAGGGGAGCTTTCCTCACCTATTGAAAAACATTGTTTCAAACGAGGTTGATACCGACGAGAGACAGGTTTTTACTGAACTGTACTTATATTCTCCAAGTAGTAGTAGTGCTTCTTACTATGGTGTGTGTGTGTGTGTGTGTGTGTGTGTGTGTGTGTGTGAGAGAGAGAGAGCTGTGAGTATTATGAGTAGACTGAACATTTAAAAGCCAACATTTCTGTCTATGTATTATTAAAAATGTATTTTAGTAGCCACGTTGACAGCGTGTGAATAGCAAAACATTTAATTAAATCCCCAGCAAGATGATGGCGCTCATGCATAAATTGTAGGTAAAACATTTCCAGTCTGGAAACACTGACAAACAGCGATGTAACTAAACACAAGCGGACAACAGCTGACAATTTTCAAAGTAAAATAACCGGACACTGGATTAATGACTCCACCAGGTGACTTCCTAAATGAACTCTAGTCTCTTATAGTATATCGATATTTGTATTTTAGGAAACCTCACGAGAATACATTACTCTTTTCGTCCAGCAATAATCACATTAGTTTATAAAAGTATATTATCAGTGGAGCAAATTAGGTTATACTGCATGCCTTTCTTCTCCCTAAAACACAGCCCCGTAACCTAAGAAATCTATAGTGCACAAATGTTTCCAGAATAAGTTTACCTGACTTTTGTCAGTCCAGTTTTCTTAAAAGTATACTGGAAATTCTTCAAGTATCTAGTAAGTGACAAGTGATCGCGGGCCCTTCATGCCCTTGTGAAAGTTTGAACGCTCGTGACAGCGTACAGTGAATGAGGGTGCACCAAGTCCGTAGACTTGCATCGTTTTCCATCGTAAATAAAATTGATAATTAATGCCTTCCTACAGAAATCATCGACATGGGACCAGGTTTGTTCCACTCTACGAATGTTTTTGCGATTTTTCCACCAAGTTTGATGAAAAACGATTGTGCCGTTTCGGCTGCCCAGAACAGACACACACAGACAGACAGACAGACAGACAGACAGACAGACACACGGCTAGTCCTATAGTATATTAGATAAACCGGTAGTCAAGCCTAAGGGAGCGTAAAAAGAATGTACTGCGCCTCATCTTGCTCACGATCTGCGGCCTATATAGTGTTCCTCTACACTGGTCGAGTTGCCTGAACACCTGAGCCACGTGCAGGCGTCCTTCTACAGTTAAAACTACTGATTGACGTCCTAGGATTATCACAACTCCCATTTACTGTAAGAATCAACTTGTCGCAGATTTCAACACTTAGTCGGATGTCACAAAACAAAGCTACAAGTTACAAGTGACAGTCGCCTTCCACACAACAACGTGAACTATATAACACTGCTGATAAGAAGCTAGAGATAATAATAGACCAGGGCCTCAGGTGGAAGTCCCGCCACTGAAAACAAGTCCAATCAGTTTATTTATTTCTACTACAGAGAATGTTTTAGTTAATTGTGTGCGATTACAGCGAGTGGAAGTAGTAAACATTTAATTATATATAATCACAGGAGATAATGTCATTACTTGTATGGTGTTTTCTTCCATGCATCCATTTCATGTTTTATGATTTTCAAGGTTTACTGATGACTCAAAAAAAACAAAAAAAAACATTGATTGTGTTCTCTATTCAACCCTGACTGTTTTACTCAGCCCCAACTTTATAACCATGACATATTCATATTTTACATGTACTACAAAAACAATTATTCAGATGGATTTTAGAATTCAGCACAAGATTTTGGCGTAAAAATTGATAGTGGTTCCAACAGCCGTTAGAGACAGTGTAAAACCGTAGATACAGCAAGCAACGTGACCAGCACTCCTCAACCACCTTCATATCCCCAATGGTAAAGTTAGGTATTGTAATGATTGTTTATCAGACCCTAGCTTACAGCCCAGAAAGAACAGCACATATAACAGCAAGTAGATGAGCAGGTGTAACCCACATAGGTTGACACATCCTGCAGTGAGAGTAAGACCTGACCTAAGAGAGCTGATGGCCACAATGTCGAGTTAACCCGGCGTTGTGACTGTGTTAAAGAAACTCACCTCATCTAGACACACCCGGTGACCCGGGTGGTAATAAGTAGGAAGCATTACCAACCGGCGACATGACCACGCACCTGGGCAAACACAGCTGTCCAGACCTGACCCAAGAGAGGTCACGGTCTCATTGACCCAGAGTTCTCTGCCATGCGATTAGCTTAACCCGGCGATATGACCGTGTTACTCAAGAAGCTACCCTCCAGCCAGTACACCTGTCACCTGACTAGACACACCCAGATTAGACACTCTCTGACCCTCTCCCACCATGAACGGTTACGAGTTTGATAACGTGGCGCGGATATGTCCGGTTACGCCGACCTGCCCCAAGAAATTAAACCTCCTAGTTCTCAAGAAGTTCTTTAAAACCACTGGGATCATGGGGGTCACCAAGGTGGAACGACTGAAGCTCCATGGTGACATCAAGATCACCTTCGCCGAGAAGGGTATGCCCGTACAGCTCGCGGAGATCCCAGACATCAACGGCATTCCAATAAAAATGATTGCCTACAAGTGGGACAACCTGAAGCTGGGAGTAATCTCCCATGCCGAAATTGCCCAGGTGGAACAAACAGAGCTGAGTGAGTTCCTCAAGGGGCAACTCCAAGTTGTCAAGAAGCTGTCCAACACCACTGCCCTCACCGGACACCATGCAACCTTACCCAAGGAGGCTTAACTGGCGTGGGTAACTGTGCCAGTCAAGCCCTACTGCAGACCGAAACACTGCTACAAATGCCAGCACTACGGTCACACAGTCAACAAGTGTGAGGCGCAGGAGGACACCTGCTCCCTGTGCGGCAGCCCCAGACACCGCTACACTGTCTGCCCCAACACAGTAAAAAAATGCGCTGCCTGTGGCGGCCCACATTCCTCCGTCGATCGGACCTGCCCGAAATAGAAGGAGGAATGCAGGATAGCCAAGGCTCGACTCGACAAGAAACTGAGCTACAAAGAGGCCCTCCTTGCTGTACGCTCCCAAGACAAGAAAAAACAGAAGAAAAGAAAATCAAGAAAAGAAAACCCAAGAAAAGAAAACTCAAGAAAAGACACACGCCACACAGAACCAAGAACACCACGGGGCCCGTGGTGCTGAAGCCCACGTGGTCAACCTCACCGTCTCCGACTTCTTCCACACCTATGAAGACCTAAGACACGAGGAAGACGAACAACAAGACCCAAACACGAATAAATGGACACTTCAAGAGAGCAAGAGGAGGAGGAGAGTAAGAAGAAAATCAACTTCAAGCTAACAAGAATACCAAGACAGAAGACCAAGACATTTCCTCCAAACAAGAAAACAACACACACAATCAAGCTGACCAAGTACTGAAAAACCATGGCCCAACCCAACACGCACCTGACGCTTGACCTGACGCTCACCTGACTCTGTCCTCCCGCCTCCTCGCCGCGTCCAGGGGAGTTGCTGCTGCCTCCAACTTAAACCCCCTCATGCAAGCTGTGTTTTATATCTAGAAGTGTAAGTAATAAGAGTGCAGAGGTCTTATTGCAACTATATCTTGCGCTAGTCAGGCCGCACCTCGATTATGCGGTTCAGTTCTGGTGCCCTTATTATAGAATGGATATCAATTCACTAAAGTCGGTGCAGCGTAGAATGACGAAAATGATTCCGGGACTTAGAAACCTTCCATATCAGGATAGGTTAAAGAAACTAAACTTGCATTCCCTAGAAAGACGAAGAGTGCGGGGAGATATGATAGAAGTATTCAAGTGGGTGAAAGGAATCAATAAAGGGGATATAGATAAAGTTCTTATAATATCCGAGCAGGATAGGACTCGAAGCAACGGATTTAAGTTGGATAAGTTTAGGTTTAAGAGGGAGATAGGAAGGAACTGGTTCACAAATAGGGTGGTGGACGAGTGGAACAAGCTTAGCAACTTTGTAGTAAGTGCTGGAACGCTGGAAAGTTTCTAAAGGAGGCTAGATAGATTCATGGATGATAGAGTGGTAGTAACTCTCGACAGGAGCTGCCATGCACAGGCCAACCGGCCTATTGCAGACTCCTTATTTTCTTATGTTCTTATGTTTAGCCACGGCACCTTTGCCTCCTTCTAAAATTCACTTCAATCCTCCCTTTATCCTTCCCCTGAACCTTCTTCCCCCCTGTCACTAGCATTTATGTCATGTCATGTCAGTGACGACATCTTCCGGCTTGTTATCGCCAATATAAGAGCCTGCAGCTCCCTCCACGAACATTAGCATTCGGATCATCATTGCAACAGGGAAGGGGCCGACAGCTCCTCCCCAGAGGGAGACTTCCCTCCCCAGCACCGAGCCTCGGCTAGCAGAGTCTCCCACAAGAGAAATAGTCCAGCTGCTCCTGCTGGGCCTCCCTCAGGTCACACGTGAGTCTTTGTTAGAGCGATCCAAGGGTGAGTTACTTACGGTGGGAAGTGTATCTATTTCATGTTTGTTGTCCGAGAGTCATTGTATAGTAATGTAAATATAATGATCTATTAATGTGTGTGTGTCATTGAGTTTAATAATAAATAGTTGTTATAGTTGGTGTTTAGAAGATTTCCCCTAAAAACATAGTAACTTAAATAACTAATCGGCCACGCTACCAAACTTCCTCACTTTACATCCTACAACTATAAATTCTTCCTATATCTTCTATACGAGTTTTGACTTGTTATAGTATCCATTTACAGCTGAGTGGGCAGGGCGCTGTATCCACTAGGCCATCGCACCCCATTATGTTTAGGTGTCGCCAGTCAGAGGTCGAGGTCACTGCTCAAGGTTTCAGAGCAAGATCTTTGACGCAGAGACTAAAAGGCAGGTGGGCCAGTGTTGACAACACCTGGTTAGTGGGAGTGATGCTAGACGAGAAACAACTGAATAATATGTAGATAAATAAGACATAATATAACGGTGAACTATGTCCATATGTAGGAACAGTATTGAAAAAAAAAGAGGCGGACCAATTATGGTGAAACCAGACGAGGTGTGTTGAGTAATGTCCAAGATGTTTGATGAAATTTGGAGGGTGGATGAGATTTGGTGAAGGAAGAATGACTTTAATTGAAGTAAACATGTTAAGGTCAAGTTCGCAAGGCATAGTCAGCCACGTGTGTGTGTGTGTGTGTATACCAAACATCTGAGAGAAGGAAGACAAACAAAGAGACTCACTCTCTCCCTCTCTTACCCGCCACCCTTTCTCTCTCGTCCCCCTCCTCGGCTCGGGCGAATAATAAAATAGATTGGAAACTTTCACTTTGTTGGCTAAACTTAATAAGAAGTACTACCCCTCCAGCTGCCTTAAGGCTGATTCACACTAGCCATCACGTATCGGTAACATCACGGATCGGTAACGGTCCGTCAAAACTGCGAGCATTCACATCTTCCGTGACGGAACGTCACCGTTCCGTCAGCGATCGGTGTTTAGCTTCGCAGTAAAAATGGCGCCATATTCATTTAGCAAAAAGAAACTTGCAGTTATTGCACTTCTTTTGGACGGGGAAGAAGCAGAGAAAAAAAAAGATGAGACTGTGGATTCACCAGTGTTTAAGAAACAGAGAAACTGAGGGAGAATACTGGACTTCATTCAAGGACCTTGTAGATGATGAAATTAAATTTTACCAGTATTTTAGAATGTCCAAGCACAAATTCTATAATTTGTTGTTGAAAATAGAAGCGGGTTTGCTCAAGAGTAACACTAATTTTTCAAATATCTCAAAGGACTCTCAAAGTACTGCTTGAGAATGCTGACATTATTGTTTTTGCAACTTGCATTTTGCACAATTATATTAGAGATCAAGATGTGACAGACATTAAAAGGTTAGAAAACAACGTTACTGGTTTGGCTGGACAAGGAGGAAATGCCAATCAACGTGCCTTTTATGTGAGAGAGAAATTTAAAAAATTCTTTAACAGCCCATCTGGCTAAATACCTTGGCAGTAGACTCCTTGAGTAAGTGTTTATTCAAGATTAGTTAAATCAAACAATGCAGTGTTACTTAACAATAAAGGATAATCTCTTACCTGGTTTGTTTAGTTCCTCTCCTATGGTTTTCCACAGTCTGTCCTTATAAACATTATCTCTATATTTTTTATTGGATTTAGCATAAAGTTCTTCATATCCACGAACCAGTTCAATTAGCTGTTCGTCCATGATGTGAAACAAAAGTGAATAAATCAACTAGGCCAATATTAAGTTGTAGACCCTCCCGCCTGCTCTCTAACTCGAACGGACCGTTACTGACCGTGTGTCTGTTCACACCATCCGTAACGTATCGGAAACGGTTCGGCACCGAAACGTTTCATCACGTCAAAATATTTTTCTGGAGATACCGAGACGTGACAGAACTGAACGGAACCGAACCGATACGTGACGGTGACGTGCCGGTTAGGTGTGAACAGCTCCATTTGATTACATTAAGAAATTTTGACGGGCTGTTGCCGATCCGTGATGGATAGTGTGAATCGGCCTTTAGGCATTGTCGCAGAGAACAAGGCGGCGGGGGGTGGAGAGGAATTGAGAAGGCAGCAAGTATCTAAATAGTGTGTATCTACTGTAAGTGCGAGTATCTAAGTGGCAGATATCTAAGTGGTGGGTATCTAAGTGGCCTCACTGGATAGGTTTTCTGACCTCACTAGAGGAAAGGTCAAGGCAGGCTTAGCTCCCGGTGGATTAATTGTCAGTAATGGCTAGTACTACTTGTGAACAGGGCTCTGCCCTTCTGAGGGCAGAGTTAGAGAGGACCAAGGAAGAAAACTTGAAACTAAAGGAAGAGATAGCGAGGGTGAAGGAGGAAACTAGACAAGGAAAGCCCATGTCTGACTAAAACTCAGGGGAATGCAAGGTTGTGAGGAGACGAACGACCAAACTGGTGGTGAAAAAACCTAACCAGGATACGACAATAACAGCTAAGTGTACCAACCCTTTCAGTCCTTTGATAGACTCATTGGACGTTAGCATAGTCAGGGACAAGGCTGACAAGGAAGGTACGAAAACCTTAATTGTTGGCGATTCCCAGGTACGGTACCTGGACAGAGCTTTTTGTGGTAAAAATAAAGATAGGATGAGGGTGAGTTTGCCAGGAGCTGGGATGGGAGATATAGTTGACAGGATGGACAATATCTTGTCTGGTAATGGGAATAAACCCATTATCTGCCTTAGTGCAGGAGGCAATGATATTGGCCGGTGTAGGAATGAGGAGCTTCTTGATAAGTTCAAGACAGCTATAGAATGTATTAGATCGAAAGGAGGGTGCCCTGCCTAGAAGGAGAGTTGGCAATGAATGGCTGTCAAGGGCAGTTGGTGTCAACAGCCGTCTTGACGGATATTGCAAGTCAATATCAGTCCCATTCACTGACAACTGGGATAACTTCTATGGCAGAAGGGACCTTTATGCTAGTGATGGGGTGCATCTGTCTTGGGATGGGGTGGCAACTCTGGCTGGTTCTCTCGAGAGGGCAGTTCAAAAAATGTCGAAGTCTTTAAACTGCTAAGAGAACATATGAGCATGGGGGTGGAGGAGACTGCAGTGGGAGCGGGTAAACAAAGTGAAAGGTTACAGGGAAATAGTGCTAAGAATTATGGCAAAACTAAATTAGGCAGGGAGTTAAAACCTAAGCGCAACAAAGAGAGGACTCAGAACACGACTAACTTAAATGTCTACTACGCAAACAGTAGAAGTATGAGAAACAAAATAGATGAAATCAGGGCGTTGGCATATACCGAAAAAATCGATATAATAGCATTCACCGAAACATGGATAAACCTAGACTCACGTGAGTTACCTGTCGAATACCAAATTGCAGGTTACAAATTATTCCATACCGATAGGCAGATTAGGAAAGGAGGTAGAGTAGCAATCTATGTCAGGGATAATCTGAAGTGTGAAATAAATAAGGTAATAAAAACAGAAAGGAATACAGAAACAATTTGGATAGAACTAATCGATGGTAGGGCAAAATTAATTACAGGAGTAATATATAGACCTCCTAATCTTGATAAGAGTTATGAGCGACTTATTTGAGATGAAATGAGCAGGGCTTCCATACATAGCAAAGTCTGTATAGTAGGCGACTTTAACTTTAGCCAAAGAGATTGGATTGACCTTACGGGTAACTCGGAATCAGAGGATTTTCTTGAAACAATCCAGGACTGTTTCCTAAGCCAACATATAACCGAACCCACCCGGGGGTAATAATATACTCGATTTAGTTCTGTGAAACAGAGAAAACCTCATTATTAATGTCGAGGTAGGGAACAAACTTTCTAACAACGATCACAAAGAAATTTGATTCTAGTTAGAATTTCAGGGCAGCCGCAAGGAAAATTCCACTTAAGTCCCAGATTTCAGAAGGGCAAACTTTGATAGTTTGAAGAGGCAGCTGAGAGAAGGGGTATCACGCTTGGGGGTGAACTACATGACCTCATATGAGGTGACATCTCACAATGTACCCACAGAGGACAACCTCACCTTACCAGGAGACCTGATAACGAGATCTGACGTTGCCGAGTTCCACAACAATTTATATAATGAGTTATTTAATGCACAAAGGCAGAACATACCATACAGAAAACTCAGATCAAACAACAATGACCCTAAATAGATAAAGAATTATTTAAAGAATATTATTGGACAAAGGAAGGCTATAGGTAGGAGAATAAATCGTGGTGAAGTCTACCTCCGAGATTATTATAAGGTATTGGCTGGTAGGGTTAAGACGGATATAAGAAAAGCAAAGAGGAATAATGAACTGAAGATAGCAAGGGAGGAGAAGGCAAACCCGAAGGGATTCTATCAAATGAATCAAACTAAAACACAAGAAAAGATTGGACCAATACAGTCACATACCGGTGAGCTAACTGATAACGACGGAGAAATGAGCAATAATCTGAATAAATATTTTACAACAGTTTTCACCACCGAAAATTTAAACATTATGCCAGAGGCACCGACTCTATACAGAAATAGCGAAGAAAATAAAATAGGCGAGATAGTAGTGACTAGTAACGATGTTAGTAAGCAAATAGACAAACTAAAGCCGAATAAGTCACCGGGTCCCGATGAGATATTTGCCAGAGTATTAAAGGAATGAAAGGAAGAGCTTAGTATGCCCTTAGCAAAGTTGTTTAACATGTCCTTCAAAACGGGTGTAGTACCAGAATCCTGGAGGATAGCGAATGTAATACCGATTTTCAAGAAGGGAGATAGATCACTCTCCTCTAACTACCGACCAATCAGTAGGCAAATTACTGGAAGCAATCATTTCAAACTCTATTCGAAATCACCTGGAGAAGCACAAGTTGATCAATGATTCCCAACATGGCTTCACAAGCGGGCGTTCATGTCTAAGTAATCTATTAACATTCTTTTCATCTGTTGTCGAATCAGTGGACGAGGGGCACAATTATGATGTGGTATATCTCGACTTTAGCAAAGCCTTCGACAGAGTCCCCCACGAAAGACTAATAAGAAAAGTGGAGGTTCATGGCATTAAAGGAGATATTCTAAAATGAATTAGGGCGTGGTTACAGAACATGAAACATCAAGTAAGCATTAACGGCACTAAATCTCATTGGAGCAACGTCACTAGTGGAGTTCCTCAAGGCTCAGTACTAGAACCATTATTATTTATTATATACATAAACGACATAGATATCGGCGTAGACAGCAACATAAGTAAATTTGTTGATGACACTAAAATAGGCCGTGTAATTAAATATGACGATGACTCGGCAAAACTACAGGAAGGTCTAAACAAATTATTCGAATGGTCTGAAAAATGGCAGATGAGATTCAATGTGGACAAATATAAAGTACTCAGTATAGGAGATGTAAACAGGGAAACCAGAAACCAGATGAACAACGATGTTATTGAGAAATCCAACTGCGAGAAAGATTTAGGAGTAATGATAAGTAGATATCTTAAGCCAAGTAAACAATGTGTATTTGCTCGAAACAAGGCTAATAGAGTACTTGGGTTCATACAAAGGAGTGTTCGTTACAAGACTAGCGAGGTCATCTTAAAACAATAACTTGCGTTTGTGAGACCCCCACTTGGATTACGCAGTTCAATTCTGGTCACCGTATTACAGAACGGATATAGAATCCTTGGAAATAATTCAGAGGAGAATGACAAGACTAATCCCGGGCATTAGGAACCTTGAATACAGAGGCAGGTTAAAGCTTCATAATCTGCACTCCCTCGAGAGACGTAGAGTGAGGGGTGATATGATCGAGGTGTATAAATGGAAGTCAGGACTGAACAAAGGGGACTGAACAAAGGTACTCAAACTATCCAACCAGCAGCGAACTCGTAACAATGGTTTTAAATTAGACAAAGTTAGATTTAGGCGCGAAATAGGTAAACATTGGTTTGGAAATAGAGTGGTGGATGAGTGAAACAAGTTACCAAATATCATCATTAACTCGAATATGCTGGGAAGCTTAAAACATAGGTTGGACGGATATATGTGAGCAATAGGGGTTGGGTGTAAATGGGATTGCCCAGTATGGGGCAATAGGCCCGCTGCCGTTTCCTCCATTCTTATGTTCTTATGTTCTTGTGTTAAGTGGCAGATATCTAAGTGGTGGGTATCAAAGTGGCTGGCATCTAAATGGTGGGTATCTAAGTGGCGGCTACCTAAGTGGTGGCTACCTAAGTGGTGGATATCTAAGTGGCGGGTATCTAAGTGGTGGGCATCTGAGTGGTGGGTATGTAAGTGGCGGGTATCTAAGTGGCGGATATGTATGTGGCGGGTATCTAAGTGGCGGATATGTTAGTGGCGGGTATCTAAGTGGAGGATATCTAAGTGGCGGATATTTAAGTGGAGGGTATCTAAGTGGCGGATATCTAAGTGGCAGATATCTAAGTGACAGATATCTAAGTGGCGGATATCTAAGTGGTGGATATCTAAGTGGCGGGTATCTAAGTGGCGGATATTTAGGTAGCGAGTAACTAATTGGTGGATAAAGTGAGGGTATCTCTTAGACGGTATCTCTAAGTGGTGGATATCTAAGTGGCGGATATCTAAGTGGCGGATATCTAAGTGGCGGATGTGTAATTGGCGGATATCTAAGTGGCGGGTATCTAAGTGTCGGATATCTAAGTGGCGGATATCTAAGTGATCGATATCTAAGTGGCGAATATCTAAGTAGCCGATATCTAAGTGGCCGATATCTAAATGGTGATTATCCAAGTGGTGGTTATCTAAGTGATAAGTATCTAAGTGGTGGGTACCTCTAAGTGGTGGGTATTTCTAAGTGGTGAGTACCTAAATAATCCCCGGTCTGGCAGCATTTTTGTGTGACAGGGAGGCTGGTAGTGACGGGGTATCACATTGCCACGGGAAGGATCATAGAGTCCTCTGTCCTATCTCAGCAAGAATAACCTTATTGTAATGTTGTTTACAAAAGCAAATATAAAGGTCACACAGTGTGGCATACATACAAAGGTAAAAATATATTACAAATGATAACACATGAAAGGCTTCCGGAAATCTGTATATTTTGTTATAATATACATAACTTTATTCCATTTAACTCTCCAGTCAAAATCCAACCAGCTGAAACCGGCCGTACAATATATTCGTATATTAATGTAATATGAACGATGCGATAATATGGCAATTTAATATATATTTGCAATTGTGTGTATAATTCAAAATTACAATGTTTACATCAATGTGCACATTATGTTGACAGTAACTGCGCAATGTCTACAGTATAATGACAGTCGGGGAATTGTCCGTGTGGAGTGTGCCAGTGTGTGACAGCGTGAAACCCAGCAACTCCCCCATTTGTTGTCACGAGAAAAAGCCTGTTGTTCCCAGCATAGTTGTTTGTTATATAGCAAGAAAATGGTATTACTAACTTTATCTATCTCCAACGTTGTGTTGTAATTCCTCTCACGTCTATATCTTGAAACATGTCCACAAAACTTAGCACCAACAATGTATATAATATACCATTCTGATTTTCATTTTAGGAATTCCTCAGTGTGTTTTGTTTACTGAAATACAACACTGACTTCTTTCCTTAAGTTCTTATTCTTTATTCACTTACTTATGTAAAAAACAGGGAGATACATGCAATAATTTCAACACTAAAAAATAAGACGCCCACACAGACACAGTATCCATTGTTTGTATGATCTTCAGTGAAAAGTTAAATGACGTGTACAACAAATGTGATTTCCATTGTCTGGAGATGAAAGTACTATAAGAAGAGAGGCAGGAGGGCGTCCATGTGTCAACGAGGACCTGGACACGACTCTCATGTACTGTACCAAGTAGAGCAGCGGAGTAAACTCTTTTGTACTGGTGAGGATGTCTTATTATGTCTTCTTGAGGAAAACTTTACTGGACGAGTACATGTCTTGTGCATATAAACATCTTTTAGTTAAAACTTTTCTTTTTCTGCATATAAATCATGTAGGTTCTTGACTAGTTTATTTTCATGGGAGATCAAGTTAATACAGTATGACTCGCGTGAAAGTCAAGTTGCTTAAGCCTACTCATCCCATCTCGTTCAGGATTTTTTGCCAAACACAGGATCACACAGGTCCGTCAGGCTCCCTACTCTCATGGCATGGCGACTTTTGGCTATTTTCTAAAATTAAGATGCCGCTGAAGGGTTCGAGATTTGAGGACACAAATAAAATAAAGAAAAATGCAACGAAGACCATGTAAGCGATCCCCAAAATTGACTTTACAAAATGTTTCCAGCAATGAAAGGACCGCTGGGCTAAGTGTGTTGAGTCCCAAGGGGTCTACTTTGAAGGGGATTAAAGTCTGAACTCGGTAAGTAAGCTTTTTTTTCCACCTGGTAAAGGTCGGATACTTTTCCATCAGACCTCGTATAATATATGTATATATATATATATATATATATATATATATATATATATATATATATATATATATATATATATATATATATATATATATATATATATATATATATATATATATATATATATATATATATATATATATATATACATATATATATATATATATATATATATATATATATATATATATATATATATATATATATATATATATATATATATATATATATATATATATATATATATATATATATATATATATATATATATATATATTATATATAAGAGGGGGAGGGTTAATATTTAGAAGTTGCCGACACCTCCTTATATTTTGAGTTTTATAAAGGGAAAAAGATAAAACTAAAAATAATTTATTCTATAACGTTTCCGTCAGAAATTTTATTTTTTCGAGTGTTTTAACCAATAAGTTTACCCAAAATATTAGTTGTTCAAAGTGGCAGGGCTTTGAAATTGAGGGAAAATGTGGGGTAAATTACTTAAAAAATAACACCAAAGAAACCTTTGAAAACCTTACCCAATGTTTCCTAACTTGTAAAAATGTTAAGAATCACTGAGTTTATGGATCCCTCCTTATCTGAGTACCAAAAACAGTATCAACACATTAAAAACCGAAAAACAATATCAACATCTACTAAACGCCGAAAACATGAATAAGGTAAACTTTTTATAGTTTTAGGATTTTTAAAAGTTAAGAAATGTTAGGTCGCGTTTCCAAAAGTTGTTCAGTGTTATTTTAGTGATTTACCCCCACATTTTCCCTCTACTTCAATGCCCTGCGGGGTGTCCACTTTAAACAAGTACAGTAATATTGATGGTCATTTTATCGGTTAAAATACTCGAAAAATATAAATTTCCGACGGAAACGCTGAAGATTAAATTATATTTAGCTTATTTTCTCCTTCTTTCTATATAACACTCAATCTATAATTCAGTGTTGGCAACTTCTAAATATTTACCAGAGGGAGAAATGTACCTCAACATACCATCACGCGGTCTCGCTCCCTGTGTTCGATTTGTCATATTTTCAGTTCTCTCCTCATACTGGCATCTCTCCCTTGGGGCGGATTTAAAGGTGGCATTATTTTTGTTGGGTCTTCACAGATGTCGCCGCTGACACACTGAAGCGGACGCTGACATGTTACCGGGGATATTGAAGGTGTATCTCTCTACTGCTATGAGAGGCAAGCGTGATATCTGTCCATCTTTTACTCAAATGTGTAACACAGTTGATCAATGTCTCCGACACACCAGCATCCTGGACGTCTTATGGTTATATATTAAGGATTATTATTGGCGGTGGTTTGTGGTTGGTGGTGATGTTTGGTGATGTTTGGTTGTTGGTGGTTGCGGTTGTTGGTGGTTGGTGGTGATGTTAGATTGTTGGTGTTGTGGTAGTTGGTGATGTTAGGTTGTTGGTGGTTGTGGTTGTTGGTGGTTGGTGGTGATGTTAGGTTGTTGGTGGTTGTGGTTGTTGGTGGTTGGTGGTGATGTTAGGGTTGTTGGTGGTTGTGGTTGTGGTGGTTGGTGGTGATGTTAGATTGTTGGTGGTTGTGGTGGTTGGTGGTGATGTTAGATTGTTGGTGGTCAGGTTAGTGCGATGTTAGGTTGTTGGTGGTTGATGTTAGGTTGTGGGTGGTTAGTGGCGATGTTAGGTTGTTGGTGGTGATGTTAGATTGTTGGTGGTTGTGGTGGTGATGTTAGATTGTTGGTGGTTGTGGTTGTTGGTGGTTGTGGCTGGTGTGATGTTAGATTGTTGGTGGTTGTGGTTGTTGGTGGTTGTGAATGGTGGTGGTGTTAGGTTGTTGGTGGTTGTGGTGGTCTTGGTTGGTGGTGATGTTAGGTGGTTGGTGGTGGTGGTCTTGGTTGGTGGTGATGTTAGGTTGTTGGTGGTTGTGGTGATGTTAGGTTGTTGGTGGTTGTAGTTGGTGGTGATGTTCTTGCGGTTGGTGGTGGTGATGTTAGGTTGTTGGTGGTTGGTGGTGATGTTAGTTGGTTGTGGTTGTTGGTGGTTGTTGGTGGTGGTCTTGGTTGGTGGTGATGTTAGGTTGTTGGTGGTTGTAGTTGGTGGTGATGTTAGGTTGTTGGTGTTGTTGGTGGTGGTGGTCTTGGTTGGTGGTGATGTTAGTTGTGGTGGTGGTGATGTTAGGTTGTTGGTGGTTGTAGTTGGTGGTGATGTTAGGTTGTTGGTGGTTGTTGGTGGTGGTCTTGGTTGGTGGTGATGTTAGGTTGTTGGTGGTTGGTGGTAATGTTAGTTTGTTGGTGGTTGTGGTTATTGGTGGTTGTTGGTGGTTGTGGTTGGTGGTGATGTTAGATTGTTGGTGGTTGTGGGTGGTGGTGATGTTAGGTGGTTGGTGGTTGGTGGTGATGTTAGGGGACGTTTGGTTGTTGTTGTTGGTGGTGGTGGTGGTGTTTGGTGATTTTTGGTGGTTGTGGTTGGTTATTGTTTTGGTTGTGGTGGTCGTGTTGGGTACCGTCCAGTGGTCTTCACAGTCAGCGTTGGCTCACTTAATATCCTCTACTCAGAAGCTGTCAACCTGTTGTTTTAAGAATCTGCTCCCACGTCCAGACGACTCCCCCGCCTCCTCCTCCATCTCATAAACGCAGGAGTATGTATGAAAACATTTTACTTTCTGGCTATTAATACACACGTTCGTTTTCCAGGTCTACCACAAAGTCATTTCCAGTATAAAGATTCAGTACAAATACGAAACACCTCCCCCGAAAAATTGCAGCGACATATACTACCCGAGCCAGACCTATTAGGCGATTAAAGCTGATTTATTCGCACAGCTGATTACGGTGGGATTTACCTAATTGTTGTGTTGGCAAAATATTTATATTTTATTCAAAACTCAACAAATCACAAATAAAGAAAATAGTTCAATGAAAGCTTTTTTTTATAGAATGCACGTCGGTTCAGGTAATAGAGCGTCGTTATTTGTGACCTGCACCCACGTCAAGGTAATATTACAACAACAAAAAAGCAAATTACTTTAGCGAGGAATAAATTAAGAGCCTGAGCTAAGAGGGTCATGGTCTTCTGGAAGTATACAACACAGAGGTTTAATTAGCATACAACATAAACATCAGGCCAATTGCGTCACGTTTTCCCCAACTTGTTTCTCTTTTATGGGCGACTATTCTGATATGCAAGTTGACTTTGACTTGTGTCCTCACGTCTTTAAAAGCAATTAGCAAACGTTGCCTGCTTTTTAAAATAAAATCTCCCGAAGGAACAGTCATACCCTGACAGTCTTCCTCACCTGGGAGTCATCTGTTGATATCCAGCTGCCATATCATCCTAAGAGTAAACATTTGTCTATGTGGTGTCACGTATACAGTATGTCGTCCCCCCACTCTCACATCAATCACAACTCATCGATTTTATCTGTACTTTGCATATAAAATAACACGTTCATCTATTCGTGTATATATCCATGTAAATAAACATACATGTAAGGCATTCATTAATATACACACACACAAGTACGGGGCCAATACCAATTAAGCCATAACATAACGACAAACACCAATAACAGTCTAGCCAAATGTAATTTATTAAATCCTACTGTGTTGTATATACCTTGTTGTTGCTCCACCGGTGTGCCAGATCACCACTGTACCAGACTCTTGTGTTGCCATATCACCACTGTACCAGACTCTTGTGTTGCCAGATCACCACTGTGCCAGACTCTTGTGTTGCCAGATCACCACTGTACCAGACTCTTGTGTTGTCAGATCACCACTGTACCAAATTTGTGTTGTCAGATCACCACTGTGTCTAAATCTTGTGTTGTCAGATCACCACTCTACCAGACTTGTGTTGCCAGATGACCACTCTACCAAATTCGTGTTGTCAGATCACCACTGTGTCTAAATCTTGTGTTGTCAGATCACCACTCTACCAGACTTGTGTTGCCAGATGACCAGTGTACCTGGCTCTTGTGCTGCCAGAATACTGTACCATATTTCGGATGTACCTTATAAATAGTTATTTTAGTTCCTTTCCGTTGCCATCCTATTTATCGAAGTACCTATTTTATGGAATCTTGGTGCTCTATGTGTAATTCTATGCATCCCTACTATTCCAAGTATCAATTCCTGTTGCTTGATCACCGACGTCGTAGGTCTTCCCAGCCCTTCGTCGTGGACCATCCTAATGTACAGTCGAAATCAAAAGTTCGCCAAAGTTCCACGGTAAGAATTGTTTTTGTTCATAACACATAAATGGCGCCTTTTCCACCAACACGTGCAGACATCGTCTGGTTGTGGCTTGATTACAGGTCAACCGTAGGTCCCGCGTAAGTTGCAATGCTGGTGTCAGCTATTAAGCCTTGTGTGTGGGCGTGTTCAATACTTAACGTACAGGTATTAAAAATTACAGAAAACGGTAATAATAACAATGGTGCATTTTATCTTGATTCACATTGCACGACGAAACACTGGAATTTAATATGTTGCAGAATTATTATAAGAAAGGTTAAATTATCAATCCATCAAGTAAATAATAGAAATAAAGGCAGGTTTAAAGGTCACGTGAGAGTTGTGGAGAGAAGTATGGAGCTCATGTAAAACCGCCCTGTAGATTCCTCGGATTCAGTGTTTGGTTGATCGCTGCACAGCCTGGCCAATATATTGGCTAAACAGGTATGGTTTGAGCTGGACGACCTTATAACCATATTCCTTTCCCTCTCCCACCTTCTTCCGTAGTTATTGATAACAAGAAAAACAGCAAAAAGTCATGCCAGGGGTTCAGTCCAAAACCCACCTTTAATATAATGCTATACGGCTGTAATGAACCAGGCGTTAACGGCCAACAAATCCAAAGAGAAGAATATTCATTACATAACAAAATCAGGAAGACCCCAAACATTTCCAACATAGTCACAAATTAAAGTCTTAGAACTTTATTGGTTAAAGCATACTGAGCATTTGCCATAACAGTATTCATAAAACATTAACTATGTGTAAGCATTGTTTCTGTTTAGTTCTGTTATTTGTTTGAGGGATTTGTTATTCACATTTTTCAGGTTCATGATTGTAACAATATTTTCCGTCCTACAACCGTTCATTACATCTGTGTGTGTGTGTGTGTGTGTGTGTGTGTGTGTGTGTGTGTGTGTAATTGTCAGCATGCTCGCCACGCAAGCGAGCGGACACGGGTTCGATCCCCGAGCAGGATGAAACAATGGGCAAGTTTCTTTACGTTATTTGCCTCTGTCTACCCAGCAATAAATGGTAACCTGGATGTTAATCGATTTGCGGATCGTGTTCCGGGGTAATGGTTAGCCAGTACAGTTGATTAGTTGTCCGGTCTTCTCGGTCTATTCCTTGACACTGGGTCATGCGCCTTGTTAACTTAGGGTGTGGTTATGTTGGCGACAATTTCTACACCTTAAACAAATTCACGCCTAGGTAGCCCTTGGGCCGGCCATCCTCGTTACACGAGGGGCAACCATTGATTGATTGATGTATGTGTGTGTGTTTTGTGTGTGTGTGTGTGTGTGTGTGTGTGTGTGTGTGTTTATGTGTGTGTGTTTTGTGTGTGTGTGTGTGTGTGTGTGTGTGTGTGTCAACGTTGTTTTACCCATACTGTATTAATTTCCAAAGTTCCCAGTAATTTACCATGGCTTCTGTATGATACACATTTGAAGCCATCAGGGTCACGCTATCAGCATTTATGGCGATACTGTTAATTAAGGTCAAGCGGATGAAACACGGGAACTAGTTTTAGAATATAATTTCTTTTAAGACAGAGGTTTATTTCCATTACCAGGTGGATGTTTACCTGCACTGTCTGGGTGTTATATTTTATGACACCGAATTGAAGACTAAACGTAATATAAGACCAGTGTAAGTCATTGTCATCACACACACACACACACACACACACACACACACACACACACACTACTACTACTACTACTTACTATTACTTTGCTGTCACTCGGAATCGAGTATGACTATCATCCAGCTGTGATACAAAGATATGAGTTATTAAGGATGTCACTTAGGTTGGTGAGTTCTGAGGTGACTAAAGAGGCTGATACGGGACCGGCAGGGTCAATCACAGATGTTGCACATGTGAGGGGCTACATCTAGTGCGGGAGGGGCAGCAGCAGCGTTTTTCCGGCGTTGGCGCTTGTCTGCCTCATTATGCAGTTGGGCTAACTCGAAAGTATTGACACCTTGTGTGGTGCTCCTCCAAGCGTTACGGTGCGGAGTAATCGTCTTCCAGGTGAGGGGGTCGATTTGGCACCTTTTCAGGTTTGTCTTCAGACTATCCTTATACCTTTTCAGTTGCCCGCCAGCGTTACATTTACTATTCGTTAGGTGACTGTAAAGTAGCTGATTTGGGCAGTCTACTGTCGTCCATGCGGGTAACATGGCCAGTCCAGCATAGTTGTTCATGGATAATGGTAGCCTCAATGCTTTTACGGTTGGTGTCAGCAAAAATACTGACATTTGTTCTCTTGTTTTCCCAGCCCAGCGAATTCGGAGGATGGAACATAGACTACGTTGATGAAAGTTTTCAAGTGCCTTGAGGTGCTTCCTGTATGTGACTCATGTCTCGCTGCCATATAGCAGGGTGAGGAAGACCACTACTCGATATCTGAACATATGTGCATCTCAAACCTTTGGCAGACTCCGAAACCGTGTCTTCAGCTGTAGGGAAATTATCTAAACTATCTATAAAGTTACACGTATATCGAACACACACACACACTTACCAATGAAACTCTTCAAAGAGTTCTCCCCGGAGCTAGCTAAACCCTTCTGCTTCATCATCAATGCTTCCCTCAGTCAAGCCAGATGCCCAACTGACTGGAAGACTTCATATGTGTCACCAGTGCCCAAGTCAACCAGTTAACAATCCTTAAATCAGCTACACCCATTACAATCACCTCAATACCCAGCTTAATCTGTGAAAATTTTGTGTTTGACTGGGCTTATGCTGATATTGCAGGCGCCGTAGATCCCCAGCAATTTGGTCATATGAAAACTTCCTCCGCCACTCACTGTCTTGTCAGCTTTCTCGACTACATATACCGCCATCTGGAGAAACGAAAAACGTCTGTAGCTGTCACCTTCATTGACTTCACGAAGGCATTCGACCTAGTCGACCGCAATTTAATCATCAACAAAGCTATAGACCTCGAGTTTCGAAGAAGTCTTATATCATGGCTTACAGACTTCCTCAGTAACCGACGCCAAGCTGTACGCTTCCGAGGGGCTGTCTCCACCTATCAGTCACTCACCTGTGGCGTCCCCCAAGGCACTAAGATGGGACCACTATGCTTCCTTATGCTTATCAATGATGCCCTAAGAGAAACCCCTGCTCGCTGGAAATATGTCGACGACGCCACCATTGGGGTCAATGTCAACAATTCTGCTCCCGACTATACCGTCCTTCAGGATTTATTGAACAGTCTCCAAAACTGAGCCACCAACAACCACATCACCATCAACCATACCAAGACCATGGTTATGCTCACCAACCTCTCCTCCGACGTTGTCCCACCCCCTTCCATTACTTTAGGTCCCAACACACTCCAGGTTGTAGATTCCACTAACCTCTTCAGCGTCACCATACACAACAAACTAAATTGGAAACCACACGTCAGTGAAGTTGTCAGATCCTCCAGTTTCCGTCTCCACCTCCTTCGCCGACTCAAGTCCCTTGAAGTTCCTGCGCCCAAGCTCCTCAGTGTTTACTCAACATTCATACTTCCCAAGCTCACCTATGCCTTCCCTACCTGGTCTTCCTCCCTAAATGCCACACAACGTAAACACCTAGAAAAAGTGCAAAAGAGGCCATGCAAGATTATTCTCTCCCATTCCTACTCCACAAATCAAGAAGCGCTCAACACACTGACCCTCTCGGCTCTCACTGACCATTACCACGACCTCATCTGCAAATTTGGTGAGAAGCTTCTGCACCATCCTCTACACCGGCTCCTACTACCACCCGAGATCCCTCGTCTGAGAATTGCTGTTCGACACCACAACCGCATCCAGCCCATACGAGCACGAACTGATCGCTATAAGAACAGCCCAGTCCCAACCATTGTAAAAATTATCAATAACTTGTAATCAACCAGTATGTTCACTCCCAGTCAATCTTACTTTTGCACTGTCACTATGTTGAAATGCCCTGTAGTTTGACCTTCTCCCCACCTTGTTATTATATATCATATTTGTATCACTTACTTGTATATTATTTGTAAATCAAGAGACCCATTCCCCAATTATGGAACTGTATATTTTCTGCCTTCCGGGTGCCATGCTCTTTCAATAAACCGTTTATTATTATTAATTATTATTATTATTATTATTATTATTATTATTATTATTATTATTATTATTATTATCATTTTTATTACACACACAGACACCAAAGAACAATAAATTGAATTAGGTTTATTTGCCCTGTGATATCGCCTCTATTTACACTTAACCTACAGCATATTTTTTTCATGTTTCACACGTACTAATGTGAATTATGTTAAATAATGCTTTCATTCATCTACTCTTAAATTTCCGAGCCAATGTTTACTTGCATTTTTCCTATATCTAACTTTTTCTAGCGTAAATTCTTTGTCATGAGCGCAGTAATTTACAAGATTATAAATAATATAATTTACATTAACCTGGGATGATATTCATGTATATAGAAGCCTTGTGTGAATTCATATAAAATATTTTACTTTCTAGAAAAAAAGTCAACTAACCTTTCTTCCCTTTCATATCAACTACCAACCCATCTGGTCCTTTAAACCTTAAAAAATGTGTTTGACAAGTCACAGCGCATGTCTGATGCCCACCAGGTGATATTATTCTCTCAGTGTTACAAAAACTAAACTAATAAATGAACCTGAAATGCTACTATCTGTCATTATGTACTTATTCAAAACTACAGGACGTTTAATGTTGCTTCCCGATCACCCTACATACTACGATACAGGTAAGGAGACAATGTTTACTTACAGCAGGTGTAATATAATCGCTTTACAGTATTATTCACGTGGGTTACGGCAGTTGGTTCAGGTGTTGGCCACTTACCTGCAAGGAGGAAATTAACATTTAACAACATATTATAAAGTATAACTTCTATTATCATAACACGAGGAAATAATATCTTTCTTAACAAAAGTCAGAGATGGCTTAAACAACTTCTACTTAATTGTATCTCGTTATACTACATAACGTACAGTTGGTTACTCAAATAGGAAGATTCCGCAGGGGTCCGTAAAAGATGGGCACAACATATTGTGACCAGTTTGTTTATCATGTTACTGGTGTGTCAAGAGTGTGACTCACTTGTAATATTACAGGTGTGTGTGTGTATATATATATATATATATATATATATATATATATATATATATATATATATATATATATATATATATATATATATATATATATATATATATATATATATATATATATATATATATAATATTTTAAGAGTTCACAGCACACGCAAGCTGAACCTAAGTGTTATACCATTAATTTTTCAGTCGTAAAACTTTTCGGTATCACACGGTTACTAACAATACCACCACCCAGTGGAGCATCCTCGTTTGTTAGTGATGCTCTTTACTGATACCCTGGCAGTCTGTATTGTTGTTGTTATAATATTATTATGTCGCTTCAACAACGAAGGTGTTTAAGCGCGTAACAAGGATAGTAATACACTAGTCCAACAACAATTAACAATTATGAGGGATAGAACTCTCGGCAGTCTGCGTGAACAGTTGTGATTGTTACGCCTCTGCCAAGTCACAGACGCCCACCATCCTCACACTCATCATTCTTTTACTCGCTTCCCTTTTCGTTAGTTCAAACACACAAAAGAAAGTCTAATCTAACATCTTTATTATGGTGCATCACTTGCTAGCTTCACGTCATCCATACAGTAGCCAAATGTTTATCCTAAAGAAGAAACCCTTGTTGTTGACAGATGTTTTACTTAGAGTATCAACTCTTACTCTCCTCCCTCACGCTATACCGAGGACAAGGTGAATAATGATCCCTGGCGACCTACACATCAACATTGTTCCACAAACGTACTCTCACACCTGAGCCAACACTTCCCTCCCGGTCCTCGTATATCAAAACTCCACACCTGAACCCTAGATTTATGGTTCAACAACTCACACACCTGATCCAACCGACAGTGATGATACATTTCGGTTGAGAAACTTTGGCAATACTATGTACGTAGGCAAGTGACTCATTGGGACACATGTGGGCAAGTGACTCATTGGCACACATGTGGGCAACTGACTCATTGGGACACATGTGGGCAGATGTCTCACTATCACACAGGTGGACAGGTGTCTTACTATCACACAGGTGGACAGATGTCTCACTATTACATAGTAGGACATTTACCTCAATATCACACAAGGGGACAGGTGTTTCACTATCACACAGGTAGACAGGTGCCTCACTATCACACAAGTGGACAGGTGCCTCACGATCACACAGGTGGACAGGTGCCTCACTATCACACAAGTGGACAGATGCCTCACTATCACACAACACAACTTTCTCTAACACCACACTCTGGAGGTAACGCTCCAACTCGACTTTTCAATAGTTGCAGCCAAGCGTGTCAGCCTCTATAAGACGCCGTCGTGAAACACTCTGCCAAGCTCTTTTTTCATAAAGTCGAATTTGTCTTATCTTCACTACTCTTGTTTGTTTCTTATCTCTGTAATTTCTCCAACCTAATCGTTAACATCTATTTATTTATTCTTACTTCTAAGCTTAGCCCAGTATCGCCATTTTTGTTTTATCTTATTAAACGAAATATGTCAAGTTTCTCTATATCTGACACCTTCAAGTTTGGTCAAGTCTTCAAACCTACTGAAGCCTTCATACATTGTTCAGTGTTTGTGTGCTTTAAGTCTTCAGGGATAACTTCACATCTCGCAACCATGCCAAAGATTTAAAATTCTCCACATCTCTCTCCTCTCTGGTATTGGTTGTTCTCAAGATTTCAAACCTGGACCACTCACTATCATACTCCTGACAAATAAACCTACAACCCACCTCACACTGCTGCCTTCATTCCTCAGTAACACTACATCCCCGCACTCTAATAATGAGTTCCTCACACCTAATTGACTCATTCATACTCTTCTCCTACTCACATCACCCACAGACTCAGACTTAGCCTCTATAAACAGCACAGTCAGTCCACAACCACCTACCCATTCCCTCAACACCGATCACGTTTAAAAACCCTCGCGTTTTTTCGATCAATGACTCTAGGCCGGATCTTTATCGTGAAAAAGCAGAATGTTTCTCATGTTTACATTAAACTTTACTGGTAAGGTATTTCATGTACACTTAATCTGATATTCTGGGATGAGTGTTTAGAGATATCACCTATTTATACCTCATTAGCCTAACATAACGTTCTCAGCCTCCTTATACAAACAGTCCCTCCTTCATTGTCTTCAGCCTTCTCCTACTCACCACCCCCCACCCAGCATCAGCTCCTCCCTGTCCCCATACACACCACCACTTCCCCCCTTCTTCCCCACCGCCTCCCTCTTCCCAACAACACTAGACGGGAAATAGAAAGGGTAAATAATTACAAGAACAAAAATGGAAAATCCAAACCAGTCTCCCAAATTCACAGTAATACCCTCATGCAGAAGGAAAGCCCATCCATTAGTAACCAATAATGCCCAGAGATAATACAAAAGCAGACGCACCCACTGGGCCTGATTATATCCACGACAGGTTACTCCCACCATGTCCACACCAGGAAGGAAAAGGCAGGAAGAGAGCCGAGAAAACTATACCGCTTTAACGCGCTTCCTGAGAAAATATAACTCCGCCTGGTTACAACACTTATCATAACGATATTAACTTACCCAGCAGTACCTCTTCATACTATGAGTACCAATCAATTATTGAAATTACAGATGGTCCAAAATGAAGCTCTGAGATTCGTCGCAGGTGAAAGATACCCCTTTACCAGAACCACAGCCGAGAAACAGAGACCTGAAAATAAAACCCATCAACCAGCAGCTGCACAACTTGGCCAGCAGAGTCTGGCAAAAGATAGAACGATCAGAGCAAGAACTCCTTCAAAGACTCCCACCAGACAACTACAACAACCATGCACGTTCCCAAAAAGTTACCAAATCTCAAAAGGTCCATTACCACCCCGATCTATACGGCCAGGCAATAGACAACCTCCCGAGACCAGTTTCCGCCAGTAGGGTCGGCGGAATATGAAATAACGCCCTCGAAACACCCATATATGGTATAGGGTAGGCTGTCTAGTGCCTGTACCGACAGACAATAACTAACCCATGACACAACCCTAACACACTGTTAGCTTAGCTAACCCATAGCAAGACGGCCAGCCCACCCTCTCCTACCTCCTAAATTTCTTCAATTTCCGAACAATAACTTCCTTCCTCCACCCCAACTCTTCTTTCACCCCTTCTTTCTCTCCAAAAAACTAACCTTCACCTCCTCATCATTACGAACTTACCTCCAAATCCCTTCCACAGTTGTATGCCATAATACCCCCCACCCTCTGGTGGTAGACAGACTTATTGATTCTCTCTCTCTCTCTCTCTCGTAATAGAATTGAACACTAATCTGTTATTTTTCGTTAAATTATCGTGATTTTTTTTAGGCATATATCCTGGGCCAATAATTCCGAACCTAGTTTGTTTTATATTTTTATTACATTCGTGTACTTCATCGGAGGGACCAACACCAGCAATCCATATTTTTTATTTCTGCATTCCATTCACAGTTTGATCAAAATAGATGAAATAATAAGAGTTAATAATTTCAAATATAATTTTTTTCTTTTATTGGTCGCCCCCCTACATCCTGTGTAAGGTGAAGCGCCTACAGCGCCCAACAGGGAAGCATGCTTGCCCTTATGTCACATGAGTTAAGGGCGGAGAAGCCTGAAGGGTCAAGGACGTAGAAGCCTGAAGAGTCAGTGGTTTATGTCATCAAGTTATTGGAAGATTCAACAACTTTCCCTGAATACGAATTAGCAACTTTCGATTTACAACAGGTACCTACTTTACTGCTAGCTGAACAGGGACCAATTGGGGCTAGTAAGTATGCCCAAACAACTTTTCCACCGGCCCGGGAATCGAACCTGTGACATCTCGCTTGTGAGGCAAGAGCGGTACCACTTCTACCACCGGTTTCTCTAATATTAATGTTGATTTTCCAAAAGTGAAAGAAGAACACTGTATTACGATCAGTGTTTTGGGGGATCCCGTGAAGATTAGCCCAGCTTCATATTTTACCTGGTGATTAAACATTCTAGCGCTACCTTGGGGGTTAGGTTAGGCTAGGCTAGGTTAGTTTAGGCTAGGTTAGTTTAGGCTAGGTTAGTTTAGGCTAGGTTAGTTTAATTTAGTCATCACTCATAAATTCGACGTAAGGGAGGTACTTTTGTAATAACAATGGTCGTAGATTATATTTTTAAGTCAATAAATAAAGCACCTTGAACAAATAAAGGCTGTTTGAGGGGAATTTCGGAACAACTGTAACACTTTATTGTGAGGTGTGGCCAGTAGCGGGGGATGTGCTGTTTACTGTACGAGTTTGAAATATAATAAATTAAGAAATGTAAATAATTGCTTGAAGGGGAGACACAACTGTAACTTTTTTGTGAAAATTTGATTCTGATGGAAAGAAAATGACACCTCTAACTCCTCCCATCCTCCTCACACCTGATCCCGACACTCCCACTTGAGGCTTTGGTGGCTGGCGCACTTCTGTCCGCTCAGCTGATGAATTAGTAAGTGTAAGACTGCCCAAGCCCTGGGTGTGGATCAGTAAACAGATCATATTTCGCCGGAAATCTTGATAGTATACACCACAAGAAGGTAATCTCTCCGTGTCTTCAAATGACACATCTGCTTGTTTAAGCAATTTAAAAACTAGAGGAGCGAAATGGCTTCAGTTACATACAAGCTTTGTTAACTCCTCTGAGACTGTTTCATAGCCATATTAGCATTGGTTTTTGTTCAAAACTGTTTTGTTTGAAGATGGCTGGACCAGATCTTCCTAAATCTGGCCCGTATGTTCACCTATTTAAAACCCGTCGTGTTCACCCTGAAACAGTGGGACTGCAACGATAACTCTGGCTGACGTATCCACAGAGGACACACAGTCTCTTCAAGGCTTTCAGCTCGGTTATCTGATTTGGGTCCTTTTACCGGAGTAAGTTGTTCAAACATCCACCACTTCTTTTTGGCTTCATTATCTAGTTGTAGTGATGAGCAGCCCACGCTGTGCCTCACGCCTCACCATGAGTAACTCAGTTGTGGTGATGAGCAGCCCACACTGTGCCTCACTCCTAACCATGAGTAACTCGGCTGTGGTGATGAGCAGCCCACACTGTGCCTCACGCCTCACCATGAGAAACTCTTCTCTATGCTCTTTGTTGCTGTTTATTCATTTACAAACTGTAAACATCAACCAGAGTCAGTACATATTGTTTAGCAGTGTGAGCTGTGGTCTCTGTGTTAACTTGTGGTGCTAGTGACTGTGCTGCCAGTATTTAGACGCGTGATTTATTAAACTACAATGCAGAAGATAGAATCAGTGTTCCTCAACTGTACATATTGTTTCTTATCTGACTGAGAAGCAATCTGACAATCTACATCCTGCTTTTCTTATTGAAATGTTAGCACCAATTACTTAAAGGATGTATTGATGTGATGATCAAATTCTCTGGTGGGGTTCGAATCTACCGCTACTAAGAGATTGGCGTCTCTTTACAGTATCGGCGAGTCACATGAACACTTTCTCTCCCAGCATATTTCACCTGATGATAAATAATAATAATAATAATAATAATAATAATAATAATGGATGCCCCTCCAGATCGAAGATGGCCGGCCCTAGGGCCACCTAGGCGTGAATTTGTTTAAGGTGCAGAAGCTGTCGCCAACACAACACCCACACCCTGAGTTAATGATTTGCATGACCCAGTGTCAAGGAATAGTTCGAAAAGACTGAACAACTCGCCAACAGCACTGGCTAACCATTACCCCGGAACACGACCCGCAAGTCGATTAACATCCAGGTCTCCAATTGCTGCTGGGTAGACAGGGGCAATGGCGTACAGAAACTTGCCCATAGTTTCACCCTGCTCCGGGATTGAACCCGGCCTACTGGCTTGCGAGGCAAGCATGCTGACCGTTACAGCACAGGTGGTCGGATGATTAAACACTCTAATACTACCTAGGGGGGGGGGGTGGAAGTTAAGATAGTGATCGGGTGGTTGAGAGTAAAGTGAAATATGATGGAGGTCTAATTTTCATGTGATCCCAATATCTACATTTGCTAACCACCAACTACCTGTCAATGAGGTAACTCACCACCTGACCATCACCTCACTCATCTGCACCTGAGGTCGCCATCTTCGTTATATCATCTTCTTGTGTTTATATTATCTCCTTGTGCTAGTATCATCTGATGCCCCGGCATGAATAGACTCTTTATTCAAATTTTCTCTAGTTTCCCTGTATGTGTCGCTTTTAATTGTGAAATGGTCCCGGTTCAAATGCACAGTTGCCTCACTGTGGTGGCGTTTACAGTCGCAATACTCCAATAAATGTATAATTGAATCCATAGTAGTCTTGTAGCACGGAAGCTGATTGAGGAAAAAGATTCCTAGGCGTAATTTCCCTTGGTAATATTGATAAATAGAAGTTGGAATATAAACTCAATATAATAATATACACAGATTTTTTTTGTAAAGAAGAATCCCAATACGAGTGATAAGGCTTAAGAAAAACCGTATACGAGGAAATTTGTGTAATTCATGATTATCACACACCAGGAAGCTTCTTCACACATGGACATTGTCACCACTACACATGTCCTAGGTCGATCAACGTGTCGAAACCCTCTGGAATCATATGTTCGGGTATATCCATGCACGATACATATTACAATAATACAAACAAATGTAACAGTGAAAGGAATAATATGTATTGGAAATATGAATATTAGGACACAGGGAGAAAAAGGAGACACCAATAAACTTAAATACCTGAAATAACTATCAATAGACCTCACCTCCCCTTTGATCAACTTTAGTCTCTTACGAGCTCTTAATAATGATTCACTCACATGCTAGTGCTCCTGAAGCTACTCTGTCTATCCGTGTACAGTCGATCAAAAGACTATCTCTACTTGAGGGGGGGGGGGTCGATGTATTTCAGATTACAAAAGCCGACACCACCTGCCTTGGGCAAGGTTGGTAAGCTTAAGTGGGAGACGCAAATTGTGAAGCATAGTATCAATAAAAGTGGCTGAGTTGCCATATGTATATTTTTTTTGTTTTTACGGGAAATTAGCCCACCCGGGCACAGGTCGAGCGACCCACAACGGGGCCAAAGGGGGGCGAAAAAATAAGAACAGAAATAAATTAAAAATAGAGAAGAAAAAGGTTATACTGTGTTAATCTACACCACGAAGATGCCGGTAAACCAGCTTTTTGAAGTGAGGCAGATTGTATGAGTGTGGAAACACAGAAGAAGGCAGAGCATTCTACAGTTTGGCTGTATTAGGAAAGAATGTACTATAACGGGTTATTCAAGTGTGACCGACATCCACAGAGAAACGGTGGACACAACGGGCAAGACGTGTGTTACGAGCCCACGGCCTTGCCGGCGGTACACAGGATGCCAAATCCACCGAACATTGCCCGTTAAAATACCTGTAAGAGAGAGAGAGCGAAACAACATTGCGGCGAAGAGAAAGGGAGAAAAGATTATCAACTAAAGGAGGAGAGTTAATAAGACGAAATGCCTTTGATTCCACCCTCTGTAACAGTTGGACAGAAGAAGAGCCACCCAGATATGAGAGCAGTACTCCAAGTTAGAATGAATGGATCCCTTATATACGTGAAGCAACTACTCAGGAGTGAAGTAGTTACGGCACCTGTACAGCATTCCCAGCTTTCGGATGGCAGCTTTAGCAATGTTGTGGATGTGTGGCTTCCATGACAGTTTAGAGGAAATGGTGAGACCTAGCATATTTATTTTAGAATTTGGCAGAAGGATAGCGTCCTGAAATGTGATTGGTGGGAGATCATTTAATCTGTTAAGTGTAACAGGTCCCTTTATTCGTTCTCATTCGCTCATTCTAACAACTGTAAAGGATGTGTTCTGCGGTACATTATCTCTGCCGTTCCTTTAGTATCTTTCTCTCTTATCATATATAGCCTGTACATTCTTATCATCCATTGTTTCTATATGTCATCGTCCATACTTCACATGTCAACAGTGATTCTATCTACTCCTTGTGCCTGGCCGTTCCTGACCTTGAAACCAGTCTCACCTCCTCCTCCTCCTCCATTATTAGTTTTTCATCGTTAACCCTGACACTTCTAAATTCACCACATCCTCGCTCTGTCTGTCTGTTCGTCTGTCTGTCTGTTTCTCTCTGTCTCTCTCCTCTTTTTATCTTTCTTCCTCCCTTTCTTTCTTTTTCTTTCATTAAACAATTCTTCGATATATTCTTCTCATCTCCCTTGTACTTCCCCTCTTTCGTTTCCACCAGAACAGCTGTTACTTGTTCTCTGCATTACCTCTTAACAGCCTATCTCCCAGTTTCTTCTCTTTTTAATTATCTCATAATTCTCTTTACTTTTTTCTAATCCCTTTGTCCCCCTCCTCCTCCTCCTCCTCTTTCTCCTCCTACCTTCTTTCACCAATTTTCTTGTACCTTGTGTGTTCTTATGCCACTTCTCTTTAATTACCACTACCACCCTCTCATCTTACCATCCCCTTCTTCCTCATTTCTTTTTCCTTGCTGTTACGTGGTACTCAACGTCTTGTCTGACATTTTCTAAGAGTATATAACCTCTTAAACTGTTCTTATTCTTCTCCACCCCTTTCCTCTTCTTTTCTTTCTCCCCAGCTTCTTCCTCCTCCTCTTTTTTCCTCCTCCTCCTCCTCCGTCTCCATTTAGCATGTACTCAACCTTGTCTTATTCATTTTGTTAAATCGCCCATCTACTTTCTCTTTACATACATTTATACCTTTCTCACTTTGCTGAACCTCTCACCCTGAACCTCTCACCCTGAACCTCTTATCCTGACCTTCTTATCCTGAACTTCTCATCCTGAACCTCTCACACTGAACCTCTCACCCTGAAGTTCACACCTTGAACCTCCTCCCCAACCTCTTACACTGAACCTCTCACCCAGAACCTCCTCCCTCAACCTCTTACACTGAACATCTCACCCAGAACCTTCTCCCTCAACCTCTTACACTGAACCTCTCACCCAGAACCTCCTCCCTCAACCTCTTACACTGAACATCTCACCCAGAACCTCCTCCCTCAACCTCTTACACTGAACCTCTCACCCAGAACCTCCTCCTCAACCTCTCACACTGAACCTCTCACCCAGAACCTCCTCCCTCAACCTCTTACACTGAACATCTCACCCTGAACCTCCTCCCTCAACCTCTCACACTGAACCTCTCACCCAAAACCTCCTCCCTCAACCTCTTACACTGAACCTCTCACCCTGAACCTCCTCCCTCAACCTCTCACACTGAACTTTTCACTCTTTGTTGTAGAATGGGCCGTGTAATTAACAATGAAAAAACTAAATATCAGGTCAGAAATTATGAACAAGGGGGCTTATTTTTGAATGGATTAAGGCTAGAAGTAGTTGATGTTTACAAATACCTTGGGATGCACATTGGGTATAAGTCCAACAGTAAAATACGTGAGATGCAGTACCTGAAGGATGCATGTAGAGGACGTTTAAGACCTTTAAGAGCCTTGGTATGGAAGGGAAATGGCGCAGGTATTACTATTTTAAGGATGGTTTATATCAGTACTATCCGTTCAGTTACTGACTATGCAGCTCCCATCCTTATAATGGAAAGTATGAAATTATTCAAAAGCTTGAAGTGATACAAAACGAAGCCATGAGATTCGTGTTAGGTTGTCAACGGAACATTAGAATTATTGAAATAATGAGAATGGAGTTAGATTTACCAAGTATGGAACATAGAGTAAAGGAACTAGCTGTAGCCGCTGCTCTTAGGGCCATAAGGAGAGCAGATAATAGGTTATCCAGCACAATAATATGCTTAAACGAAAGAACAGATCACAGCAATGTGTCCAAGTATGCAAGGATACTGTATAATATTATGATGGAGTATGGAGTAGATAAATATTGCATTTTATTGCAAACTCATTTAAGGTTTAAACACTGGCAGGAAGATATGCATTGCAGTAGATATTTTACAGCTTGACGGGAAAAAAGAAGATTGGCATCCCAGTTATTTACGAGATGTATTTTTAGAGAAAATATATATAGTGATGGATCAGTATTGAGTAACGGTCAAGCGGATGTGGTGTTTTTATAAGGTAATATTTTATCGATGAGTGTTATGCAGATGAAACAGTTTGTAAAAGAATTAGTAACAACACCTCATACACGCTGGCTGAACTACACGCAATTTGTGAATGACTCCAGGTTACTTTAGAGAAATGTAAAGAAACATATATTATTGTTGATGGTAAAAGTGCATTGGAAGCTTTGCAGAGTAAAAATCCATGTAATTTTCATATTGTTAATATCTGTAAACGATTGGCCATAGTAATGCAAGAAATGGAATGCACTGTGCAGTTTGTATGGATTCCATCACATGTGGGGATTAATTTAAATGAAATGGCTGACAAATTCGCCAAAAAAGCTTAAAAAAAAACCCAATTATATATATATATATATATATATATATATATATATATATATATATATATATATATATATATATATATATATATATATATATATATATATATATATATATACAAGGAAAACGACCACGTGGCCACGTCCCTTCCCGCGCACGTTTCATCAGTGTTGCAAGTAAGTTTTTATTCGATCTCAGACAGTGTGTAGATAGGGCGGAGAAGACTTTAACAGTAACTAACTAAGTGCTCCTTTTGCAGGGTTACAAGAACACATTTGGTTGGCGGGTGATGGTTAGTGGTGGTTTGGGAGATATAGCTGGCAAAGCACGAGGCAAACAGGTGTCCCTGACGACTAACTACGTGGGACCAGCATCCGCACTTTGGTCGGTGGTTGATCTGGTTCATCAAATCTCCCCATCTTGGTTCATACAACACCACATCTCTTCAGTCAGTCAGTGAAAAATCTTACTAATGGGAAAGTAGAACCCCTCCCTCAGCTGGGCAGGGTTCACCTGGTTGTACTCTGAACTGGCCGGGCTGACGGTCACCCTCTTCCTGTCCATGAAGTACTGGGGGTAAACTGAGTGCAGACTGAGTGAATGAAAGGCCACACGCTGGGACCGGGAGTCTAGTGGTTACATAGAGACATTCAGTTTCCCCAGTATTGGGTGTATGTGATTGAAATAGCCAAGTCCAGGTGTGAGATCAACGCTCCTCATGGTTGATTGCACAAGTGGGACATAGGAGTTCCTCTCCAAAAGTTTGTGAAAGGCTGTTAGTACCTTAAAAGTACGGGTGCATTCTGAACCTATGTGTGAAGCATGTTACGGGTGTTGGTGGAGAAATACACTCACGACCCCTGAAACCTAGAGAGAGTAATGAAAAAAACAGCGAAGCACCCGCCTGCCTGACGGGTCATGAGTGATTTTCTCGGTTTCTTGTAAATGCCTGCCATTTGGCAGGTTAGTAGTTACAACCTTCGGGTTCTGGGTAGTTAGGGCAGTTAGGATTATAGTATTTTGTGGTCATCCCAGACAGACTATGAGTGATCCATGTTCTTGTGTAATATGACTAAATCGGGATTTCTATTCCTCAGTGATTGCTATAATTTTGTCGGATGCCCTTAAGGCATGTTCATCGGTGCAAGTAATATTTTTTTAATGTTTTATGTGCCACTAAGTGATGTAAGATGTACGAAGGAATTGTTTCAGATGAGTTCCTCGTTCTGGTGTCTGGTCTGGTGTAGGTAGTACTGCTGCATTAGTAGTCCTCTTCAGATGCAATTAATAGCTTTTAAAAAAATATTTGATACCATGTATAACTTTTGTTTCCCATTGTAGTGTTGTAAGCCAATGTAACTTATGGGACTAACTTACCAGCTGTTGACACTGTTATAATGAGACTAAGATTGGGATACAAATATTACCGGCAGATAAGTGGAGGGGCGGGTCAACCTTGTCAACTGTGTCATCTTAGGGATACACATACACTACAACATTATGTATTAGGATGTGAAAAAATCCAACCATACAGGAACAGTGAGATCACTTCTTTAAAGAAACAAGTTTGTTGGATGATTAATAATGGAAAGATTAAAATAATTCTTGCAATTAATAAAAATTTTGCTCCAAGGATATGACATTTATCTTTGTGTAAGATTACACTATCTGTTCTTTTAATGTAGTACAGCGTTCATGACAAAATGAACTATTTCATTGATGTATAAGTAATTATTGTATTAACATTTATAACTTTTTGTGAGCCCCCAGAAGGGGATGGGAAAGGTGAGGGTGGGAGTAGAATACAACCCTGTCCTTTTGATGTAATAGTTTTATGGTCAATAAAGTATTTCAATTTCAATTTCCTCTTACACTGATTTTCACCCTAAACCTTACACAATGAACCTCTCACACTGAACCTTACACAATGAACCTCTCACACTGAACCTTACTCACTGAACCTCTCACACTGAACCTTACACAATGAACCTCTCACACTGAACCTTACACAATGAACCTCTCACCCTAAACCGTACTCACTGAACCTCTCACACTGAACCTTACACACTGAACCTCTCACACTGAACCTTACAAAATGAACCTCTCACACTGAACCTTACACACTGAACCTCTCACCCTAAACCTTACACACTGAACCTCTCACACTGGAATGAACCTATTCTTCTTGCACTGAATCTCTCACTGAACCTTTCACACTGAACCTCTCACACCGAATCTTGCACACTGAATCTCACACTGAACCTTTCACTGAATCTCTCACTGATCCATACACACTGAACCTCTCACACCGAATCTTGCACACTGAATCTCTCACACCGAACCTTTCACACTGAATCTCACACTGAACCTTTCACACTGAACCTCTCAAACTGAACCATACACACTGAACCTCTCACACCGAACCTTTCACACTGAACCTCTCACACTGAACCTTTCACATTGAATCTCTCTCACCATGAGTCTGTCGCACTCAAGCCCCCTCACACTGAACCTCCCACACTAAACCCCCCCCACACTGACCCTTTCACACTGAACCACTCACACTGAACCTCCCACACTAAACCCCCCCACACTGACCCTTTCACACTGAACCACTCACACTGAACCTCCCACACTGAACCCCTCACAATAAACCCCTCGCCCTGAACCCCACGCCCTGAACCCCTCGCCCTGAACTTCCTACCACTAAACCTGCGATTCAATACCAATCTTGCTTCTAACATGATTGATATACGGGGTGCAGTATAGCGCTTGCCTCCTTTAATAAGTCTTGATGGTCTGACACAGTTCATTCAGCTGTGACTGGGTACCTATAATTGTACTTTGAGGAGTTATGGCGTTCCAGTGCATTGTCCCAGTGTTGTTACATTGTCCTAGTGCTGTTATATCAACTGCCCTCGTGTTATACTTGACTTATATATTTGTTAGTAAAATAATGCAAAGTTCAGTGTGTTCCACCATCCCCCCTCCCAAATCCATAAATTTACACCCCCTCCAATCATGAAGCGTTCACCAATCATTAAAATCAAACAGAATTACCACACGCGTTAACTCCGTATTACAGGAAATGCTACGGTCGGTATTAAACCACAAATCACAGCAGAGGAACCTTAATTAATGGTCTATGTTGCACCGTCACTAACAGGTGGATAGCATCATGTTACACAAGATTAATTGCACTAATAAATCCCACCGCGAGTGAGGTCGAAAATTACTCCCACAGTGAGGTCATTTAGTGTGTGTGTGTGTGTGTGTGTGTGTGTGTGTGTGTGTAAACTGAAAGTGGAACACGTTGTGACTAAGTACTGAAGGATACTATTGAAGGTGACGAGAGAGAGACAAAGGATGCTGCCTCAGTGAATAGAATGACCAGGTTAATGAACCACTTTGATGGGAGTTTGTATACGAATTACGAGCTGGCATGGTCACAACAAGACCCATAATTGGCAACTTGCAGAACCCGATATCAAGAATAGCCCAGGAAGACCGGGAAATTTAGTAACGCCACTGGTTAACCATTCCTAAAGGTGATATAACATTACGATCAGAACATTATATATATAATGTGTGCATCTGCTGTATCGCGACAATGTAAAAACTTTGCTCTCGTAAAAAATATGTTCGGGTATAAATGTATTATAACATCTGACGCTCTAAAAAATGCCCATTAAATGTATTTAGTTCAACAAAGACATCAAAGAAGAGATTTTAAATTTGTATATATTTGTGATCCTTTACAGCCACAGCACAACACATCACAGAAAGCTGGGTTATTCATTCCGCTTCAGGCTCTTTTAGGCTTGAATATTAGTGTATTTCGACAGATTTAATCCTGCTGGTAATACATGTACACACTCTTCTTGTATGATGCAAGTCTAGATATGCAAGAATACCGATTACGTTCTCAATATTCCGCGGTAGATGTATCACCTATCTTGCAGATCAATGTGTCAAAGGAACATTTACTATGTTCATTGTTTTATATTGAGACCAAGCATAGTTGTGATTTGTCAGGTGTTTGTAATAACCCATTCAAAGTTACCTTCTTCATATGAGCTGCTGCCGTCTACTGATAACTCATGAGTGTGTAGTCTCTCATCCGTTACCAGGCAGTAGTAATCTGCGGTCACTGTAGATTAGAATGACTTCATGACAAGTGCCTTTTCTACATACATGTTTTGTAACATTAGTGAATATCCTAAGTAGTGTCACTAATATTTGCATGGATGGATACGAAGCAATAATTTTTGGCAAATATCACACTTTTGTTGTTGAAGTTAGCGATATAAAGTGCATGAGTTGTTATATCTTCACTGTTTGGAAATATTATCATCCTCCACCTAATGAACTCTGACATAACACAAACTTCCTTGATAATAATTTCATTAAATCCCGATGTTTCAACACAGGATCACAAAGTTCGAACAATATCAAGTAAAATTAACAAAGCTCAGTGAGTACAACCGTAAGTCAAAAGTGTCGGAAAGCGATAACAAAGATAACTGAAATCAAACAAGAATTGTGCAACTCTGACCATCCTTTCTTCAGAATACGAAAAAAGACATCCCCGATTTTTTGTTTTTCAAGAATTACAACAGTTAATCACGAAATAATTACCTGCCCTTGACCTGAGGTTTCAACTCGCCTTCACGCGCCTCAAAAGGTGGCAGCACCATCGATCGCACCACACAAGACAGATAACACTTGACCAGTCTTTCTTACCCAAGATTTTACCGTTACCCCCAGAACACTATCCGTCAAACGATATATGGATCCCTATACACTATCGGACGGTTAGAAACGAAAAGAACAAGAAAACTCGCCGAAATATCCATCCCCGACTGATAACCGAACCCTGGACCACGAACTTGTGAATATGTCAAACTCTACATAAAAAAAAAAATCTCATCTGAGCACTAACAGTAGACTTACTGCCTGGCGTGCACGTGTGTGAGTGTTGTTCAAACAGTTCATGATTGTTTTTATATCAACAAATCCAAATACTTGAAATTCGTGTGTCACAAACTACGTGTTGCAGTACATCCGACCATTATGATGATAACTGAGAAGAGAGATAACGAGCGATGTAGCAGATAACAGCTGGCCAGGCAGATATAACGCCAGGTCTGGCAGATAACAGCTAGTCTAGCAGAGGTAATAGCTCTTCTGATCCGAATTAACAGCTAATCTGATGTGACCCGGGATAACATATAACCCGGCAAGAGATAACAGCTGACCTGACCCGGGATAACAATTGGCCTGACCAAAGGTAACAACTGATGTGACCAATACTACTACTACGACTACTACTTTCTTGTCACTCGGAGTCGAATATGACGATCATCCAGCTATGATTCAATGATACGAATTATTAAGATGTCACCTTCGTTGGTGAGCTTTGAGGTGACTTGAGAGGCCGATACGGATGTTGCAAATGTGTGTGTGTGAGGGGCAGCGGCAGCATCTTTCCGGCGCTGACTCCTGTCTGTCTCGGTATTCAATTGGACTAACTCGAAAGTATTAACACCCAAGATGAGGGGGTCGATTTGGCACTTTGTGGTTTGTCAAAGACTTATACCTTTTCCCTTGCCTGCCAGCGTTACGTTTACCATTCGTTAGGTGACTGCAAAGTAGCTGCTTTGGTAATCTACTGTCGTCAATGTGGGTAACACGGCCAGTCCAGTGTAGTTGATCATGGATAATGGTAGCCTCGATTCTCTTACAATTGGTGTCAGCGAGAATACTGGCATTTGTTCTCTAGTCTTCCCAACAAACTCTTAGGATGGAGCAGAGACTTCATTGGTGAAAGTTTCAAGTGCATTGAGGTTCCTTCTGTATGTGACCCATGTCTCGTTACCATACAGCAGGGTGGGGATACACGTGCAGCTTGTAGATAATTTCAGCTCCCTACAGCTGAAGACACTGGTACGGCGTCTGCCAAAGGCTAGAGATGCACATCTGATCCGAAGTTAAATCTCTTCATCGATGTCCGTGATGGTGGACAGGTGGGAGCCGAGATACCGAAAATGGGTAACATTAGAGAGGGTAGTACCATTAAGCTGGATGGAAGGCGGAGGTGTATCTGAACCAGGGGCAGTCTGAAATAGAATCTGAGGCTTGCATGCATTCACCTTAAGGCCGAAGTGTGCATACACTTCTGTGTAAGTGTTCTGGATCTCGTGTCGGTCGCGTTCAGTGTGAGCGACTAGTGCGAGGTCGTCTACATACTGAAGCTCAGTGATGGAAGCGGCCGACACCTTTGTTCCTGCCTGAAGTCGACTTATGTTGAAAAGTCCCTTCATCCGGTGCTGGATGTCCACCCTGCCGGCTAAATTGGCACTGGCACGAGTAAGGAAGGCAGCCAAGAAAATGGAAAATACTGTAGGGTGGTGCCAGTACATTCTTGTTTTAGCCATTTTGAATGGGGAAGAACTCAGACTGTGTGCCGTTGTGCAGGACACTGTCTTTCATGCAATCGTGGAGTTGCCTCACAGTGGCAATGAAATTTGGGGGGCAACCAAAACGACTGAGGGTCCCGCCAGAGGGCTTTCCTGTTGACCGAGTCGAAGGCCATAGTAAGGTCAATGAAGACCATGTACAAGTCACGACGCTTTTCTCTGCACTTCTGCTGTATCTGCCGGACTGTAAATATCATGTCAGTGGTACCACGTGATGGTCTAAGGCCACATTGAAATTTTGGGAGGATGTTTTCCGCCTCAGGAAAGACCGTTTAGGAGGACTCGGGCGATAACCTTGCCAGCTACTGACAGCAGTGAGATCCGCGTATTTGTCAGTCTCCCCTATTCTTATAAATATTGACGATCGAGGAGTCTCTAAGATCTTGGGGGATTTCCTCCATCTCCCATATATTCTCCAGAACTGAGTGGAGACGGCTGGTAAGCAGAGGTCCCCCTGCTTTATACACCTCGGCTGGGATTCTATCAGGCCCTGTGGCGCTTTTATTTCTCATCTGCTTGTTGGCAGGAGCTACCTCGTCCAGGGGTGGAGGATAGCTGAGGTGGGTCAGCTTTGGGTGCTGGGGAACCTGCTGAGTAGTCAGGGTATCCACATCGGTGTTTCGGTTGAGCAGCAAATGGTAGTGATCTTTCCAGCACTGATGGTTGCCATCTTCGTCTTTAATTATGGAGTTATCATCGGATGAACGAGGGGGACACATGAGTAGTTGGGCCATATATTGTTTTAGTGTGGAATTAAGAAATTCACGCATCTTATGTTGATCTGCAAATTTTTGTATATCACAAGCTTTATTTTCTATTGTTCATTAGTCTGCAAAGTTCGCGCTGGACCACTGTTTTTTCTCGTGAAAAATATCGGATTTGGTCCAAGACTTGGGGTTGTTCTGCCAGTCAGTGAGAGCAACACGTTTACCTTCGACGAGTATTATTATTATTATTATTATTATTATTATTATTATTATTATTATTTATTATCATTAATATTATTTATTTTATTATTTTTTATTATAATTTGTTTATTTTTATTCATTATTATCATCATCATAATAATATTTTCGCCCCCCTGGCTCCGATGAGGGTCAGTGACCTTGCCCGGGTGGGCTAATGCCTGTTAAAAAAAAAAAAAAAGAGTTAAGTCAAGGTACTCAAGGGTTTCAGAAAAATCATGATGTACAGTTACGGACAAAAGTTCGCTCCCCGTGGTGAAACTGAGTCACAGGAAAGAGTCTCCGAATTGACTTACCCTGACTTTTGTTATCTCGTTTGGGGTCGATGCTGCTTCATTTTAGCAGGGAATGAATTTTTGACCCCGACTGTAGAGTACGCTCGCCAATAAAGTCCTGCCGCCTCACACAAGTCTATAAAAATATAAACCTTGGCCTCACCTGCCTCTGCATGAACTCAGAGATTCAGAAGCCTCACAGGTCCCTGAATCTCTGGGTTCATGAAGAGACAAGTGATGTGAAAGGGCTTTTGTTGGTGATTGTACAACTTCATTGATCATTGTCGTGCACTATTTTTATTTTTCCTATTTATCGTATATGGAAATATAGTGGAAATTTCGAACACACATTCATAGTAACTGCACTTTGCATTATGCCAATTACCTAACCAAACCTAACATTAACAAGCTTGACAAACTTAACCCAATATAGCTCAAGAAATAGTAACTAATCCAATCTAACCTATCCCAACCAAACCTTAAGTAACCTAACCCAGCCTAATCTATAACCCAAACTAAACGAACCTAACTCAACCTATCAATGCATTATTAAAATATAGTAGTAGCTACAGGCATCGTTTTCTTTTTATTCAATATTATTTATGAAACGACTTTGATGCTCGTGTACGAAACGGACAGCACCGATTATTTTTTTTCTGGATACGATATAGTTAGTAGTGAACCAGTTCCCAGTGTGGTGGTGTAGATTATTCTGAAAATACTATATCTGATAAACGATTCGTCGGACACAAGAGTCTTCCGAAAAATACTAAATTACGCGTCAAATAAGGAATAGCTTCTCGTATTACCAATTCATCAACTTTCTAAAACATTTTCGGACAATATTTCAGTGCGGGTTAGACAATCGCTCGAACGATATATCTACCAGAGTTAAGACACGTAAATAATGGTTCAATTGGGGTCGTTTCTAAGATTCATTCCATCGCTATAAAGGTTTAAGTGCCCAAGTTTCTTAATGCTTTGGTTAACTGAAGCTCCGGCGCCGGCACGAAAAATGTCGTGAAACATTTGCCTGAGAACATCTGAAATCGAAAAGACATTATGAGAGCCGCAGAAAACGGAGTTGGGCCCATTAGTGCAGAATATATCCCAACGTAGAGGTAGGTGCGTGAGGGTAAGGACAAGTGGTGGGAGGGAGAGGACAGGTGCTGTGGAGGGTAAGGACAAGTGCTGTGAGGGGAGAGGACAGGTGCTGTGAGGGTGAGGACAGGTGCTGTGAGGGTAAGGATAAGGTGGAGGGTAGGACAAGTGGTGGGGAGGGTGAGAAAGGTGCTGTGAGAGCGAGGAGAGATGGTGTGGAAGTGAGGACAGGAGCTGTGAGGGTGAGGACAGGTGCTGTGAGGGGTGGAGGACAGGTGCTGGAGGGGTGAGAACAGGTGCTGTGGAGGGTGAGAACAGATGGTGGAGGGTGAGAACAGGTGCTGGAGGGGTGAGAACAGGTGCTGTGGGAGGGTGAAACAGGTGCTGTGGGGAGGACAGGTGCTGTGGGGGTGAGGACAGGTTCTGTGGGGGTGAGGACAGGTTCTGTGGGGGGTGAGGACAGGTGCTGTGAGGGGTGAGGACAGGTGCTGTGGGGTGGAGGACAGGTGCTGGGGGTGAGGACAGGTGCTGTGGGGGGTGAAGACAGGTGCTGTGGGGGTGAAGACAGGTGCTGTGGGAGGGGTGAGGAGAAAGGCCGGAGGGGTGAGGACAGGTGCTGTGAGAGACAGGTTCTGTGGGGGTGAGAACAGGTGCTGGGGGTGATGACAGGTGCTGTGAGGGTGAGAACAGGCGGCCTGGAGGGTGAGGACAGATGCTGTGGGGGTGAGGACAGGTTCTGTGGGGTGGAGGACAGGTACTGTGGGTGAGAACATGTACGGTGGGGGGTGAAGACAGAGGTGTGGGAGGGTGAGGACAGGTGCTGGGAGGGAGAGGACAGGTGCTGTGGGGGTGGAGGACAGGTGCTGTGGGGTGGAGACAGGTTCTGTGAGGGGTGAGGACAGGTGCTGTGGGGGTGAGGACAGGTGCTGTGGGGTGAGGACAGGTTCTGGGGGGTGAGGACAGGTGCTGTGGGGTGAGGACAGTTCTGTGGGGGTGAGGACAGGTGCTGTGGGGGTGGAGGACAGGTGCTGGGGGGTGAGGACAGGTGCTGTGGGGTGGAGGACAGGTGCTGGGGGGTGAAGACAGGTGCTGTGGGGTGAAGACAGGTGCTGTGGAGGGTGAGGACAGGTGCTGTGAGGGTGAGGACAGGTGCTGTGGGGGTGAGGACAGGTCTTGGTGGGGGTGAGAACAGTGCTGTGGGGTGACGACAGGTGGGAGGGTGAGAACAGGCGCTGTGAGGGTGAGGACAGATGCTGGGGGAGGGACAGGTTCTGTGGGGGGTGAGGACAGGTACTGTGGGGTGAGAACATGTACTGTGGGGGGTGAAGGCAGAAGGTGTGAGGGTGGAGGACAGGTGCTGGGGAGGGAGAGGACAGGTGCTGTGGGGTGAGGACAGGTGCTGGGGGTGAGGACAGGTCAGGGGGGAGGACAGGTGCTGTGGGGGTGAGGACAGGTGCTGTGGGGGTGAGGTCAGGTGCTTGGGGGTGAGGTCAGGTGCTGTGGGGGTGAGGACAGGTAGTGTGGGGTGAGAACATGTACTGTGGGGGTGAAGACAGATGGTGTGAGGGTGAGGATAGGTGCTGTGGTGGTGAGGACAGGTGCTGTGGGGGGGTGAGGACAGGTGCTGTGGGGGTGAGGACAGGTGCTGTGGGGTGAGGCCAGGTGCTGTGGGGTGAGGACAGGTGCTGTGGGGGTGAGGACAGGTGCTGTGAGGGGTGAGGACAGGCGCTGTGGAGGGTGAGGACAGGTACTGTGGGGGTGAGAACAGGTTTGTGGAGGTGGAGGCAGGGACTGTGGGGTGGAACGGGTACTGTGGGGGTGGCAGATGGTGTGAGGGGTGAAGACAGATGGTGTGGAGGGTGAGGACAGGTGCTGTGGGGGTGAGAACAGGCGCTGGGAGGGTGAGGACAGGTCTCTGTGGGGTGAGGACAGGTGCTGTGGGGGAGGTACAGGTGCTGTGAGGGTGAGGACAGGTTCTGTGGGGGGTGAGGGACAGGTGCTGTGGGGGGTGGGGAGGCCAGGTGCTGTGGGGGTGAGGACAGGTACTGTGGGGTGAGGACAGGTGCTGTGGGGGTGAGGACAGGTGCTGTGGGGGTGAAGACAGGTGCTGGGGGTGAGGATAGGTGCTTTGAGGGTGAAGACAGATGGTGTGAGGGTGAGGACAGGCTGTGGGGGTGAGAACAGGCGCTGTGGAGGGTGAGGACAGGTGCTGTGGGGTGAGGACAGGTGGGAGAGTGAAGACAGATGGTGGAGGTGAGGACAGGTGCTGGGGGGTGAGAACAGGCGCAGGAGGGTGAGGACAGGCGCTGGTGGGGTGAGGACAGGTGCTGGGGGTGAGGACAGGTTCTGTGGGGGTGAGGACAGGTGCTGTGGGGGTGAGGACAGGTGCTGTGGGGGTGAGGGCCAGGTACTGTGGGGGGAGGACAGGTTCTGTGGGGGTGAGGACACGTGCTGTGGGGGTGAAGACAGGTGCTGTGGGGGGTGAGAACAGATGCTGTGAGGGTGAGGACAGGCTGTGGGGGTGAGGTACAGGTGCTGGGAGGGTGTGGACAGGTGCTGTGGGGGGGGTGAGGCCAGGTACTGTGGGGGGTGGGAGGACAGGTGCTGTGGGGGTGAGGCCAGGTACTGTGGGGGTGAGGACAGGTGCTTTGGTTGTGAGGACACGTGCTGTGGGGGTGAAGACAGGTGCTGGGGTGAGAACAGATGCTGGGAGGGTGGAGGACAGGTGCTGTGGGGGTGAGAACAGGTGCTGGAGGGTGAGGACAGGTGCTGTGGGGGTGAGGACAGGTTCTGGGGGGGTGAGGACAGGTGCTGGGGTGGGGAGGCCAGGTGCTGTGGGGGTGAGGCCAGGTACTGTGGGGTGGAGGACAGGTGCTGTGGGGGTGAGGACACGTGCTGTGGGGTGAGGACAGGTGATGTGGGGGGTGAGGAAACAGATGCTGTGGGGGGTGAGGACAGGTGCTGTGGGGTGAGGACAGGTGCTGTGGGAGGTGAGGACAGGTGCTGGGGGTGAGGACAGGTACTGTGGGGTTGAGGTTAGGGGTGCTGTGGGGTGGAGGACAGGTACTGTGGGGGTGAGAACAGGTACTGTGGGGGGTGAAGACAGGTGCTGTGAGGGTGAAGACAGGTGCTGTGGGGGTGAGGACAGGTGATGTGGGGTTGGAAGACAGGTGATGTGGGGGTGAGGACAGGTGCTGTGGAGGGTGAAGACAGGTGCTGGGGGTATAGACATGTGCTGAGGGGGTGAAGACAGGTGATGTGGGGTGAGACAGGTGCTGTGGGGGTGAGAGGTGCTGTGGGGGTGAAGACAGGTGCTGTGGGGGTGAAGAAAAGTGATGTGAAGCTGAGGACAGATGCTGTGAGGACGAGGGCAAGTTCTGTGGAGGGTGTCGCAGCTCCACCTCACCCCGGGGTACAGGAATATCACAGCTACATGAAGATTGAATGATCTTCAGTATTTGGTCTTGAAATTGTGGCATGATAGTGGTAGCTGAGGTGACCTGGGGTGTGTGGCAACCAGCACTACAGGTCTCAGGCGAGGGTGACCTGGGGTGTGTGGGCGACAGCACTACAGGTCTCAGGCGAGGGTGACCTGGGGTGTGTGGCGACCAGCACTACAGGTCTCAGGCGAGGGTGACATAGGGTGTGTGCACCAGCACTCAGGTCTTAGGCGAGGGTGACCTGGGGTGTGTGGCAACCAGCACTACAGGTCTCAGGCGAGGGTGACCGGGGTGTGTGGCAACCAGCACTGTCTCAGGCGAGGTGACCTGGGGTGTGTGCGACAGCACTACAGGTCTCAGGCGAGGGACCCTTGTGTGGCAACCAGCACTACAGGTCTCAGGCGAGGGTGACCTGGGGTGTGTGGCGACCAGCACTACAGGTCTCAGGCGAGGGTGACCTGGGGTGTGTGGCGACCAGCACTACAGGTCTCAGGCGAGGTGACATAGGGTGTGTGGCGACCAGCACTACAGGTCTTAGGCGAGGGTGACCTGGTGTGTGGCAACCAGCACACAGGTCTCAGGCGAGGTGACCTGGGGTGTGTGGCGACCAGCACTACAGGTCTCAGGCAGGGTGACCTGGGGTGTGTGGCGACCAGCACTACAGGTCTCAGGCAGTGACCACGGGTGTGGGGCAACCAGCACTACAGGTCTCAGGCGAGGGTGACCTGGGGTGTGTGGCGACCAGCACTACAGGTCTCAGGCGAGTGACCTGGGTGTGTGGCGACCAGCACACAGGTCTCAGGCGAGGGTGACCTGGGGTTTGTGGCAACCAGCACAGGTCTCAGGCGAGGGTGACTCAGGGGTGTGTGGCAGCAGCTACAGGTCTCAGGCGAGGTGACCTGGGTGTGGGAACCAGCTACAGGTCTTAGGTGAGGGTGACCTGGGGTGTGTGGCGACCAGCACTACAGGTCTCAGGCGAGGGTGACCTGGGGTGTGTGGCGACCAGCACTACAGGTCTCAGGCAGTGTCTGGGGTGTGTGGCGATCAGCACTACAGGTCACAGGCGAGGGTGACTGGGGTGTGTGGCGACCAGCACTACAGGTCTCCAGGCGAGGTGACCTGGGGTGTGTGACGACCAGCACTACAGGTCTCAGGCGAGGGTGTCCTGGGGTGTGTGGCGATCAGCACTACAGGTCTCAGGCGAGGGTGACCTGGGGTGTGTGGCGATCAGCACTACAGGTCTCAGGCAGGTGACAGAGGGTTGTGTGGCGACCAGCACCACAGGTCACAGGCAGGGTGACCTGGGGTGTGTCGACCAGCACACAGGTCTCAGGCGAGGGTGACCTGGGGTGTGTGGCGACCAGCACTACAGGTCTCAGGCGAGGTGACATAGGTTGTGTGGCGATCAGCACTACAGGTCTCGAGCAGTGACCTGGGGTGTGTGGCGACCACTGCAGGTCTCAGGCGAGGTGACCTGGGGTGTGTGGCGACCAGCACTACAGGTCTCAGGCGAGGGTGACATAGGTGTGTGGCGTCAGCACAGGTCTCAGGCGAGGTGACATAGGTTGTGTGGCGACCAGCACTACAGGTCAGGCGAGGTGACATAGGTTGTGTGGCGATCAGCACACAGGTCACAGGCGAGGTGACCTGGGGTGTGTGGCGACCAGCACTACAGGTCTCGGCAGTGACATGGGTGTGTGGCAACCAGCACTACAGGTTTTAGGCGGGTGACACAGGTGTGGCAACCAGCACTGCAGTGCAGGCGAGGGTGACATAGGGTGTGTGGCGACCAGCACTACAGGTCTCAGGCGAGGGTGACCTGGGGTGTGTGGCGACCAGCACTACAGGTCTCAGGCGAGGGTGACATAGGGTGTGTGGCGATCGCACTACAGGTCTCAGGCGAGGTGACATAGGTTGTGTGGCGACCAGCACTACAGGTCACAGGCGAGGTGACATAGGTTGTGTGGCGTCAGCACTACAGGTGCAGGCGAGGGGGCCTGGGGTGTGGCGACCAGCACTACAGGTCTCAGCAGCAGTGACATAGGGTGTGTGGCGACCAGCACTACAGGTTTCAGGCGAGGTGACCTGGGGTGTGTGGCAACCAGCACTACAGGGTCACGGGCGAGGGTGACATAGGGTGTGGCGACCAGCACTACAGGTCTCAGGCGAGGTGACATAGGGTGTGTGGCGATCAGCACTGGGTCACAGGCGAGGTGACATAGGGTGTGTGGCAACCAGCACTACAGGTCACAGGCGAGGGTGACCTGGGGTGTGTGGCGACCAGCACTACAGGTCACAGGCGAGGGTGACATAGGGTGTGTGTGGCAATCAGCACTACAGGTCTGAGCGAGGGTGACATGGGTGTGGCAACCAGCACTACAGGTCACGGGCGAGGGTGACATAGGGTGTGTGGCGACCAGCACTACAGGTCACAGGCGAGGCCTGGGGTGTGTGGCGACCAGCACTACAGGTCACAGGCGAGGTGTCCTGGGGTGCGAAGTCATCAGCAGGTTCCAGGTCTCGTTGGCTACCCTCATCTCAACCTCTATCGTTCACATTTTTTGCTCAGCCTTTGTCAAGCCTCTCGCAGTGTCTATTGTCACAGGATTAAGGGAGCGAATACTTTTTTAGATTTTCGTAAATATTGCAGCCTCTCAGGTCTAAAATGACTCTTCCGAAAACATCCTCTCATATACTTCTTCGCTGAAATAACCCATTACATATAGAGAAGAGGTGATTATGGAGGTGAGGTGATTATGGAGGTGAGGTGGTCGTGGAGGTGAGGTGGTCGTGGAGGTGAGGAGTTCGTGGAGGTGAGTGGTCGTAGAGGTGAGGTGGTCGTGGAGGTGAGGTGGTCGTGGAGGTAGTGGTCGTGGAGGTGAGGTTCGTGGAGGTGAGGTGGTCGTGGAGGTGAAGTGGTCGTGGAGGTGAGGAGTTCGTGGAGGTGAGGTGGTCGTGAGTGAGGTGGTCGTGGGTGAGGTGGTCGTGGAGGTGGGGTGGTCGTGGAGGTGAGGTGGTCGTGGAGGTGGTGGTCGTGTGGAGGTGAGGTGGTCGTGGAGGTGAGGTTCGTGGAGGTGAGGTGGTCGTGGAGGTGAGGTGGTCGTGGAGGTGAGGTGGTCGTGGAGTGGTGAGGTGGTCGTGGAGGTGAGGTGGTCGTGGAGGTGAGGTGGTCGTGGAGGTGGGGTGGTCGTGGAGGTGAGGTGGTCGTGGAGGTAGGTGGTCGTGGAGGTGACGTGGTCGTGGAGGTGAGGTGGTCAAACAGGTGAATGGTGGTCGTGGAGGTGAGTGTAGTAGTGGTCGTGGAGGTGAGGGTGTAGTGGTCGTGGAGGTGAGGTTAGTGGTCGTGGAGGTGAGATGAAGTGGTCGTGGGTGAGTGTAGTGGTGTCGTGGAGGTGAGGTTAAGTGGTCGTGGAGGTGAGGTGAGTAGGTGGTCGTGGAGGTGAGGTAAGTGGTCGTGGAGGTAGTTAGAGTGGTCGTGGAGGTGAGGTTAAGTGGTCGTGGAGGTGAGGTTAGTGGTCGTGGAGGTGAGGTTAGTGGTCGTGGAGGTGAGGTTAAGTGGTCGTGGAGGTGAGGAGGTTAAGTGGTCGTGGAGGTGAGGTTAAGTGGTCGTGGAGGTGAGGTAGTGGTCGTGGAGGTGAGGTTAAGTGGTGTGGGAGGTGGAGTTAGTGGTCGTGGAGGTGAGGTGGTCGTAGGGTGAGGAGTTCGTGGAGGTGAGGTGATCGTGGAGGTGAGGTGGTCGTGGAGGTGGTGGTCGTGGTGAGGTGGTCGTGGAGGTGAGGTGGTCGTGAGGTGAGGTGGTCAGAGGTGAAGGTGGTCGTGGAGGTGAGTGAGTGGTCGTGGAGGTGAGGAGTGGTCGTGGAGGTGAGGTTAAGTGGATGCGTGGGTGAGGTTAAGTGGTCGTGGAGGTGAGGTTAAGTGGTCGTGGAGGTGGGGTTAAGTGGTCGTGGAGGTGAGGTTAGTGGTCGTGGAGGTGAGGTTGAGAGTGGTCGTGGAGGTGAGGTTAAGAAGTGGTCGTGGAGGTGAGGTTAGTGGTCGTGGAGGTGAGGTTAGGAAGTGGTCGTGGAGGTGAGGTTAAGTGGTCGTGGAGGTGAGGTTAGTGGTCGTGGAGGTGAGTAGTGGTCGTGGAGGTGAGGTTAAGTGGTCGTGGAGGTGAGGTTAAGTGGTCGTGGAGGTGAGGTTAAGTGGTCGTGGAGGTGAGTTAAGTGGTCGTGGAGGTGAGGTTAAGTGGTCGTGGAGGTGAGGTTAAGTGGTCGTGGAGGTGAGGTTAGGTGGTCGTGGAGGTGAGGTAAGTGGTCGTGGAGGTGAGGTTAAGGTCGTGGAGGTGGAGAGTGGTCGTGGAGGTGAGGTAGTGATCGTGGAGGTGAGGTTAGGTGGTCGTGGAGGTGGAGTGTAGTGGTCGTGGAGGTGAGGGTGAAGTGAGGGTCGTGGGAGGTGAGGTGAAGTGGTCGTGGAGGTGAGGGTGTAGTGGTGTGGAGGTGAGTGTAGTGGTCGTGGGTGAGGTGTAGTGGTCGTGGAGGTGAGGTGTAGGTGGTTGTGGAGGTGAGTGTAGTGGTCGTGGAGGTGAGTGTAGTGGTCGTGGAGGTGAGTGTAGTGGTCGTGGAGGTGAGTGTAGTGGTCGTGGAGGTGAGGTGTAGTGGTCGTGGAGGTGAGTGTAGTGGTCGTGGAGGTGAGTGTGGTGGTCATGGAGGTGAGTGTAGTGGTCGTGGAGGTGGGTGTAGGTGGTCGTGGAGGTAGTGTGTGGTCGTGGAGGTGAGTGTAGTGGTCGTGGAGGTGAGTGTGAGTGGTCGTGGAGGTGAGTGTGTGGTCGTGGGTGAGGTGTAGTGGTCGTGGAGGTGAGTGTAGGTGGTCGTGGAGGTGAGTGTAGTAGTCGTGGAGGTGAGTGTAGTAGTCGTGGAGGTGAGTGTAGTAGTCGTGGAGGTGAGGTGTAGTGGTCGTGGGTGAGTGTAGTGGTCGTGTGAGTGTAGTGGTCGTGGAGGTGAGGTGTAGTGGTCGTGGAGGTGAGGTGTAGTGGTCGTGGAGGCGAGATGAAGTGGTTGTGGAGCGAGACGAAGTGGTTGGAGGTGGTGAAGTGGTCGTGGAGGTGAGTGTATATGGTCGTGGAGGTGAAGTGGTCGTGGAGGTGAGGTTAAGTGGTCGTGAGAAGTCGTCGTGGAGATGGAGATGAAGTGGTCGTGGAGGTGAGGTTAAGTAGTCTGTGGAGGTGAGTGTAGTGGTCGTGGAGGCGAGATGAAGTGGTTGTGGAGGCAGACAGAAGTGGTCGTGGAGGTGAGGGGGATTGTCGTAGAGGTGAATGAAGTGATCATGGGCGGTGAGGTGAGGTGGTCGTGGAGGTGATGTGAAGTGGTTGTTCAGGTGAGGGTGGTGGTGAAGGTGAAGTGAAGTGGTCGTGGAGGTGAAGTGGTCGTGGAGGTGAGGTTAAGTGGTCGTGAAGTCGTCGTGGAGATGAGATGGAGTGTTCGTGGAGGTGTGGTCGTGGAAGTGGTGTCGTGGGTGAGGTGGAAGTGGTCGTGGAGATGAGGTGAAGTGGTCGTGGAGGTGAGGTTAAGTGGTCGTCGAGGTGAGGTGAAGTGGTCGTGGAGGTGAGGTTAAGGTGGTCGTGGAGGTGAGGTTAAGTGGTCGTGGAGGTGAGGTTAAGTGGTCGTGGATGTGAGGTGGTCGTGGATGTGAGGTTAAGTGGTCGTGGAGGTGAGGTTAAGTGGTCGTGGAGGTGAGGTTAAGTGGTCGTAGGTGAGGTTAAGTGGTCGTGGATGTGAGGTGGTCGTGGATGTGAGGTTAACTGGTCGTGGAGGTGAGGTTAAGTGGTCGTGGAGGTGAGGTGGTCGTGGATGTGAGGTGGTCGTGGATGTTAGGTGGTCGTGGATGTGGTGGTCGTGGAGGTGGTTAGTGGTCAGGAGGTGAGGTTAAGTGGTCGTGGATGTGAGGTGGTCGTGGAGGTGAGGTGGTCGTGGAGATGAGTGAGGACGTAAGGTTCTTTCATCCTCACACTCATTTTCCTCCAGAATGACACAGTTCACGACCTCTCCTTCCCCTCCCCCCGTGAACATCATGCTGGACACGACTCTGGGATCATGATGGCTGCGGGTTCATTTTTTTTTTTGTCATCGAGACTGTTGACCCAGGCGACTTGGGGATTAATTTTAGACGTCGGCCAGGAATTCATTCACCTGGATACGTCTGCAGATAACAATATGGCTACTAAATGTCTCAGTCGTAACCAGGCTTAAATATTACGTGATTTACTCTACGAGGAATACCAATCCGCTTATTGACATATATGTAACTGGGAATGTAAATGAAGAATCATCTCAATTCCGCGATTCTTGTAGTAAACTTGAAATTTCACTTGAAATCTCACTTGTGGGATCTACTTGTCAGTCATGTTCTCGATGACGAAGAACATTGATTCCAACACTTATTTTTTTCGATCACCTTGTGTACACAGACGACCATCAGGTTGCTTCTATACAGTAAAGGAATATCACCGCACATATGGAATCTCAGACTAACACTGTAAGGCACAGTCATAATGTTTCTGGACTCCTGGAATCTTAGCCTTGTCCGGTATGGTGGCTGTGTAATGTGGTCCTTTTCCGTTAAGTTTGATTATATATATATATATATATATATATATATATATATATATATATATATATATATATATATATATATTATATATATATATTTTTTTTTTTTTTTTTACGGGCATTAAGCCCACAGGCACAGGTCATGACCCACATCGGGGCGCAAGAGGCAAAAATAATAATAATAATAATAATAATAATAATAATAATAATAATAATAATAATTATTATTATTATTATTATTATTATTCATAGTAAATACAATTTATAATAAAATATACAAAATTGAAAATAAAATAATAAATTCATAGTGATAATGATAATAATAATAACAACACTGTGATAATAATACATGTATGTTGTGTTGTCAATAGTAAGAGAAACAATTGAGACCCTGTAATTGCGAGTAATTGAGGCAGAAAGTCAGATGAGCAACCTGGGACTTGGTCACAATTTCCGTGATGCCATATGGCAGCAGGGTCTACCATTAGACAATACAATATGCTTCCAATAAGGCGGTAGTACCTCCCTGCTTGGTAGCTGTCCACTACCTACTACCTATGATTATACCGATACATTCTACCAATTATAACTATAGTTTCTTCTATATGGAGAATTTGCAATAAATGCCGCCCTTCCCGTTGTTTCGGTAAGTTCGTCAAAATCCTTCGTTCGTCGTGTCATAATGACCCACACAAAACCGTAAATTACTTTTTGGAGCGAGTACAATAATATCCGAGACGTGCACACCAGTAGAAGAGCTGATAGTTGCCTCATGTGGGCCTCCGCCAGACACTCTCCTCTGTAATAACACTCTGGTGTCTAGTTCGATTTCTGAGCTTTCCATTCAGGATTTAAGAGTCAATTCATATTCGACGAAACTCCACTGTCAGCGCACAAGGTAAGACATATTATATTAGGAATGGCTTCAGGACTGGCTGCCATGACCTTCTTGTTGTCGGGGGCTGTGGTAAGCTGGCTAATTTTTTTACCTACTGAGGCCGTAGATAATAAACTTTATGACGGATTTCTTATTAGCATGACAATTATCCAATAATCACAATGATATACAGTATACTTTACATGTGTCAGGCGACTTCAGCCCTCACCATACTGACGATCTTGACGCAATGTCACTAATTAAGTCAGTCTGGGGAAGCTGCCTTGTATTTTTCAAACAATTCTGTCTGCAAGCGGCTGGTCTGTCAATCAACGCACACATCTGGGAACAGTTTTAATTAATGTGGTGTTAATGTGCGCCCCCCACCCCTCCCCAGCGCCACAGGGACATCTGATCAATGTGCGGTTTTCATTAGGATCCAGATTGAGCAGCGTGTAAGTGACAGCGCAATTTCACGTCATGTGTTCCTTAAATCTTGAGTTAATTAGGGTGACTTGGTACTGCCTCTGATAATCATACAACTGAGGTTCTTCATTACCGACTGGTTGAAATTTCAGTCAAACGAGAACTCATTACAATTATTAAGACACAATAAACGTAAGCAAAGGTTCAATAATGTTTGAAGGCATATATACTAGACAAAACAGTCAACTCATTGAACTTGGACTCACTATCACTCACGTGCAAATTGGCAAATATTACACTCAAATAAAATATGAAGTATGTATTGAGGTTGTAGAAGACGATAACAAACATGCGAAAGATAAACTCAATACCGCTGGTCAGCCCCGTAAGTGTTAGTATAAAGATTAGTTATATTTGGTCAAGACTCTCCACTCAGTAAAGATCCTGACCACCACAACACAGCGCATCCCAACACCAAGGCTGCCCTACTGAACGCTGTATAAAGAATATTATTTGACCAATGACTTCTTCTGATACTGTTTTTACTGTTGCTTTCATATCCTCTAAGACTATAAGTAATAGTAGTAGGAAATATCATAAAGACTAACCCATCAGCTTTCGACATAAATATAAAACAAAGAAACATCTTGGAAAATTACATCTGACAATAATAAAAATAATAATAATAATCCGGGCTTTCCTATACCTTAGTCGTCCAGCAATCTCTGAACAGCCAGTCTCTTATTAAAGTCCACACATTTGTCCGTATCAACTCCTTCCACCCTCTCCACTACCTACTCCACTGCTGCTCATTAATACCCAGTTGAAACACTACCCACGCCAACAACCTCCACCTTTTAATGTTTTTATTTCTTGTTCGCCGCGATACAGCAACTTCCTCTCTTGAGTGTGAAATAATAAAACCATCACAGGAAGAATCTTGTTGTTTTGCTTTTTTTCTTCGACATAATAACGGTTTCTGTTTTGTTTTGTTTTTCGTGTGTGCCATGAATTTTTAAATAATTTCAAGACGATACCTCCGTTGCCTGCCAACTTGTTCTTGGCATAAATTATTTGGTGAATTTCGCCATCCCGAACCAGAATAGGTGCAAAAAAAAAAATAGTAAACTATCAAAGACTTTTTAAGATACTTGCCGTAACAGTGTGTATGTCGAAAAATATTAACGAGAGCCGAAGGTTAAAAAATAAAATCATAAAGCAACAAGAAATTCCTAAAAGGGAAAGAGACAAAACCTGAGAGATGTGAGGCAGAGAGAACAGTGAGGTGATAGTAATCTCATAATATTCTAGGACAAAAACTTTCTCTCTCCTGCATCGATATAGACCTGACATTTTTCCGATCTTTTCTTGTAAGAAACTGCAAGCTGGTGCGTCCTTGGTCTGACGCCACACCTAATATGAAGTGTGTGTGTGAGGGTAGGTTGTCCCTCGGGTATTGATGTTGTCCTCGGTACTGATAGGAGAGAGGAGGTTGTCCCTTGGGTACTGATGGGAGAGAGGAGGGGGGGGTTGTCCTCGGGTACTGATGGGAGAGAGGGAGGGAGGTTGTCCCTCGGGTACTGATGGGAGAGAGGAGGGGGGAGGTTGTCCCTCGGGTACTGATGGGGAGAGGAGGGGGGGGTTGTCCCGCGGGTTGGGGGTCATGTTCACCACCACCAGTGCAACAACACAGATGTACACTCGCTCCAAAAATTATCTTCACGATTTGTGTTTGACAATATGACACAGTTGAAGGGTTTTCACAACCCTACCAAGACAACAGGAGTCGCAGTTTTCATCGGACCCCTTCGTCAAGATACATTTTGGAGCGATTGCATTTACATGTGTATCATTCTTGCATATCACGCTACATAGGAATAATCGTCCATTTAAGCCTTAAAACACAATTAATGTTTTATTTTGCAGAACAAGGATCACTATTTGTTTCACTGTTATAACTTTATAGAAATTAGATCATAATATAATCTAATTTGGTAAAATTATCTCTACAGTATTTCGTTTATGACGTTATCTATTAAAACTAAACTATATCTTTATTAGGTTAATTAAGGTAAGGTTAACATACACACACCATTTTCAATTTTCGAGGGATAATAAAAATTTAGAATGGGAGAATGTATGGAGGAAGGTGAGGTGAGGAACTCTAAGAAGGATTGAAGTAACATGGGTTAGGGCAGGTCACCAATGCCATCCACCAGTGCTCGATGCCTTACACCTGCCTCATGCAAATTAATAAAGTATAGATGACCATAACTACAAAAGAAACGGTCTTTAAATTTTGGTCATATAACAAAAATGTTAATGGACTTGAGGACGAACGTTTACAGATATATAGGAGAAAAAATCCCTTAACAGATGATGGAGATTAATTTAGAGTAAATAGATAGTGAAGTGAACAAGATGAAGACACATTCAAGAATGGCTTATATGTGTATCTGTGAAATGTTTAAGTTAACATTTACTACAGTTTAGTTTTCAAAAATACTTAAGCACAACATCTTGATTTATATAGCATAAAAAAAGATGTTAAAACCATGTTGTCAGAGATAAAGCTCTTTTACACAACATACACCATCGGCCAATGAAATGGAAACTAAGAATATAATAGCCGGATACATGATATAAATACTTTAGCTTAACGTCAGAGTTCGTATTGATGTGATGACACTTTGTGAAACTGAAAAATACAGGTTAGGATACACTACAGTTGGTTTACTAATACCACCACTACGAAGTCTTAAGGCACTATAGTATCAATACGGTTGCCAGCAGCTAAAGTCGGTAACAAGAGTGTGGCGTAACAATGTCTTCAATAATCACTTTGTTTCCAGCAGATATGCACACAGAGAAAGGTGTTTCTTCATATTTCATTTCCGAGTGAATACAACGCTGCCTTCTGTCCATGACGCCCGAAACACCCACAGTCGATCCACCAGTGAATTTATACTTTACTGCTAGAGAAGTGAAGCCGAGTACTATGTCGGTCACACTGCCTCCCTGTGTACCCGAGGCTGAAGTGTTTAACGAACTACATCTGTTCTACCCTTCACCCATCAGATATACAGAACTAACTTTGATTTTTCCACGCCACCTGTAATCATATCCTGGAGCCTCTTGTAAAGCGTATCACCCTGTGCTTAAAAAAAAAAAAGCCATGTCTTAGCTGTCTTGCTGTAACATGGGGCCTGTCGCTTTCTCGTAAACAGTGGTTTTGGGAGACACTCGTTGAGGTTCTGGCCTGAGTTGTGATGGAGCAGTTCGTGAAAGTGTTTTAACAGTCGCCTCAACTCTTCTCAGCTTCAGCACACATTTGTGTTTAAACTCGATTGGATACAGTGCTCGCTTCCGGTTCCATTGGTCAGTGGTTCGATCCCCAGGCATTCCCAGTTCATCCAGCTGTAAATGGGTATCTAAGTTTACAACTTGGGGAAGTGAATGCGGTTAGGTGCAGTGCCCTGTGTACTGAAGGCTTAGTTATACAGTGTACTGCATCCACACTGTCCCTAACGGGCAGTCATGACTATGGGACCCACTTTCACCTTTACCATGTTTTAACTAAGCATGTTTAATGTCTAATATTTATCGAATATATTTTTGTAGTGGATAAGGTTTAACCTTAAAAAGCCACAGTGAACTTTGGTACAAAAATTCACCTGAGTTGAGATTATTATTTCAAGATATCGGATAAATTTTGTCCATTATTCATGGCCCACATTAAAGGTGACCCTGTACACATACTAGATCCAAAACCAGTATCATGCCACATATGAATCCCTGAAATTACCCTTATAATACCTATCTAAAAAATAAAATATGAAATAAGGAAAGAAATCGTCACAAACCCAGACGGCAACAAATCCTTTTGACCGCCACTGGAAGAAAGAACCATGGTGGGGCAACACATAACACATCTGTCATTAATGGAGAATCAGCACCGAGGCTTCATGCTGTTCCGGCTTTTGTCTGGTCCAGTGCTCTCTCTCTCTCTCTCTCTCTCTCTCTCTCTCTCTCTCTAATATTTTCATTGTGTGTATGTCATGTCTTCCATACCTTTCCTTCTTACCTCTGATTCTCTTTCTTCTCTTTCTCCTTATCCCATCCCTATCTTAGTCCTACCACCTCTACTACCTCCTATCCATCTCTCTACCACCTCCTCCTCTTTTTCCCATTCCTCTCATCCCTACCCCCTCTTATCCCATCCCTCTCCCCACCTCCTCCTCTTCCCACCCCTCTCTTCACCTCTTCCTCTTCCCACCCCTCTCTTTTCCTCCTCTTCCCATCCACCTCTTCACCTCCACCTCTTCTCATCCCTCTCTTCACCTCCTCCTCTTCTCATCCCTCTCTTCACCTTCTCCTCCACACATCTGCACCTTACCCAACCATCTTTCTCACACGGATCAGAGGCTCACAGGGTTGGTTCTTGTCACGTCTGGTGACACCGAGACGATATTACAAGGTAGGAACGACACACCTCCAAAAATGAGAGAGGAAGAGGTCGGTGAGAGGGAGGAAGAAGTCGGTGAGAGGGAGGAAGAAGTCGGTGAGAGGGAGGAAGAGGTCGATGAGAGGGAGGAAGGGGTCGGTGAGAGGGAGGAAGGGGTCGGTGAGAGGGAGGAAGGGGTCGGTGAAAAGGAGGAAGAGCATGATGAGAGGGAGGAGGGGTAAGATAATAGGGACGAAGGGCATGATGAGAGGGAAGAGGAGCATGATGAGAGGGAGACGGGGCATAATGAGAGGGAGGAGGGGAATGATGATAGAGAGGAGGGGCATGATGAGAGGGAGGAAGCTAGGGCATGATGACAGGGAGGAAGGGCATGATAAAGATAAAGAAAGGGCATGATAAGAGGAAGAAAGAGCATGATGAGGGAGGGGTAAGAGGAGAATAATGATAGGGAAGGATAAGAGGGAATGGGAAGAAGAGGAACGATGAAAAAAAATTGAATGGACAGGGTGGGACCCCTCCTCCTCCCCCTCTGCTAATGACACCTGACTCGCATATTAATGATGTTACGATCATATACAATCTATTTACCCTCATTGACTTATAACGTGAGAGCTAACTGTAATGTTGACACAGGTAAATTACTGTACGGCATCTGGTAGTCAGGAACATATCAACTATGTTTAATATATTTTGTGATGAGTTAAGAATGCTTGATGCAGAGCTTTGTGACCAACATATTGGGTGGTATAATGTGGTGTTGTATATTGGACGTGACTTTGTTAATATATAACCTAAGTAGAGTTAATTTTATGCAGTCATCGCTAATTACTTCTATTATGCTTCTGCTTACCTCGCAAAATTTGTAGCCATTCTGCCTCCCTGCCACACACACACACACACACACACACACACACACACACACACACACACACACAAACTTTCATCCTAAAGCCAATGACAAAATTCAATTCCCTTCTACCGTCGCCCACCAGACAATTGCTTGACCAAAGGTTAGACTACGGTCAGTTAGGCTGAGAGCAACGGAGGCAAAAATCTAAAATCCGAGTCGAATATTGTCAGTTATTCAGTTTTCTTTCGTTACCAATAGTTAGGTCGGGGGGACCAGCATGAGGTATCGTCCTAATAATGCGACTCGGCAGTTAACATGAGGGAGGGGAGACTTGTTATTAGTGTGTGGCAGATTATCTCGCCTCCACTGGATGATAAAAAAACACAAGTCAGGTAACTCGAGTCAGGTGAGGTACTCATGTAATCCTTCATACTCATGTTAACTGTAGGAAATGTATATGATCTTAATGAGATATTTGGGCGAGGCGGCTAAGTGGATGCTGCAGTGCTGGCATCCACGATGTCCACAATAGGCAGGCAGATCTATGGGACCGACCTCTACAAAGCGGCAATTATTAAATAAAGGTAATTTTGTATAAAAGACAAAATCTAAATTTCAAAAACTTTTCAGCACCTCGGACTGAGTGACGCCCTGATCCAAGTGACGCCGTGATCAACCCGACTATTGTTGTTTACAGTCTATATACCTTACCAGCTCGTGTGTACGATACTGTATCTCGTTCACGTTTCAGGAAACTACTGTTCTAAATTATAATGTTGAGTGATGGTGAGGAACGTATACAAGTTAACATATTATCCTATAGAATAAAGGATTGGCAAAAACGTCGATTGCGATTTACCAGCAGATCGCAAAGCAATTTCTGGTAGATCGGGTTGATTGTGTCTGATCTGCCATTCATATGTAGCTTTTGTCAAGAAAGGACATTTAGAAAGGTACTTTAATACTCCTCACAAGAGTTATGAAAGAGAAGGGTTTATAATTTAAAGTCACAACTTACTGCGCAACAGTCCATCTTTAAAGGGACTAGCACAATATCAAAAGCAGCAACGATTTCATCATTTCGTGTGACTCATGTACTTGTCAAACATAGGAAACCTTTTCATGATGGAGAAATAGTCAAAGAAGCATTTAAAGAGGCAGCTGAATCATTGTTTCAGAATTTCAGTAATAAATCTGCAATAATGTCTGCTATTAAGCAGTTTCAGCTGTCCAGAAATACTGTGGTGCAGCGCTGTGAAATGATGGCTCAGGATTTGGGGGGACAACTAAAAAAGAACTTAAAAGAGTACGTGTTCTTTTTACTTCCATTTGATGAATAAACAGACATGATCGACGCATCGCAATTGTATGTTTTTATTAGTGGTGTTTAAAGATATGACCGCCAAAGAAGAACTACTCAAGATCTTATCATTAAAAGGAAAAATTCGGTGAGGAGATCTTTCATGCATTCAGTAACTTCGATAATAACACACAGCTCTCACTTGACAAACTTTACTATGATTGGCCGCAACAATGGATTCGTCCCCCTGTGCAGAAGTGACGATCGGTTCCTGACCTCTTTAATAATCACTGTATAATTCATCAATTAGGAATGTGTGGTAAAATGATGAATATGAAAAATGTCATGGATATTTCCCAAAAGAATGTGTATTCTATTCAGGCAAAAAGTCTCAACTGGAAAATAATGAAGCAAACCCAGACCTTTTGTTGCACACTGAGGTCAATTTTTGCAGAGGTTTAGGGATCTCCTACTTGAAATTAAAGTGTTTCTGAGGTTAATAGATAAAGATTACAAAGAATTGGAAGACGAAGTGTGGCTGCCAGATTTGGCTTTTCCGACTGATACCATTACTTTCCTAAATGAGCTAAACTTAACGCTGCAGGGTAAAAATAAAAGTATCATTGAAATTATTCCTCTGTGATTGCATTAAGACAAAAACTAAAACTGGTGTCCTCACAGTTGCTGCGACACCAGCTGCGGAATTTCAAAAACATGATGCCAGAGCTGGAAAATCAGGGGAAGGTATGTAACCAGTTTGAGTGTTGAACAGCTGCGAGATGTTATTACAGATTTTGACAGACAGTTTCTAGATTTAGCAGCACTTAAACCTGTACCGACATTTATGTGCTTCCCATTCGGTGAAGACATTGACAGTGATGAAATTGCATCCAAAACGACATTATTGTTTAATATGAACATATCTGTAATTGAGAAAGAAATATTGACTGCAGAAAGATATTCAAATCAAATCCAGGGCCTCGGACGGAAGATTCTGGAACCTACTTGTTGAGGAAAAACATCCAAAGGTGAGAATTTTTTTTTTTGGGGGGTGGGATATACCTACCTTTGGGAGTCAACATTCACACACATGAAAATAGTTAAATCAAAATACCGATCTACGCTGCTAGATGATCACACGGCTTGATGACGACATGCAGTGCAAATCATCACATCACTAAAGTAAGTTCTTCCCCATACCGTTCTTAGATGTATGATAATGCATTGAAAATTATATATGAATTTAATTTTATTATTAGTTACTCTCTCTCTCTCTCTCTCTCTCTCTCTCTCTCTCTCCATTAAGATTCGAAATCAGTCCATTTTCTGCTGGAGGTTCGTGAGGTGTGCTAGTAGATCACGTTTGGGTAACCATGGAAAAAGTAGATCCACTCACACGAAGTCTGACCACCCTTGCTAGTATATAGGAATACTTCCTAGGTTAAGAAAGAACTGAAGCCAGAACACAAAATATCTCTGTCTAGAGAACATACAGTATTCCTGAGTCACGACATTTTTGTTGTACTCACTGAGGTCCAGATCCTTTATCTTAATGAAACCGGAATTTTTCACATTCTTCTTCCCTCTTATGGTAAGGTTAAGACTTTCTGGCAACTGCTGCCTTCTATATATTTTGTTTTTTCGTTTTTTAAAGAAGAACCTCCCCCGCCCCCCTCTACGTAGCAGAGAGAGAGAGAGAGGTATTATACTCCCCATACCGTTTACACTGACGTCTTCTTCCACACTCGGTTGAAGATTTTATCGCGTTCTTGACAGTGACATAAAGGCGAGCTTAATGTTGTTGATTATAATGCGGGTATCTTTTTCCTGGTGTCCACAGTAGACAAGATTATATTTAAATTGTAGATTCTTCCATTTCTTCAGTTGATTTCATACTAATTCTGGTATCGTCTGCCAAGGATGGTCACAATTTGAAAGGTTAGTAAATAGTTACGTACAGTGGAAAGCGAGCACGACTTGGAGCGGTGGACTCGGAAACACTCATAATTAAGTTGATTATTCTGTCTTACTTAAATTAACATATATACTTGTTACTCCTTAGTAACCTTAAAGATGTTACCTCTCTTACGAAAATAATATATCCGCAATCAATGGTGTTGTATGTCAGTGTTGGAGACAGCTCGCCTCCCGTCACTGACTTTCAAACACATTCGAAATCTCTGACCGAGACGTAACATTTTACTGAGGCAGAAAACAGAGGCCAAGTATTACAGACGCAACTCGACTGAATATTGAATTTTTCCTTGGCGTTGTAAGGCTGAAGAATTTCACGCCGTTCTTTTCCGACACTTGCATTTGCATTTACATTCACATTATTTACTCAAAACACAACTGTACATTTACAAATTTAGATTTGCTCATTTCTAGGAGATACAGTACTTATGTATACGGGTTATCATCATCCAGGTTATGTGATGATAAGGTCATGTCATCAAACAGGTTTATCATCATATTTGAGTGATTACGTGAACCCAGAAGCTGAAGCTAACTCAGTGTTCTAAACGTTCACCTGCCGTATACAAGTTAACTCACAACACCCAAGACCTTCACCTGTCGTACACAAGTTAACTCACACCACCCAAGAGATACACCTGTCGTACATAAGTTAACTAACAACACCCAAGAGTTTCACCTGCCGTACACAAGTTAACTCACAACACCCAAGAGTTTCACCTGTCGTACACAAGTTAACTCACACCACCCAAGAGATACACCTGTCGTACATAAGTTAACTAACAACACCCAAGAGTTTCACCTGCCGTACACAAGTTAACTCACAACACCCAAGAGTTTCACCTGTCGTACACAAGTTAACTCACAACACCCAAGAGTTTCACCTGTCGTACACAAGTTAACTCACACCACCCAAGAGATACACCTGTCGTACATAAGTTAACTCACAACACCCAAGAGTTTCACCTGCCGTACACAAGTTAACTCACAACACACCAAGAGTTTCACCTGCCGTACACAAGTTAACTCACAACACCCAAGACCTTCACCTGTCGTACACAAGTTAACTCACAACACACCAAGAGTTTCACCTGCCGTACACAAGTTAACTCACAACACCCAAGACCTTCACCTGTCGTACACAAGTTAACTCACAACACACCAAGAGTTTCACCTGTCGTACACAAGTTAACTCACACCACCCAAGAGTTTCACCTGTCGTACACAAGTTAACTCACACCACCCAAGACCTTCACCTGTCGTACACAAGTTAACTCACACCACCCAAGACCTTCACCTGTCGTACACAAGTTAACTCACAACACCCAAGACCTTCACCTGTCGTACAAAGATAATTAGACCATCATACTAACAGCCTCGACTCATGCTATCCTCCTCGTGGGGTTGAATTGTCGTGATCACACAAGTTGAGGAGACTTTATCTACAAAATCATCCTATCAATTTTGCGTTAAGTGCCCCCCGTCCTGTCTGACATATTGGTAATTGTAGGTTATGCTGATCTGGGTATAATTAAACAAGATGGTGTAGTGGGGGCAGTAGTGTATTCTGGAAAATGAAAAGTCTATCAGGGATTAAGTGCAATAAAATGAGGTTATTACACTAAAGGTTAATATTAGTAATTCATTTTTTATCATAAATACAGGGTATTAATAGTAGTCTTCTTCTTCCACTTCCTTCTCATCATCCTGCTGATATTATTATCATTATCATTATTATTAGTAGCAGTAATAATAATAGTAATAGTGGTAGTTGTAGTGGTGGTGGTAGTAGTAGTGATTCTAATAAAAACAAGTTATCTTCAGTAACTTTAATTCGACGAGAGAAAACTTAAAAAAAAAAATGACGCTAATCAGCCATTTTTATTGTTATAAAGAATATATATTTTCTCTGTTATTGTCTACCTCCATTGACACTGGCTGGCTCAGGTGTAGTAATGAGGGGTGCCAGAATAACAGACAGATAGACAGTAGGGCATAAAGGTAAGGGTGATGAGTCCTATAATCTCTTGATAAGGAATAATGATTAAAGACTATTACTACTACGTCTGCTGCAAATATCACTTCTAGTGTACTACTTCCACCAGTACAACAAGTATTCACCTTGTCTTAAAATACGGTAAATCGTGAAAATTATCAACAACTTGTAAATAACAGAAAGTCCTGTGAAGACGAAAGAGTGTGAACGAGTGTACCCTCCCTCCCACCCCGGCTGGTGACACATTTATTACAGATGTTATGATCAGATGACAGCTGTTTACCGACACATATTCATAATATGCCAGATTACTGTGATATTGGACAATAACAAAACCAATATCACGTGTTATTATTATTGGACGGCCTTTTATGAGGTATATCCTGGTTATGTGAAGTGATAAAACAACTGATGATGGACCAATTACTCTGCTTGTTGTACGTAACGAGGAGGAGAGTGCGAAATGTTTACCTGTTCACATTTACCTGCAAGTTAATGGACTAAAGTTACTACAGTAAACTGTTGGTCCCGGCAGTTCACTCCTCATTCTGGGTTTTTGAGCGGTCGGGCACGCCCACATGTACACGCACAAGCACATAAACACGCACACACACGCTCTCTATTATCCTTCGTTACACTCGTGCAACTATGTCCACCTACGGAATTTCAGCCCTGACAGCATAATGCAGAGAGAAGGGATCAACCCGAAGTCCACAATGTGTCCCCCACACGGCACTAGAGCGTGACACCTGAACCACAGGTGTGACAGTTGTTGACATGTAGGATGGTAATTAACAACGCTGCCCTAAGTTATTATATTCTGTTTATATTATATCACTCACTTATCTGTAATCGTTAGGCGTGATGATCTTTTAGTGTTATTTATTTGATAAGGTATTAGTTACCAATCAACAAGACCATCAAGAACAGCGACCAAGATCACACTCCTGACCATCAAGAACAGCGACCAAGATCACACTCCTGATCACCAAGAACAGGGACCAAGATCACACTCCTGACCACCAAGAACAGCGACAGATCCTCCTGACCATCAAGAACAGCGACCAGAATCACACTCTGACCACCAGAACGCTTTGACCAAGATCACACTCCTGACCATCAAGAACAGAGACCAACATCACACTCCTGACCATCAAGAACAGCGACCAAGATCACACTCCACAAATATCCCAAGAACAGCGACCAAGATCACCTCTGACCATCAGAACACTTGACCAAGATCACACTCCTGACCATCAAGAACAACGACCAAAGATCACCTCCTGACCATCAAGAACAGCGACCAAGATCACCTCTCCTGACCATCAAGAACAACGACCAAGATCACCTCCTGATACCAAGAACAGCGACCAAAGATCTGCACTCCTGACCATCAAGAACAGCGACCAAGATCACACTCCTGACCATCAAGAACAGCGACCAAGATCACACTCCTGACCATCAAGAACAGCGACCAAGATCACACTCCTGACCATCAAGAACAGCGACCAAGATCACACTCCTGACCATCAAGAACAGCGACCAAGATCACACTCCTGACCATCAAGAACAGCCAAGATCACACTCTGACCATCAAGAACAGCGACCAAGATCACCTCCTGACCATCAAGAACAGCGACCAAGATCACCTCCTGACCATCAAGAACAGCGACCAAGATCACACTCCTGACCATCAAGAACAGCGACCAAGATCACCTCTCCTGACCATCAAGAACAGCGACCAAGATCACCTCCTGACCATCAAGAACAGCGACCAAGATCACACTCCTGACCATCAGAACAGCGACCAAGATCACACTCCTGACCATCAAGAACAGCGACCAAGATCACCTCTGACCATCAGAACAGCGACCAAGATCACCTCCTGACCATCAAGAACAGCGACCAGATCACCTCCTGACCATAAGAACAGCGACCAAGATCACACTCCTTACCATCAGAACAGTGTTCAAGATCCTCCTGACCATCAGAACAGTGTTCAAGATCACATTCTGACCATCAAGAACAGCGACCAAGATCACATCTCCTGAACATCAAGAACAGCGACCAAGATCACACTCTGCCATCAAGAACAGCGACCAGATCACACTCTGACCATCAAGAACAGCGACCAAGATCACCTCCTGACCATCAAAAACAGCGACCAAGATCACACTCCTGACCATCAAGAACAGCGACCAAGATCCACTCCTGACCATCAAGAACAGTGTTCAAGATACATTCCTGACCATCAAGAACAGCGACCAAGATCACCTCTGACCATCAGAACAGCGACCAAGATCACCTCCTTACCATAAGAACAGTGTTCAAGATCACCTCCTGAACATCAAGAACAGCGAACAAGATCACCTCCTGACCATCAAGAACAGCGACCAAGATCACACTCTGACCATCAAGAACAGTGTTCAAGATCACATTCCTGACCATCAAGAACAGCGACCAGGATCCTCCTGACCATCAAGAACAGCGACCAAGATCACACCTCCTGACCATCAGAACGTGTTCAAGATCATTCCTGACCATCAAGAACAACGCGACCAATCACCTCCTGACCATCAAGAACAGCGACCAAATCACCTCCTGACCATCAGCAGTGTTCAATCCATTCCTGACCATCAAGAACAGCGACCAGATCACCTCTGACCATCAAGAACAGCGACTAAGATCACACTCCTGACCATCAAGACAGTGTTCAAGATCATTCCTGCCATCAAGAACAGCGACCAGATCCACCTCTGACCATCAAGAACAGCGACCAAGATCACCTCCTGACCATCAAGAACAGCGACCAAGATCACCTCCTGACCATCAAGAGATGTTCAGATCCTCCTCATCAAGAACAGCGAACAAGATCACCTCCTGACCATCAAGAACAGCGACCAAGATCACCTCCTGACCATCAAGAACAGTGTTCAAGATCACATTCCTGACCATCAAGAACAGCGACCAAGATCACACTCCTGACCATCAAGAACAGCGACCAAGATCACCTCCTGACCATCAGAACAGCGACCAAGATCACCTCCTGACCATCAAGAACAGCGACCAATCACCTCTGATCATCAAGAACAGTGTTCAAGATCACATTCCTGACCATCAAGAACAGCGACCAAGATCACACTCCTGACCATCAAGAACAGCGACCAAGATCACACTCCTGACCATCAAGAACAGTGTTCAAGATCACATTCTGACCATCAGAACAGCGACCAAGATCACACTCCTGACCATCAGAACAGCGACCAAGATCACACTTCGGCCATCAAGAACAGCGACCAAGATCACACTCTGACCATCAAGAACAGTGTTCAAGATCACATTCCTGACCATCAAGAACAGCGACCAAGATCCTCCTGACCATCAGAACAGCGACCAAGATCCTCTGACCATCAAGAACAGCGACCAAGATCACCTCTGACCATCAAGAACAGTGTTCAAGATCACACTCTGAACATCAAGAACAGCGACCAAGATCACACTCTGTCATCAAGAACAGCGACCAAGATCCTCATCAAGAACAGTGTTCAGATCACATTCCTGACATCAAGAACAGCGACCAAGATCACACTCCTGACATCAAGAACAGCGACCAAGATCACCTCCTGTCCATCAAGAACAGCGACCAGATCACACTCCTGACCATCAAGAACAGCGACCAAGATCACCTCTGATCATCAAGAACAGTGTTCAAGATCACATTCCTGACCATCAAGAACAGCGACCAAGATCACACTCCTGAACATCAAGAACAGCGACCAGATCACCTCCTGACCATCAAGAACAGTGTTCAAGATCACATTCCTGACCATCAAGAACAGCGACCAAGATCACACTCCTGAACATCAAGAACAGCGACCAAGATCACACTTCGCCATCAAGACGGAGATCACCTCCTGACCATCAAGAACAGTGTTCAAGATCACATTCCTGACCATCAAGAACAACGACCAAGATCACATTCCTGACCATCAAGAACAGCGACCAGATCACACTCCTGACCATCAAGAACAGCGACCAAGATCACACTCTGACCATCAAGAACGACCAAGATCACACTCCTGACCATCAAGAACAGCGACCAAGATCACCTCCTGACCATCAAGAACAGCGACCAAGATCCTGACCATCAAGAACAGGACCAAGATCACACTCCTGACCATCAAGAACAGCGACCAAGATCCTCCTGACCATCAAGAACAGAGAAACATCACACTCTGACCATCAAGAACAGCGACCAAGATCACACTCGACCATCAAGAACAGTGTTCAAGATCACATTCCTGACCATCAAGAACAGCGACCAAGATCACACTCCTGAACATCAAGAACAGCGACCAAGATCACACTCCTGACCATCAAGAACAGCGACCAAGATCACCTCCTGACCATCAGAACAGCGACAAGATCACTCCTGACCATCAAGAACAACGACCAAGATCACATCCCTGACCATCAGAACAGCGACCAAGATCACACTCCTGAACATCAAGAACAGTAGATCACACTCTGACATCAAGAACAACAAAGATCACCTCCTGACCATCAGAACAGCAAGATCACACTCCTGACCATCAAGAACAGCGACCAAGATCACACTCCTGATCATCAGAACAGCGACCAAGATCACCTCCTGACCATCAAGAACAGCGACCAAGATCACCTCCTGACCATCAAGAACAGTGTTCAGATCACCTCCTGAACATCAAGAACAGCGACAAGATCACCTCCTGACCATCAGAACAGCGACCAGATCACCTCCTGACCATCAAGAACAGCGACCAAGATCACCTCTGACCATCAGAACAGCGACCAAGATCACCTCTCCTGACCATCAAGAACAGCGACCAAGATCACACTCCTGACCATCAAGAACAGCGACCAAGATCACCTCCTGAACATCAAGAACAGCGACCAAGATCACCTCTGACCATCGACGACCAAGATCACCTCTGACCATCAAGAACAGCGACCAAGATCACCTCTTGATCATCAAGAACAGCGACCAAGATCACTCTGATCATCAAGAACAGTGTTCAGATCACATCCTGAACATCAAGAACAACGACCAAGATCACACTCTGACCATCACGAACAGCGACCAAGATCACCTCTGACCATCAAGAACAGCGACCAAGATCACACTCTTGATCATCAAGGACAACAACCAAGATCACACTCCTGACCATCAAGAACAGCGACCAAGATCTCTGACCATCAAGAACAGCGACAAGATCACACTCCTGACCATCAAGAACAGTGTTCAAGATCCTCCCTGACCATCAAGAACAGCGACCAAGATCACACTCCTGACCATCAAGAACAGTGTTCAAGATCACACTCTCGATCATCAAGGACAACAACCAAGATCACACTCCTGATCATCAAGAACAGCGACCAAGATCACACTCCTGACCATCAAGAACAGTGTTCAAGATCACACTCTCGATCATCAAGGACAACAACCAAGATCACACTCCTGACTCAAGCAGCGACAGATCCTCCTGACCATCAGAACAGTGTTCAAGATCACACTCTCATCATCAAGAACAACAACCAAGATCACACTCTGACCATCAAGAACAGTGTTCAAGATCACTCCTCATCATCAGGACAACAACCAAGATCACACTCCTGACCATCAGAACAGTGTTCAAGATCCTCTCGATCATCAGACAACCAAGATCACACTCCTGGCCATCTCGAACAGTGTTCAAGATCACACTCTCGATCATCAAGGACAACAACCAAGATCACACTCCTGATCATCAAGAACAGCGACCAAGATCACTCTCCTGATCATCAAGAACAGTGTTCAAGATCCACTCATCATCAAGAACAGCGACCAAGATCACTCCTGACCATCAAGAACAGTTTTCAAGATCACCTCTCGATCATCAAGGACAACAACCAAGATCACACTCCTGACCATCAAGAACAGTGTTCAAGATCACACTCTCGATCATCAAGGACAACAACCAAGATCCACCTCCTGACCATCAAGAACAGTTTTCAAGATCACACTCTCGATCATCAAGGACAACAACCAAGATCACACTCCTGACCATCAAGAACAGCGACCAAGATTACATTAAGCGCCAAAAGGTCCTTCGGTCAGCTTTAACTTAGTACCTTCACTCCTTCAGACGAAATAATGGTATTGGACTGAAGGCTTATCATGAACGATCTATTTTCCTCGAACTTTATTGGTCAAGAGGTGAAAGGTTAGAATGGGCAGTTGTCTAACGTTTCAGATTTTGTTCGTGAGTTTAAGGTTTTACTGGTAGCAATTACGATGTGTCTCGCTTGGTACTGTACCATCCTGGAAGTTGTCTCTAATTATATGATTATTTGTTTATTTGACAATCCATGAACAGTCGGATCTGGTGCCGAGTCACTTTCTTCAAGCTTAAGACTATTTTGAAATTTTATCGAATTAAAAAAGAAAGATTGAAAATAAATGTAAATAAAGAATAGTTAATGATATTAATGACAGTTAACTGTGATATCAAAGATTGCGATCAGATTTTGAAGGAAAAGCATGAATTTGAACCTTATTAACAAGTGCTTAATGGATTAAGTAATTAACAACTGAATTATACCACTTTATAGCAAAAACCGAGGACCACGTGAGAGAATAAAGTATCTACCCAGCTTTGGCGACACAGGTCTCCCAACTGTTCATGTGCTCCACACGTGTGTGTCGAATGTCTCATCCGTTCTGCGATGTATTCGTCATAACTCCGGGAAGACACTTTATTCTCTCACTGTACTGTACTGTACCTGTTGGGGGAAAGGGGAGGGAGTTAGGAACTTCCCGAAAAATCTCTCTGTACACAATAACATTAGCGATGGCATCGAGGTATGGGACACAAGGTAGAGGCTGCATTGAGGAGACCACTGAGATCAGTTAATGAGATTACCAGAGGTACCCAAACACACATACAGGGTGGGATGGGTGTAGTATCAGTCTTGTGGAAAGAAACAGCTGCTCTTGGCGGCGTCAAGTGCTTTGCTGAAGAGGAATTTTCGAAAAGTGAATAATTCACTACCGCCAAAAGGTAAGAAACAAAAACGACAACCAATGATGAGATGACAATAGGTAAAGGACAAAAGGAAGTGAAGATGTCTAACGAAGCTCAACTATTGACGTGATAAACCAATAAGTAGCAGTGTAGTCAAGTGGTGATGCTTAAAATAAAATGAAGCGTCTGGCCGTGATTGGTCAATGGTCTCAGTCAAGATCATGTTATCGAGAGCCCACAGTTAGATCATGATCGTCAAAAAATCAACATTCTACCTCCCAAAAGCTCAGATGTTTTGCCTTCGAATTTCCAGTGTGCATTTTAAAAGTGTAATCCTAAAATATATTACTGTTTTAGATTCAGATTCTTCCCCACGCACTGGTCGATATTAATCAGAGGTCAAAGAAACAAGGTCACAGTCCTTTTTCCCAACACTGATATACTGGCATTGAAAATCACATTGTGTTCTGACCTTTCATAAAAGATTCCAGCGTATGACCTTCTGCAGAGCGAGGTGAAGGGATAGCAAGCAATGCCTCTACCATTAGGGGGAGGACAGGGGGCTAGAGATGCTTCTACCACCTGGGAGAGATGTAGTGGGTCAATGATGCCTCTACCGTTATGGGGAGGTGTGAGGGACCAGTGATGCCTCCACCGTCAGATGTAGTGAGTCAGTGATGCCTCTACCGTCAGCGGCAGATGTAGTGAGTCATTGATGCTTCTACCATCATGGGGAGGTGTGGGGGAGGGGAGGCAGTGATGCCTCTACTCTCAGGAGAGGTGTGGGGAACTAGTGATGCCTCTACCGTCAGGGGGCAATTTGGGCGACCAGTGATACCTCTACCGTCAGTGGAAGGTGTGTGGGGGACAGCGATGTCTCTACGATTAAGGGGAGGAGAGGGAGGCAGTGATGCCTCTACTCTCAGGGGGAGGTGAGGGGGGCCAGTGATGCCTCTACTCTCAGGGGGAGGTGTGGGGGTTAGTGATGCCTCTACCGTCAGGGGAAAGGGAGTGTGGAGCCAGTGATGCCTCTATTCTCAGGGGAGGTGTAGGGCCAGTGATGCCTCTACGGTCAGGGGGAGGTGAGGGGTGCGGTGAAGCCTCTTCCGTCATTAATGGTAAATATCCTGGTAATTATCATCTGAATTTTCTGAAACACAGTTCTTTGATGTTTTATCACTGTGCTCCAGACAACCTCCCTCACCATCACCACTCCCTGCTAGGTGGGTGACCCGCTGGTCTTCTGTTCCGGGAAGTCTCTTCTATTCGGGGATATCGGTCAAAGGTCGAGAACTCGCAGTGCCAAAGGTCATCCAGCTTGTTGTATGACATTGACTTCAATTATTCGCATTAGTGTTAGACTCTTAGCCCCCAGGTTTAGTGTTAACCGAGGCAATACCATGTAGCATTACCCCTTCTTGTTGTATTGTTGCTGAGCTTTCATCCGTGCAACAAGACACAAAAAAACCTTAATTCTAAGAGGAAGGTTAAGGCTTGCTACATCATTTTCCTTGTCACTGTGAACACTCTGTCATACAAACAACCGAGTGACGTTTGGGCTTGTACTGCAGCATCATCATACGACTTATATTATGTTACCTTGAGTTCGTCTTCTGAGGTTATGTCATAGTTATCGTGCGGGTCAGTCGTCGTTATCCGGAACAAGAGGAGTCGGCAATGTGAAGTTATATACAGTACAGCTACCACAAGGTAAACAAGGTAACTGGCAGATAACAGTGGCTCAAATAATCGCCATCATAAAGCTGAGTAACAGATATATTGCGATATCATCTTAGATTTTGCAATAAAACAATGAATACATACACTTAAAAAAACTTGTAAAATTTACAGAAAATTTACTGGTGATATTGTTGCCAAACATTTTCTGTATAATTTACAGAGATCACGTATATATTTTTACATTAATTATCTGTTGAATTAACAGATTGTTTGAAAAATTTACAGATAATATATATTTTTACATAAAATATCTGTTGAATTAAAATAATAATTCCGTGGTATCATCCAAATATGATTTTCTCTCAGACTTGAAATTTGGTGGGATTAATTTCAGTAATTAAGTACATCCAGAAGAACATATAAACACCAACCTTAGAAACCAATAGTTGGCGAGTACTGAAATAAGCATTGAGAAAAGCACAGAAACCTCGACGAGGTAGTCAGTATAGATGCACCGACCCCACCCTGGGTCTCTTGCTCGTAATTTTACCTGGCAATACTTGGTAAAGGAAGGCTGTATGTAATGGTGATTGTGATTGGTGGATCTGTTTTCGGCTGTATCACTGTCAGGATAAATGTTAAACAAACCAAAGTTAACATTTTTATAATAATAAATTAGTCATTCTTATTTAAGGTCAAGAGAAGTTTCCAAATGTTCATATATTTGTTTAAATAATGAAGAAAATTTGATGTGGGAATCTTGTGGCAGCTGTGGTTGTAGTCGAGTTGCCAATTCATTAATATAATTGTCTTCAAGTTTTCGCCCTTGAGCTTCTTTAGCTCAACCTTCAAAGAGGCACAAAGCTGCTCACTACTAACACTAGCCATGGTTGGAAAGTGGGTGGTGTAGCCAGTAGTGAGTGGTGTGGTGAGTGGTGTAGTGAGTATACAATCAATTCAGTATGACATTTTGCAGTGAGATGTTAACCATGATGAAAGTTGTAGGCGGGAAAATTAAAAAAACCTAACATTTACAACGTCCATCATCAGGGTTATAATAATCAATGAACAAAATTACTGGTATTAAGTATTAATAACCTCATTTACTTTAGTAACTTAAGGACCAAAGTTGGGAGACTTTATTATCATAATTGAAATAAACATCATTTGTCATTATAATTATTTTTAAGTCTTATTATTATTTCCCACCAAGACAGGGGTGGCAGGTGACATCATTAAACAGGAGTCCGCCATCCATTTGGCTCGGGCAGCAAGCGTTGACAACTGAGTATTGAGTGCAGAACATTGAGACATTTGTGAAATTTAGTTGATAGAGTTGATAAGTACTGAGAATGTTCGACAGACTCCAGTAGTTTTGAATTAGTTCTGAATGAAGGACTTAGTTTCGAGATGTGAAGGAGCGTTATAAGTGATGGCAGTTTGTTCGATAGCAGATGTCATCACCAGTAGCGACGAAATGATTACCCGACAGTCACTTGTTTAATTATAGAGTTGAATCACTTATACTAACGGTAGTGACTTAAACTGAACCCTGTAACACAGGAAATACAAAGAAATACAAATAAAACACCAGAAGACTTTTTCACACACACTAGATCAACGCTTAACGGGAAAATATCAAAACAACTCAACTGACTATTTTAAGCATTTTATGCTAATGAGTTTTATTATACTTTAAGTTCTCGCTGCCTGTGATATAATGCTGACAAAGACAAGGGACAACAATGTTTTTATTTTCGATCGAGCAACGTAACGCTCTAAGAAATTAAGTTAAAATGCAAGAAGACTTTTATAAACTGGTGCAAAAGTTAAGAGAGTCAGGTTTACCGTGTACAAAAACATCTATTCTTTAAAACTCGAGGCTGCGAGCATCAACAAGGACTCTCAACATTCTTCGTAAGGTGTGACATGATCCGTCCTCTTCGCTGTGCTTTACTGCTCTTTTATGAAGTCAGTAGTGAAATAGAATACTGATTAAGGAAAGAAAATGACATTTCTTTGGTCAGTTATATATGTACACAGAGACGCAGAGTGTGTTCGCAATATGGTGGAACCTAACTTAATCTAACCGAGCAACAGAAAATAAAAAAAAATTGGTACCGAAGTAACTAAAGCTAACGACTCTCACTTATTAGGATACACTGCTTCTCCAACACAAGGTAACATAACTTTTCCTAACGAAAGAAATCTAACAAATGAAAACATCACTTTTCCAACCTAACCTCAACACACGAGTTAAAAACCAAATGGTAGAAAAGAAAGAAAATGAAAAAATATTAATAAAGTAAACCATAACTTAACCTAAACCAACTTCTACTGACAGCTAACACGAATATAATGATCTATCAATCCACGCTCACAGAGAGGTGCTAGAAGAGTGTAGACAGTGACAGACAAGGGTGGAAACAACAGGTAAAATCACAAACACTTTCTTGTATCCTTACAGTACAACGCTCCTTATTAAAGCCGCCAAAATATATCCACTTTAGTCCTCGTGCACGTTCATGTTAACACTATCAAGAACAGAATGAATCCACATAACACAATCCACCATTATTACTGAAGCATTATTTAACTTAACATGAGTAAACAAAAATATTACTAAGTTTACTCCCAAGTGAAACAAAAAATCGCACATAATAGTAAAACTTCCAGTGATAAGTCAAACAAGATCGGCCCAATTGCCAATGTGGAGAACCTCCCTCATCTGTGCTACCATCTGGAGGCCAAGTTTTGCAGTTAGGAGCCCCAATATCGTTTTCAAAATATTAATACTTGTGACATGGGAATGACTTATGGTTAGCGAGGAGTTAAAGACATCTTTAATGAGGTCAACCACTGTAATCATGGGATGAATAAACGCCCAGTCGTAAGGTTGTTTCTGGCACAATGAGGTTAATACATTTACCGAAAGAGTAAGAGTCGAAAGTTACAGAATTCAAGAGTTGAAATCATTACAGTAAATAAATATCCAAACAACGTTGTGTATGTGTCAAAGAACCTTACTGGAGGGAATATCATATTGTACTAAAAAAGGTGATTATTTTCTTTTATTTGGATGGTTTCTGTACTCTCACACCTGCCTAGTACAACAATCCTCACACCTGCCTAGTACAACAACCTCACACCTGCCTAATACAACAACCCCCACACCTGCCTAATACAACAACCCTCACACCTGCCTAGTACAACAACCCTCACACCTGCCTAGTACAACAGCCCCTCACACCTGCTCTGTTAGTACAACAACCCCCACACCTGCCTAGGCACAACAACCCTCACACCTGCCTAGTACAACAACCCACACACCTGCCAAGTACAACAACCCTCACCTGCCTAGTACAACAACCCTCACACCTGCCTAGTACAACAACCCTCACACCTGCCTAGTACAACAACCCTCACACCTGCCTAGTACACAACAACCCACACACCTGCCTAGTACAACAACCCTCACACCTGCCTAATACAACAACCTCACACCTGCCTAATACAACAACCCCACACCTGCCTAGTACAACAACCTCACACCTGCCTAGTACAACAGCCCTCACACCTGCCTAGTACAACAACCCTCACACCTGCCTAGAACAACCCTCACACCTGCCTAGTACAACCCACACACCTGCCAAGTACAACAACCTCACACCTGCCTAGGGCCAACAACCCCACACCTGCCTAGCATAACAACCCCACACCTGCCAAGTACAAGAATCCTCACACCTGCCTAGTACAACAACCCTCACACCTGCCTAGTACAACAACCTCACACCTGCCTAGTACAACAACCTCAAGACCTGCCTAGTACAACAATCCTCACACCTGCCTAGCACACAACCCCACACCTGCCTAGTACACAATAACCTTCACACCTGCCTAGTACAACAACCCACACACCTGCCTAGTACAACAACCTCACACCTGCCTGCACAACAACCTCACACCTGCCTAGTACAACAACCTCACACTCAAGTTTCAGTACAACAACCTCACACCTGTCTAGTACAACAACCCACACACCTGCCTAGTAAGTACAATAACCTTTCACACCTGCCTAGTACAACAACCCACACACCTGCTCAGTACAATAACCTTCACACCTGCCTGGCACAACAACCCACACACACCTGCCTAGTACAATAACCTTCACACCTGCCTAGTACAACAAACTCACACACCTGCCTAGTACAATAACCCTCAAGACCTGCCTGGTACAATAACCCAACACACCTGCCTAGTACAACAACCTTTCACACCTGCCTAGTACAACAACCCACACACCTGCCTAGTACAACAACCTTCACACCTGCTTCAGGGGCACAACAACCCACACACCTGCCTAGTACAATAACCCCTCACATCTGCCTAGTACAACAATCCTCACACCTGCCTAGTACAACAACTTCACACCTGCCTAGTACAACAACCCTCACACCTGCCTAGTACAACAACCTCACACCTGCCTAGTACAACAACCCTCACACCTGCCTAGTACAACAACCCCTGCACCCTGCCTAGTACAACAACCTCACACCTGCCTAGTACAAGAATCTCACACCTGCCTAGTACAACAACCTCACACCTGCCTAGTTAAGAATCCCCCACACCTGCCTAGTACAAGAATCCTCACACCTGCCTAGTACACAACAATCCTCACACCTGCCTAATACAACAACAACGTCACACACCTGCCTAGTACAACCTCACACCTGCCTAGTACAACAACCCTCACACCTGCCTAGTACAACAACCTCACACCTGCCTAGTACAACAATCCTCACACCTGCCTAGTACACAATAACCCTCACACCTGCCCAGTGGCCAAACAACCCCACACCTGCTCAGTACAACAACCCTCACACCTGCCTAGTACACAACCCTCACACCTGCCTAGTAGAACCCAACACACCCTGCCTAGTACAACAACCCTCACACCTCTAGTACAACAATCCTCACACTTGCCTAGTACACAACAACCCCTGCACCACCTAGTGCAACAACCCCTCACACCTGTCATATAGTACAACAAACCCCACACCTGCCTAGTACAACAATCTCACCTGCCTAGTACAACCTCACACCTGCCTAATACGACAACCTCACACCTGTCAGTACAGAATCCTCACACCTGCTCTGAACACAACAACCCTCACACAAGCCTAAAAGGAACCCTCACACCTGCCTAGTACAATCCCCACACCTGCTCAGTGCCAAGAATCTCACACTGCTCACAACAACCTCACACCTGCCTAGTACAACACAAACCCACACACTCTGCTTAGTACACAATAACCTCACACCTGCCTAGTACAAGAATCTCACACCTGCCTAGTATGACAACCCTCACACCTGCTTCTTAGTATAATAATAACCTCACACCTGCCTAGTACAACGCTCACACCTTGCCTTAATACAACAAACTTCACACCTGCCGAACCCCACACCTGCCTAGTACAACAACCCTCACACCTGCCTAGTGCCAATAACCTCACACCTGCCTAGTGCCAACAACCTCACACCTGCCTAATACAACAACCCTCACACCTGCCCATAGTAAAACAACCTCACACCTGCCTAGTACAACAACCCTCACACCTGCTCTAGTACAACCTCACACCTGCCTGGTACAATAACCCCCACACCTGCCTAGTACAACAACCCTCACACCTGGCCTAGTACAATAACCCCACACCTGCCTAGTACAAACAACCCCACACCTGCCTAGTACAACAACCCTCAAACCTGCCTAGTACAATAACCCTCACACCTGCCTAGTACAATAACCCCACACCTGCCTAGTACAACCCTCACACCTGCCTAGTACAACAACCTCCACACCTGCTCAGTACAATAACCCTCACACACCTGCCAGGTACAACCCTCACACCTGCCTAGTACAAATAACCCCCCCACACCTGCCTAGTACAACAACCCACACACCTGCCTAGTACAATAACCCACACACCTGCCTAGTACAACAACCCTCACACCTGCCTAGTACAACAACCCACACACCTGCTCTAGTACACAACCCCACACCTGCCTAGTACAACAACCCCCACACCTGCCTAGTACAACAACCCACACACCCAAGCTGAGCACACAGCCCCCCACACCTGCCTAGTACAACAACCCTCACACCTGCCTAGTACAACAACCCACACACCTGCTGAGTACACAGCCCTCACACCTGCCTAGTACAACAACCCTCACACCTGCTCTGTACAGCCAAACCCACACACCTCGAGTACAATAGCCCCTCACACCTGCTCTAGTACAACAACCCTCACACCTGCCTAGTACAATGAACCCCACACCTGCCTAGTACAATAACCCCCACACCTGTCTAGTACAACAACCTCACACCTGTCTAGTACAACAACCACACACCTGTCTAGTACAATAACCCTCACACCTGTCTAGTACAATAAACCTCACACCTGTCTAGCAACAACCCACACACCTGCCTAGTACAACAACCCCACACCTGCCTAGTACACAACCCCACACTCCAGCCTTAGTACAACAACCCCACACCTGCCTAGTACAACAACCCCACACCTGCTCTAGTACAACCCTCACACCTGTCTAGTACAACAACCCTCACACCTGCCTAGTACACAACAACCCTCACACCAGCCTAGTACAATAACCCCCACACCTGCTCAATACAACAACCTCACACCTGCCTAGTACAATAATAACCCTCACACATGCCTAGTACAACCCCACACCTGCCTAGCACAACAACCCCACACCTGCCGAGAGTACAATAACCCTCACACCTGCCTAGTACAACAACCTCACACCTGCCTAGTACACAACCTCACACCTGCCTAGTACAACAACCCTCACACCTGCCTAGTACAACAACAACCTCACACCTGCCTCAAAGCACAACCCCACACCTGTTCCAGGCAATAACCCTCACACCTGTCTAGTACAACAACCCACACACCTGCCTAGTACAATAACCTCACACCTGTCTAGTACACAACTCCTACACCTGCCTAGTAATAACCCCACACCTGTTTGGGCACAACAACCTCACACCTGCTCAGCAACAACCCCACACCTGCCTAGTACACAAATCCCTCACACCTGTCTAGTACAACAACCCCTCACACCTGCCTAGTACAACAACCCTCACACCTTGCCTAGTACAACAACCCACACACACATGCCTAGTACAACAACCCTCACACCTGCCTAGTACAACAACCCTCACACCTGCCTAGTACAACAACCTTCACACCTGCCTAGTACAACAACCTCACACCTGCCAAGTACAACAACCTCACACCTGCCTAGTACAACACTCACACCTGCCTAGTACAACAACCCTCACACCTGCCTAGTACACAACACTCACACCTGCCTTCAGTACAACAACCCTCACACCTGCCTAGTATACAACGCTCACACCTGTTTCAGTACAACCCTCACATCTGCCTAGTACAACAACAACCTCACACCTGCCTAGTACAACAACCCTCACACCTGCCCAGTACAACAACCCTCACACCTGCCTAGTACAACACCTGTTCTGCCTAGTACAACAACCCTCACACCTGCCTAGTAAAATAACCCTCACACCTGCCTAGTACAACGCCTACACCTGCCTAGTACAACAACCCTCACACCTGCCTAGTACAACAACCTCACACCTGCCTAGTACAACAACACTCACACCTGCTCTGCACAACAAACCCTCACACCTGCCTATACAATAACCTCACACCTGCCTTGTACAACAACCTCACCTGCTTTAGTACAACAACCTCACACCTGCCTAGCATAACGCTCACACCTGCCTTGGGCACAACCTCACACCTGCCTAGTACAACAACCCTCACACCTGCCTAGTACAACAACCCTCACACCTGCCTAGTACAACCCTCACACCCCTGCCTAGTACAACAACCTCACACCTGCCTAGTGTCCCTCACACCTGCCTAGTACAACAACCACACCTGCCTAGTACAACAACCCCACACTGCCTAGTACAACAACCTCACACCTGCCTAGTACAAGAATCCTCACACCTGCCTAGTATAAACAACCTTCACACCTACTCTAGTATTGCACAACCTCACACCTGCCTAGTACACAACAACAACCCTCACACCTGCCTAGTACAACAACCCACACACCTACCTAGTACAATAGGCCTCCACCTGCCTAGTACATAACACGCCATAGCACCACTATCATCCACATGCTTGAATGGTCATATGATAAAAGAGATGCCGCAACATACGGTGAATGTTCGAGGATGGCAGGACACACAAATGACACACAAGGATGACAGGATACATGAAGGACACACGAGGATGGCAGGACACAAATGACACACGGGAATGGCAGGATACATGAAGGACACACAGGGATGGCAGGATACATGAAGGACACACGGGAATGGCAGGATACATGAAAGACACACGAGGATGGCAGGGTACATGAAGGACACACTAGGATGGCAGGATACATGTATAATATACGACACACACTGACCTAATAAGTAACAAGTGTCACCATCAAAAAAATAATTTCAGTACGTGGGGGTCTAACCTCCATTTGAAATAAGTTAAAACACAATCTATAAACAAAATAACATCAGTGGCCTCCTGCTTTATACTTGTACACACAGCTCAGACAGAGTATCGTATCCAAGGGGCATTATTACTACAACACAAGTGAATTAAAGTCATTTGAATCCGATCCTATTACCGGGTACCATGAAGTTAGTGTGTACTGTATCACCCTCCTGCTGTGCCCATGGGCCTGATTATCTTCCTCTTGGCTTGTAATAACGCTAATGCTCGAGTGATTTTATGTCGTTCGTGTTATACAATGGCTGCGTGGTACTCTTGAGCTGTGTGGGTTCGACATTTAATGGTAGACAATGATGCTATTTTGTATTTAGTACAGGTATTGTGTTTCTTTGCATTCATAGTCGTATAGATATTTGTTAAAGGAGTCACGCACGCACGCCTTCTGTTTGGATACAATTTCTAGCTCATGGTAACATCCGAATGATTTACCCTACCAAGAAGGTCAAGGTTGCTTTGTATTTGTTCTGCATCATCCATAATTCGTTGAAGTAGTTCATCACTTCTCTTCGTATCCAAACTGAAGGCGGCCATTCTGTAACATTTATTCTTAAGTAAACTGTACATTTGCCGCACTTATTAAAAAAAATATATATTTAAATTATGTGCAAATCACTCTTTAAATACCCATAGTTCCTTAACCACTGAGAATCGGACCCATGTTCACAGAATATATTTGTCTAGAAATAACCTCATAAATAAACTGCTGAGGAAATGACAAAGCCATGGAACACTCTGTATATATGAGAGCAAAGGAGGGAAGAAAAGACATTAATAAATAGAGAGATAAGTGTGTCACAGGAAGCACTGGTGGGAAAGAGAATAATGAAGGCGATATTATTATACAGATGTGAAGGGTCGATGTTGTTTGCAGGAGGAAGAACCAAATTACAAGCAGTGGGAATGACGTGCTTAGGAGCAATGTGTAAGACGCACAAAATGTGGAGACTGAAGAGTACAGAAATATGGAGATGTACTGTATACTCGCTCTAAAAAGTATCTTATGGAGGAATCCGCTGAACTTCAAAATGAACAATGTGACTCCTGTTTTCTCGGTATGATTGTCAAAATACTTCCTCAGTTGTATCATATTGTCTAACAAAATCGTAAAGATACATTTTGGAACGAATACAAGTGAATGATTGGGTCGGACAGGAAGGTGGCGAGCGTTTAAGGCGATGGTATGATCATATTGAGAGAATTATAAGAAGTGAGATATAGATCAAATGAGTATATAATTCATAGGTAAGGGGGATAGTGTGAAGGCTGCAGTAAAGATGAATGGGATGAAACTAGAGGCACTATCGGAGAACATCAGTGACAGGGCAGCGTGCTGATGAAGGAGGGAAGGGGTGCTGATGGCTGATGCTGCCTTGTGTGAAACGACAGGGATAAACCACAAAGATGTCTTGGGGCCTTGTTGTGGACGACCAACTCCATGGTAATACACATTTGTTACAACAGTAAAATTGAATGACCGACAGGGAATGAAGGGGAGTCTGTGTTCCCTCTTGCTCTTGGCTACCCTGATATATATATATATATATATATATATATATATATATATATATATATATATATATATATATATATATATATATATATATATATATATATATATATATATTATACAGGCTACTTTTCCCTATTCTCCCGGTACAGTACTTTCCATGTTCTCCAGGTACAGTAGGTTTCATTATTCTCCCGGTACAGTATTTTTCCTATTCTCCCGGTACAGTACTTTTCCTATTCTCCCGGTACAGTACTTCCCTGTTCTCCAGGTACAGTAGGTTCTCCAGGTACAGTATTTTTTATTCTCCCGGTACAGTAATTTCTTTTCCTATTCTCCCGGTACAGTACTTTCCATGTTCTCCAGGTACAGTAAGTTTCATTATTCTCCCGGTACAGTATTTTTCCTATTCTCCCGGTACAGTACTTTTCCTATTCTCCCGGTACAGTACTCTCCCTGTTCTCCAGGTACAGTAGGTTTCATTATTTTCCCATTAATTACTTTCCATGTTCTCCCGGTACAGTATTTTTCCTATTCTCCCGGTACAGTACTTTTCCTATTCTCCCGGTACAGTACTCTCCCTGTTCTCCAGGTACAGTAGGTTTCATTATTTTCCAGGTACAGTATTTTTCCCTATTCTCCCGGTACAGTAATTTCAAAAGATAACCATGGAAAGCCCTCTCATGGTGCCCCATATGAAGCCAAATACTAGCAGCATGGTCAGTACTATAAAGGCTCACGTTTCTCAATCAGTGTCGGTAAATTGAATCACTTCCTCTATTTTCAGTAGAGATTTTAAAGACAGCATTATTTTGACTAGAAGTTCGGTTCGCGTTATATACTAAATGCGGTTACGTGGCTCATCACCGGACCTGTCAACTTCACAGAGGCATTATAGCGAAAAGTGATCAGCCAAATGACTCTCCCAAACGATACTTAGTGACTGAAAAGTAAAAAGCAAGAATAATGTAAAGTGACGTGAATGGAAATATTTTTATCATGCTCGAACAAACTTCATTACGTCAGGCCTTTGGGAACACTGGTCAGGCATGCAATGTCGACGACAACATTATGACACAAGGAAGACCTTTGTGTGCCCATTTGTCATCCCTTCTGAGTTCAGTGGAAAAACTAGTGAAGACGCTCAAGACATTAAATCAAAACTAATGACAACAATACAGTACAAATATCAGAGGTCTCGATGTACACGTGTATGTTCTTATGTAAATACAAATGTCCAGAAAAGCCTTTGAAATGTTCGCGGATATTGTTAGCAATTCCTGATGCAAGACCCAGCGACTAAAACTGTTCTGACATTGACTTAGTATAAGCATTTTATCTCTCTCTCACGAGAGTATATGATTTTCGTAACACGGTTTGTTCACAATAAATTACACCCTTCATTCGCACCCCATTGCAAGTCTTTTCTATGTAATATTAAAAAGGGATAAACGTTTAAAAAATCCTCTTCATATTTCATGGGTACATCATATTGCAGTATTTACGAGGATTACACAGCAACCACTTTTAATAATAACATTCTAATGGAATCATTTTATAATGAGTTTTATTGTTTTTTAAGAAAATAATTTCCAACATTAAAGTTGGAGTTGATTGGCTGATACCCTAATGTTTGCCATATTTCATTACAGTAATTACAAAGCTTACATTACCACTCACTCTGCTCCTATATTGATAATTTTACATTCAGAATACTAATTAAGAGCTCAGCTAATAAATACATTTAATACTCACCAATTGCTGGTAACTGCAGTATATGTGAGAAGTGCTGATTCTACGAAATACCATTATTTTAATGATAAATTACCTTATTTGACCTCTGACTTACATTCAATTACCTTAAGTATTGGTATATAACTTAAAATCAATTTAGATACTGAAAGAAACGCCATATGTCAATAATATTTTAAGTCCCCGCCCTGTGTAAACCTGTTGTTAGAAGTCACATATAGCGTAAAACTTGTTAGAAGTCCCCGCCCTGTGTAAACCTGTTGTTAAGTCCACTTATAATATGAAGCCACTGTTGTTAAGTCCCCGCCCTGTGTAAACCTGTTGTTAAGTCGACGCCCTGTATAACACCCGGAGTTTTAAACACACTTCCGTTGAAGTGGGTCGTCGTGTTTCAACCCGAGTTAGAAAAAAAATGAGTCCTGAAGGACACTGCAGTACAGTACTTGACGGTTGTTTTCAAGTTTAGAAGCTCCAAAAGTTGTTGGTAGCGAAAGGGTGGTGTGGCGGGTGTTATACAGGGCGTCGACTTAACAACAGGTTTATACAGGGCGTTGACTTAACAAATTAGGTTTACATAGGACGGGGACTTTACAGGTTTACACAGGACGTCAACGTAAACCTCAGATGACCAACAACAACTCCAAAGGGTACCAGGGTCAAAGTCACAGATATAATACAAACGGAAAATAGATAGAAACTAAAGAGAGTTTTTCAATTTCGCTTTTAACATTATATCCCAGACTATAAATTAAGATTTGTTTGCATTTTCCATAACTACTCAAACAATGCTTCATGACCCTAATATTTTTGTATGCGTGTTAAAAATGTGTTATTATTGGTTACGTCCATTTGTTTTAGTCCTGTCATTGGAAATTTTTATTTTATTTTATATATACTGTACTCTTTTTATTCCACGTGAAAAGAAAGTGAAGTAAAGAACAAATCTGGGGAAATAGATGTTGCCTAAAGTGACCCAAGAATTTTGCCACTTAAACTTTTATGTTAAGTGCCGAGTCACGTACGAAGTGAAGTAGCAACATTACACATACGGTTATTTGTACAGTATGTACCCAAGCACCTTCTACACAACCTCACTTTACTGTATAGCAAAACCCACTTGGTTACAGGTTCACTTACTATTTATAGACATCCTCTCTTTAAAATTAATACTGAAATATATACAAACGAGACACCAGATATTAATATTACTTATTTCATTCACTTCGGGCTAAAAATAATTGCCTTGTTGCCGAGTGATGCTTAAACAATTCGGTTATTTATGGATTCAGATAACTAATTACACAATTACATAAATTATACAGTTAGGAGATATGCAAATGGTGTGTTTGATTGGAATCCCTCGAGGCCTATTTTTGTTAACATTGTGGTTTTATTATTTGAAAGCTGTCATTACGTTAATACACTATCTGAGAGGACAAACTAAAGTATTAGTGTAATTATGCATTCTGTTTTTAAGCCGTCACCCCAATTCGCTCCTCACACCTCTATATACACTCAACACGTCACCCCTCACCATACACCTTTCCAACCCTCACACGTCAGCCCTCACCATACACCTCTCCAACCCTCACCATACACCTTGCTAACACGTCACCCCTCACCATACACCTTTCCAACCCTCACACGTCACCCCTCACCATACACCTTCCCCACACGCCACACCTCCCTATACATCTTTCCAACCCTCACCCGTCACTCTCCCCTCTACCATAAACAGTCGAGTTAATTACTGAAGTCTACAAAATTCCCCTTTTTACTGTACGAATTTACCTAGCAATTAAAAGTGTCTGCGTGTGCGTGTGTGTGTTTTTATGCTTGTGTGTGTGTTTATGTGTGTGTGTGCGCGTTTATGCGTGTGTGTGTGTGTGTGTGTGTGTGTGTGTGTGTGATTTTATGTGTATGTGTGTGTGTGTTTGTTTTATGAGTGTGTGTGTATGTGTGTGTCCTGTACTGATGTCTCTCTCTGAGCTAGTTAATATTTGTTTTTCCTTAACCAAAAAATATGCAATGGAAAAAAACATACATTTGCGAAATCTGACTTAATCTAATGTACTTTAAATATACTGAAACTAACTAACACTATCCTACCCAACAATAGGCTAATGTTACTTCATGTGTAACGTAACCTGACGTAACTCAATGAGACGAACAAAACTGTTTACAATACCTTACATAATTTAACCAATACTATCCTAAGCCAGCAATAGACAGTCCTAACTAAACCAAATCGAACTTAAGTCTAACCCAAATATTAGGCGAGGTTAAATAGGTTAGGTTCATTTTCTTTTTTCGTCTAAGGTATTTCAACCTCAGTTATTTCCACTGCCTTATCTTTTAGCCGCAGCTGTACACACAATAAGACATTCTGATGGTATGTGAAGCTCCCTCTCCATCCCCACAGTTGACAACACTATGGTTCTCAGTGTCTTTCCTCACTCACAAAACTGGCAAAAGAAAACCAGACATTTGTGGCGCTGGGACCAGATTCACAGAGTTTATCATGATGAATATAACTGATAAGCCAGGATGGAAGAATACACGTAAATGATTGACTTCAGCGAAAACACACAAATAACATCCAAAAATAGTATCGACATGACAACAAAACTACTTAATTAGATACGTTCACATAACACCTGGTTAAGTTTAGGAATGTAATATTTTTCAGGCTGTTCTGTTCCTATAATCAATTAGTCTTCTGTCCTGTATGGAGCGGAAGTACTTAGTTAAGGCAGAGACGCAGTATATTCTTCGATCTTCACTTACGAGGAATGCTATATGGGCATCTGGACCCTGGACGGTAGTTGGTAAAGCTTTCTGGTCAAGATGAGTGTAATATATTATTATAAATGGAAATACCCACAGTTTACTATAATTGTTTTAATAAAAATATATAAAAAGCAGATGATGGTTATTTTCCTTATTAATTATTAAACATGGTCGAGTAAACACTTTTAATTACAATACTTAGAGCTGACAACACTACATATAACCACCGGTGCCACCCTGCATGTGTGCGTGTTGTGGTTGTTGACGGGGAAGCGACTGATTATATCTTACCCACACATACGGTTTAAAATGTTCTTCACAAACAATTAATAACGATCATAATAGTATAATTTGTAATCAACTATTGGTTTACTGGTCGGATTTAGTGTTTAAGTAAATTTCAGTAAGAAATTTTCATGTGCCCACAGGTAATATAATTGTAGTGCAGCGACCAAAGTAAAAATTCCGGCTAAAGAAAATGCAACGTGTGTTGTTTTCACGAGTAACTCTTGAACATTGTAACGGTTACCAGAATCCCCACGCCATGTACTTAAAAAAAAAAAATCAGTAGCAGGCAAGAGGAATACACATGAACGCTTAGCCTCGGAACAGTAGGATCACGGGGAACTCCCTCAAGACACTGTACTGTACACTGTGTACAGTCATTTCAACCCAAAACAGGAGTCAAGCACAATCCTAAACCTGCGAGGTAAATGTTCACACATCTCATTTGTCATCAAAGTTCATCATACTTTCAGTGGCGACTTCGCTTGTAATGCTGTAGTTTCGTAGTTTATTTTACACTTACTTTTGCATCCAAGACAAGGGGAAGACCGACTCAGGGTCAAAACAGTACGAGAAAACAATGTGTGCGTGGCAGGTGTTTAACTTCTCCCAGTCCTGAAATTGTCTTAGAGGAGATAGTACACTAACCCCTTGTGTGTGCTGAATAAAATCGTCTGGTGTTAGCAAAATAAAATATTAAAAGTAGCGTCCCGTAGTGAAGGAGTGAATATTTTATATATATTTCGAGATGCCAAGGTTACATCATATTTCTGGTGAAGTTACAACAGTAGGATTGTGCTGCCCATCACTGATCGTTGTAACAACCTCAGTGACCACATAGCAAAGAGTCTTAAACACTGTTTTAAGTCACACATGATTGTCAGTGTTCCGGAGGTCATAGATGGTTACAACGTCCATCGAAACTATTGGTTTTTTGCTAATAGATTATTAACTCTCATGATATACAAATATGACAAGAGTGGCACCTGTAGAATATTCCACTTACTAAATTCTGTCCCCAAAACAGCGTGTAGGCAACAAGTCTGTATTGACAGTGTTTCGGTTGATTCACACCAGCGGAAAATTGAGTCATAACGTGTCAGAAGAAAAATACCGTTAATTCAGAAGAACAAAAATTCTACATAAAATAAAAATGAGTCAATATTTACACTTGCGTGATCCCTGTTCACACTTACCCCACTGGTGTGTCCCGCTCTAACCAAGAAACTGACGTTCGGGTCCAAGATCCCAATCGGTAGGGCACGCCGTCTGGCAGGGCACTGGTTGTCTGCACCTTTATCCCAGCGCCTCTTGTTGCTTGCACTTTTATCCTAGCGCTTCTTGCTGTCTTCACCTTTATCCCAGCACATCGTGTTGCCTGCAACTTTATACCAGCGCCTCCCGTTGCCTGCTGCTTTATCCTAGCGGCGCCTCCTGTTGTCTGCACCTTTATCTCAGCGCCTCTTGTTGTCTGCACCTTTATATCAGAGACTCCTGTTGTCTATACCTTTATACCAGCGCCTCCTGTTGTCTGCGTCTTTATCCCAGCGCATATTGTTGCCTGCAACTTTATACCAACCCGTTGCCTTTATCCAGCGTTCCTGTTGTCTGCTTTATCCCAGCGGCGCCTCCTGTTGCACCTTTATCCCAGCGCCTCTTGTTGCCTGCACCTTTATATCAGAGCTCCTGTTGTCTATACCTTTATACCAGCGCCTCCTGTTGTCTGCGCCTTTATCCCAGCGCATATTGTTGCCTGCAACTTTATACCAGCGCCTCCCGTTGCCTGCTGCTTTATCCCAGCGGCGCCTCCTGTTGTCTGCACCTTTATCCCAGCGTCTCTTGTTGCCTGCACCTTTATCTCAGCGCCTCCTGTTGGCTATACCATTATACCAGCGCCTCCTGTTGCTTGCACCTTTATACCAGCGCCTCCTGTTGCATGCACTTTTATTGCAGCACTTCCTGTTGTCTGCACCTTTATCATAACCCGGCTAGCGTGACAACCCGCGACACTAACTGTTTTTACCTTGCTGTTGGTGACGTTAGTCCTGTACTATAAACCCATTACAGAGGAGTTTTGTTGTCTGTACACTTACACTGATAGCTTTTAGTTATAACCAGCCTACCCCTTCACTACGGGATGCTATTTCAAAAATTTTACTTACCCAACGTCAGACAATTTTATTCAGCACGGGGTCCCCTCTCTGCTGAATAAAAGCGCCTGGTGTTAACAAAATGAAAATTAAAAGTGGCGTCCCCGTAGGAAAAGGGTAAAAGGCCGAGCAGAGTAATTCGTCCCGCCCCGTTCGTCCTAACGTTTGATTTAACTGATCTGATGTGAGAATACACGTTTCGACAACATCTCCGTAAAATTTCAATGTCAAGGTCAAACTCATACAGGTCATAGTAAGCAAAAAATATTTTTATTCTGGTCACTTCTGCGGTTATTGTAGGATGACCAAAATCACCTTTCAAAAAAATACGTTTATACAACGACTTTACCGAGAAACCTGAGTGTATAACCCTATTCGTATACGCTTGGGACCATGTGAAGGATAGGCAGTAGGCACCCTAGCTTATTTCATCTGTTGTTTAAATACGCTACTGCTACCTATGGGAATTAGGTTAGGTTAGGTTAGGTTAGGTTAGGTTAGGTTAGCATTATGAGATTTAATCACCGGGTAAAATAAGCTAGGGTGCCTAATCTTCATATTATCATTTCCTTGATGTATGAGAATCACTACTGATAACAAGGCCCCCAACTGGAGAGAAACACGTACAGAACAAAGACCTAAGCCCGAGGTCAATATTTTAGGCGTCTGGGGTCAAAAGGCAATAGTAGTGATTACTGTTTATACCTAATGCTGGATGATAACTGTTTATACCTAATGCTGGATGATAACTGTTTATACCTAATGCTGGATGATAACTGTTTATACCTAATGCTGGATGATAACTGTTTATACCTAATGCTGGATGATAACTGTTTATACCTAATGCTGGATGATAACTGTTTATACCTAATGCTGGATGATAACTGTTTATACCTAATGCTGGATGATAACTGTTTATACCTAATGCTGGATGATAACTGTTTATACCTAATGCTGGATGATAACTGTTTATACCTAATGCTGGATGATAACTGTTTATACCTAATGCTGGATGATAACTGTTTATACCTAATGCTGGATGATAACTGTTTATACCTAATGCTGGATGATAACTGTTTATACCTAATGCTGGATGATAACTGTTTATACCTAATGCTGGATGATAACTGTTTATACCTAATGCTGGATGATAACTGTTTATACCTAATGCTGGATGATAACTGTTTATACCTAATGCTGGATGATAACTGTTTATACCTAATGCTGGATGATAACTGTTTATACCTAATGCTGGATGATAACTGTTTATACCTGATGGTGGATGATAACTGTTTATACCTAATGCTGGATGATAACTGTTTATACCTAATGCTGGATGATAACTGTTTATACCTAATGCTGGATGATAACTGTTTATACCTGATGGTGGATGATAACTGTTTATACCTAATGCTGGATGATAACTGTTTATACCTAATGCTGGATGATTGTTTATACCTAATGCTGGATGATAACTGTTTATACCTAATGCTGGATGATAACTGTTTATACCTAATGCTGGATGATAACTGTTTATACCTAATGCTGGATGATAACTGTTTATACCTAATGCTGGATGATAACTGTTTATACCTAATGCTGGATGATAACTGTTTATACCTGATGGTGGATGATAACTGTTTATACCTAATGCTGGATGATAACTGTTTTTATACCTAATGCTGGATGATAACTGTTTTTTACTATTGCTGGATGATAACTGTTTTATACCTAATATGGATGATAACTGTTTTATACCTGATGGTGGATGATATGTATACCTAATGCTGGATGATAACTGTTTATATACCCTGATGGTGGATGATAACTGTTTATACCTGATGGTGGATGATAACTGTTTTATACCTGATGGTGGATGATAACTGTTTATACCTAATGCTGGATGATAACTGTTTATACCTAATGCTGGATGATAACTGTTTATACCTAATGCTGGATGATAACTGTTTATACCTGATGGTGGATGATAACTGTTTATACCTAATGCTGGATGATAACTGTTTATACCTAATGCTGGATGATAACTGTTTATACCTAATGCTGGATGATAACTGTTTATACCTGATGGTGGATGATAACTGTTTATACCTAATGCTGGATGATAACTGTTTATACCTAATGCTGGATGATAACTGTTTATACCTAATGCTGGATGATAACTGTTTATACCTAATGCTGGATGATAACTGTTTATACCTAATGCTGGATGATAACTGTTTATACCTAATGCTGGATGATAACTGTTTATACCTAATGCTGGATGATAACTGTTTATACCTAATGCTGGATGATAACTGTTTATACCTAATGCTGGATGATAACTGTTTATACCTAATGCTGGATGATAACTGTTTATACCTGATGGTGGATGATAACTGTTTATACCTAATGCTGGATGATAACTGTTTATACCTAATGCTGGATGATAACTGTTTATACCTGATGGTGGATGATAACTGTTTATACCTGATGGTGGATGATAACTGTTTATACCTAATGCTGGATGATAACTGTTTATACCTAATGCTGGATGATAACTGTTTATACCTGATGGTGGATGATAACTGTTTATACCTAATGCTGGATGATAACTGTTTATACCTGATGGTGATGATAACTGTTTATACCTGATGGTGGATGATAACTGTTTATACCTAAGCTGATGATAACTGTTTATACCTGATGGTGGATGATAACTGTTATACCTGATGGTGGATGATAACGGTTTATACCTAATGCTGGATGATAACTGTTTATACCTAATGCTGGATGATAACTGTTTATACCTGATGGTGGATGATAACTGTTTATACCTAATGCTGATGATAACTGTTTATACCTGATGGGGATGATAACTGTTTATACCTAATGCTGATGATAACTGTTTATACCTGATGGTATATAATAACTGTTTAAATTTATGCTGATGATAACTGTTTATACCTAATGCTGGATGATAACTGTTTATACCTAATGCTGATGATAACTGTTTATACCTAATGCTGGATGATAACTGTTTATACCTAGCTAGATAACCGTTTATACCTGATGGTGATGATAACTGTATACTAATGCTGGATGATAACTGATTATACCTGATGGTGGATGATAACTGTTTATACCTGATGGTATGATAACTGTTTATACCTAATGCTGGATGATAACTGTTTATACCTAATGCTGGATGATAACTGTTTATACCAATGCTGGACGATAACTGTTTATACCTAATGCTGGATGATAACTGATTATACCTGATGGTGGATGATAACTGTTTATACCAGATGGTGGATGATAACTGTTTATACCTAATGCTGGATGATAACTGTTTATACCTGATGCTGGATGATAACTGTTTATACCTAATGCTGGATGATAACTGTTTATACCTGATGGTGAATGATAACCGTTTATACCTGATGGTGGATGATAACTGTTTATACCTAATGCTGGATGATAACTGTTTATACCTGATGGTGATATAACTGTTTATACCTAATGCTGATGATAACCGATTTATACCTAATGCTGGATGATAACTGTTTATACCTGATGGTGGATGATAACTGTTTATACCTAATGCTGGAAGATAACTGTTTATACCTAATGCTGGATGATAACTGTTTATACCTGATGGTGGATGATAACTGTTTATACCTGTCGCTTGCATGTTCGGCCCCCAAGGTCAGTATCTGGTCACCACCTTTGGACATATTAAAACGTTTCCCTTAAACTGTCATAAGAATCCCATCCATACACCGACTATGTTAATTAGTATCCTATTGAAGACAGTTTCACCCGACCTCCCAATCTTCTGACCACGTGTAACCTCCCTCGCCCACATGACTGACACATGAGATGACGTGTGGCGGTGTTGGGGATGACTACGTGTTGGGGATGACTACGTGTTGGGGTGATAAAAACGTCTTGGGGATGACAACGTGTTGGGGGATGACAACGTGTTGGGGATGACAACGTGTTGGGATGACAACGTTGGGGATGACTACGTGTTGGGATGACACGTCTTGGGGATGACAACGTCTTGGGGAATAACAACGTGTTGGGGGATGACTACGTGTTGGGGATGACAACGTCTTGGGGATGACAACGTGTTGGGGAATAACAATGGTGTTGGGGGATGACAACGTTGGGGATGACTACGTGTTGGGGATGACAACGTGTTGGGGGATGACAACGTGTTGGGGATGACTACGTGTTGGGGATGACTACGTCTTGGGGTGATGACAACGTCTTGGGGATGACAACGTGTTGGGGATGACAACGTCTTGGGGATGACTACGTGTTGGGGATGACTACGTGTTGGGTGATGACAACGTCTTGGGGTGATGACAACGTCTTGGGGATGACAACGTCTTGGGGATGACAACGTGTTGGGGTTGACAACGTCTTGGGGATGACAACGTGTTGGGGTTGACAACGTGTTGTGGGATGACAACGTCTTGGGGATGACAACGTGTTGGGGATGACAACGTGTTGGGGAATAACAACGTGTTGGGGATGACAACGTCTTGGGGATGACAACGTCTTGGGGATGACAACGTGTTGGGGAATAACAACGTGTTGGGATGACAACGTGTTGGGATGACTACGTGTTGGGGATGACTACGTGTTGGGGATGACTACGTCTTGGGGTGATGACAACGACTTGGGGATGACAACGTGTTGGGGGATGACAACGTGTTGGGATGACAACGTGTTGGGGATGACTACGTGTTGGAGGATGACAACGTCTTGGGGATGACAACGTCTTGGGGATGACAACGTCTTGGGGGATGACAACGTGTTGGGGATGACTACGTGTTGGGGATGACAACGTGTTGGGGATGACAACGTGTTGGGGATGACAACGTGTTGGGGGATGACAACGTGTTGGGATGACAACGTGTTGGGGATGACTACGTGTTGGGGATGACTACGTGTTGGGGATGACTACGTGTTGGGGATGACTACGTGGTGGATACTACGTGTTGGGAGATGACTACGTGTTGGGGATGACAACGTCTTGGGGATAACTACGTCTTGGAGAATGACTACGTCTTGGGATTGACTACTTGTTCGGGGATGACTACGTCTTGGGGATGACTACGTCTTGGAGGATGACTACGTATTGGGGATTGACTACTTGTTCGGGGATACCACGTCTTGGGGATGACTACGTCTTGGGGATGACTACGTCTTGGAGGATGACTACGTCTTGGGGATTGACTACGTCTTGGGGATGACTACGTCTTGGGGGATTGACTACTTGTTCGGGGATGACTACGTCTTGGGGATTGACTACGTCTTGGGATGACTACGTCTTGGGATTGACTACTTGTTCGGGGATGACTACGTCTTGGGGATTGACTACGTCTTGGGGGATGACTACGTCTTGGGGGATGACTACGTCTGGAGGATGACTACGTCTTGGGGATTGACTACGTCTTGGGGATTGAATACGTCTTGGGGGATTGACTACGTCTTGGGGATGACTACGTCTTGGAGGATGACTACGTCTTGGAGGATGACTACGTCTTGGAGGATGACTACGTCTTGGGGATGACTACGTCTTGGGATGATCACGTCTTGGAGGATGACTACGTCTTGGGGATTGGCTACTTGTTCGGGGGATGACTACGTCTTGGGGATGACTACGTCTTGGGGATGACTACGTCTTGGGGAGGACTACGTCTTGGAGGATGACTACGTCTTGGGTGATGACTACGTGTTGGGGATGACTACGTCTTGGGGATGACTACGTCTTGGGGATGACTACGTCTTGGGAGGATGACTACGTCTTGGAGGATGACTACGTCTTGGAGGATGACTACGTCTTGGAGGATGACTACGTCTTGGGGATGACTACGTCTTGGGGGATGACTATGTCTTGGAGGATGACTACGTCTTGGGATTAGCTACTTGTTCGGGGATGACTACGTCTTGGGGATGACTACGTCTGGGGATGACTACGTCTTGGGAGGACTACGTCTTGGAGGATGACTACGTCTTGGGTGATGACTACGTGTTGGGGGATGACTACGTCTTGGAGGATGACTACGTCTTGGGATGACTACGTGTTGGGGATGACTACGTGTTGGGGATGACTACGTGTTGGGGATGACTTACGTCTTGGAGGATGACTACGTCTGGGGATGACTGTCTTGGAGGATGACTACGTGTTGGGGATTGACTACGTGTTGGGGATTGACTACTTGTTCAGGGGATGACTACGTCTTGGAGGATGACTACGTCTTGGGGATGACTACGTGTTGGGGGATGACGGTCTTGGGGATTGACTACTTGTTCGGGGATTGACTACTTGTTCAGGGATGACTACGTCTTGGAGGATGACTACGTCTTGGGGATGACTACGTCTTGGGGAGGACTACGTCTTGGGGATGACTACGTCTTGGAGGATGACTACGTCTTGGGGATGACTATGTCTTGGAGGATGACTCGTCTTGGAGGATGACTACGTCTTGGAGGATTGACTACTTGTTTGGGGATGACTATGTCTTGGAGGATGACTACGTCTTGGAGGAGGACTACGTCTTCGGGGATTGACTACTTGTTCGGGGATGACTATGTCTTGGAGGATGACTACGCCTTGGGGATGACTACTTGTTCGGGATGACTACGTCTTGGAGGATGACTACGTCTTGGGGGGAGACTACGTCTTGGAGGATGACTACGTCCTTGGGGAGGACTACGTCTTGGGGGATGACTACTTGTTCAGGGGATGACTATTCTTGGAGGAAATACTACGTCTTGGGGGATGACTACGTGTTGGGGAGTGATGACGAGCCAGTGTTATGACGTGGAATAGTATAGTCTTAACACACTTTCCTCCAGAACAAATCTATATACTTAAGGAAGAATAAATCGAAAATTTCAAATAAAACAACAGTGAAGTACAAATTGGGTTTATTTATTTTTTTACTGATTCGTATAATTGGTTTAATATAAATTCCCCAGGTGATGCAAGCCTGGGTGTAGTTGGTGCAAATTTAATCAAGATCTGACAGGTGGAATGGGATACCTAACTTAACCTAACCCAACCTACCCACTCCCCTATCTCTAAACTCTAAACGTTTTGAATGTGAAAGACCTGTCTGTGGACTACAGTATGGTGATCCTACAGTGGGGCAGCAACACATACCAACACCACCTCACATTAATATCTATTCGTTTAAGACAAAAATGTAAGATATGATGTGATTTTCTCTCGTCTTATCTAGTTCAGTGAAAAATAAACTTCAAAATATTTTTGTTAATTATGTCATCATTTAATCCGAGGCGATAACCTAATCATTACACTCATATTAAGGACTGAGTGTTGTGGAGGCGAGACACAGCAGCCAGGCATCAGAGTCCAGTATCATCGCTTCAAATATTCTCAACACTGAAACTGGTGATATAAAACAACAGGCAGTCCCGTGTTGGTTTAAAATATTCACCCACTTTTTTTTCTATTTTTTTTACTACCGTGAAAACTTTATCAGTAAATTAAATATACCGAGTTTTAGACTCAAATTTGTATAACTCACATGTCAAAAATATTGATTCTTTAAAAATCAGGTCCAAGAGAAATACTGAAATATACATAAGAAATGTCAATAGTTTTAAGAATAGTGGATGAGAGTTGCCGAGTAATATGGTAAAACCTTCCCACTATAGTGAGTGACAGGTTAACTTTCATGTTGTCTTGTTATATGGACAGCTTCTGGCGACCTGTAGGTATCCATGGTACATCGGTAAATCACATGTTTATCATTCAGAGACACAAGGGTTCGAATCCTGCAGGGGGCAAAGTGTTTTTCTTTCACAAATATACCTCCCCACCTACTCCCGCACACACAAGCAGTCTGTATAGGCTTGTGTTCTCGGAGTCAAGCTGCCACACATGTTGCCTTGGATAATAGGTTAATTTACATGATAAGTGGATGACACACTTGAGTGATATCATAGAGTTACTTCACTGATGAGGGCACCACTTACCAGGTCTCTCCCTCTTATGTTGTAAATGGTGGCCTTTTAGTAGTTTTTTTTTACATAATTATAGCATAAGGTAGACTGACCCTTGAGTGAGTGGCACTATGGAGAAAGGGTGTCACTATGGAGAAGGGGTGGCACTATGGAAGAGGGGAGGCACAAAGGAGGAGGGGGGGCACTATGGAGGAGGGGAGGCACTATGGAGGAGGGGAGGCACTATGGAGAAGGGGAGGCACTATGGAGAAAGGTGTCACTATGGAGAAGGGGAGGCACTATGGAGAAAGGTGTCACTATGGAGGGGGAGGTACAAGGAGGTGGGAGGGCACTATGGAGGAGGGAGGCACAAGGAGGAGTCACTATGGAAGGGGGAGGCACTATGGAGGAGGCACTAAGGAAGGGGAGGCAAGGAGGAGGAGGCGCACTATGGAAGGGGAGGCACTATGGAGGCACTATGGAAGAGGGGACACTATGGAGGAGGGAGGCACTATGGAGGAGGGAGGCACTATGGAGGAGGGAGGCACTATGGAGGAGGGGGAGGCACTATGGAGGAGGAGGCACTATGGAGGAGGCACTGGGAGGAGGAGGCACTATGGAGGAGGCACTATGGAGGAGGGAGGCACTATGGAGGAGGCACTATGGAGGAGGGAGGCACCATGGAGGAGGAGGCGCATGGAGGAGGGAGGCACTTATGGAGGAGGAGGCACTATGGAGGAGGGAGGCACTTTGGAGGAGGGGCACTATGGAGGGAGGGAGGCACTATGGAGGAGGGCACTATGGAGGAGGGAGGCACCATGGAGGAGGGAGGCACTTTATGGAGGGGGAGGCACTATGGAGGAGGGGGGCACAAGGAGGGAGGGAGGGAGCACTATGGAGGAGGAGGCACTATGGAAGGGGAGGCACAAAGGAGGAGGAGGCACTATGGAGGCACTATGGAGGATGGGAGGCACTATGGAGGGAGGCACTATGGAGGGAGGCACTTATGGAGTAGGGAGGCACTATGGAGGAGGGGTGGCACTATGGAGAAAGGGTGGCACTATGGAGGAGGCACTATGGAGGGGAGGCACTATGGAGGAGGGGAGGCACTATGGAGGAGGGAAGGCACTAGGTAGGGCCATGGTAAAAAATTATCTCTCCCTCCTCCCCCCGACGAGGGAAGAACCCGTAAAAACTATGGGGCTGTGTCACGCGGGAATCCTTAATCAGGAAGATCTATAAAAGCTACATGATGACGTGACGCTTGTGGTGACTGCTACATATGTGACGCCCTAAAGAACGTGAGAAGCCTCACTTTATAGTCAGTTTTCATGAATATAGAATTTAATAGGAAGAAAGTTCACGCCCTCATGAGTGTCGGTCCAGAAGTCCTTGCACAACATTATGACTTTCTTCTTGGTTCTGATACAGTGGACCCGAGAGGAGGAAGCTGGCGGCAAGTTAGATGATGTTATGGATATTAGATATTTACACTTACAGTACGTTTAAAATTACCTGGCTTATAGAAACTCAACGATGTACCTGTGAGACCCAACCAATAAAAGCAAGCCACAGGTAAAGCCGCTCAAATGCCGAACAGATATACATGTGTACTGGCAAATCACACAATTTAAGGAGATAACGTCAATATTGTCACCATGAACCATGTTAGTATTCTGACCATAAATAAATAAATCTGACTTTACCAAGATCCACAGGTAGCGACATGAATTACTGTAGTGAGGATTCAGGCCAGGAGCCGCATTCACGGATTGAGAGGGCAATACGGGTATAGCCAGCACAGTGTATACTAAGCCTTCGGTACTCAAGCAGGCAGTGTGGTCGGTTCTGTACTCGACCCCCTCATATTCCAATTGTAAATTATGGTACCCATTCGCAGTTGGGTGAACTGAGAATGCCCCAGATGCGAACCGACAACCCTTAGGCGAGGAAATGAGCATTGAATCCACACGGACACCGCATCCTTATTGAACAATTTGAGAAATTTAAAATATTAAAATTCGATGATATTAACACTTATTGCTGTGCTCTATTTGCTTATAAATACGTCAATCACTTGATACACTGACATACACTATGGAGGGCTTGTGGCTCCACAAAAACACAACCACTGGTCACTGCCCAGAAGAGAGCTGTGTGAACAAGGACCTTCTTGAAAAATCTGACCACACTAAGGAACAATATGCTAAATTTAAAATTTTTAAATTCGAGGATATTAACGCTTACTGCTGTGCCCTATTTGTTTATAAATATCATGGTGTGACTGTGTGGAACAACTTACCACCACCCATCCCAGCAAAGACTACGCTCCCTTTTCATCTCAAAAAAAAAAATAATAATATCAAATGTCTAAGTATTAATATTTAGGTAACACTTACTTTATTCTCTTACATTTATTGTACCACCTAAATAATTATATCGTATATTGTCACGTAAATAGAAATTACCATTGCAATACCCGTAATTAATATTATATTTACCGTGAAGACATGACCCTGACTGTTTCTGTCCCCATGTTTCACCTTAATACAACCCATGTTGTATCGCTTCCTTCACTAATCAGATTAATGTATATCAACTCCAATGTAAAATATGTATATATTTATAATAAAAAAAATAAGAATAAGCAAGTGACAATCGTGGTAACATTCTTATATGTACTTACTAACACCATGTTACGTGGTGGTGGGACGTGTGTGTGAGGATCTCAGTGTTTTTCGTCGAAAAACGGGGTCATTCCAGGTACCTAGTCTGTCTTCTAGAAAATCCGATTCGTGAGTGAATAGTGCGTGACGTGATAGTACAATAACTACCTGTGATCCCCCTACTAGATATATTTGTCAATTAACTGGTGAATCTGTGACTCTGTGACTCCCCTCAGTGCCACGGCTTGTAATCCGAGCTCTGGTCCAGTCGTGACCACCCCACCGTCCTCCTACCCCACCGCCACACCAGGCCAGCCACCCCAGCTGACCACACAGCTTGTCCGACTCTCTACTGCCAGCTTACATTCCCTTCACTTGCTCCGATATGTCTAAGTTGACTGCTAGTATAAAAAATTCAAGTATCACGAAACAAGTGCTGACTGGTGTGATCATGGAAGTCCAACGATCTCTCATTCAGGACATCATAAAGTATATGAATAAGAAGACCATCGGAAAACTAGAGGAAGCTGACCAGCATCTCACTACCCTGCTAAATGATGTTACACGAAGCTTGGAATTCTCACAAAAGGAAATAAGCGGCCTAAAAGCAAAGCTAAAGCGAACCCGAGTTTAACAGCTGAGCGAGGAGAACTCCAAGTTTAAGAAGGAACTAGTGACAACAGCAGATCGGGTGGATTATGTGGACAACATAGAGTGACGAAATAACCTCAGGTTTGCCGGAGTCTTCGAAGATCCCCACGAGAACTGGGAGTCATCCAAGCACAAAATTCCACGTCTGCTGAATGAACATTTTAATCTTACTGAAGTCAAGTATGACCGTATTCAGCGCATCAGGAAATCCAATTCCCACGCCCCAGTGACATCATAACAAAGTTCTCTTCCCCTTCTGTCGGTGACACAGTCTTCCACCAGTGTAGTAAGCTGAAAGGCTATTACTATCTTCGTCAACGAGGACCTATGGCCAGGTACGACTAAAGCCCGCCAACAGCAAATGGACAAGTTTAAAAAAAACAGGAAACAAGGGAAACACGTGACGTTCAGTCACCCTTGGTGCAAGGAACTCTTGGGCACTCTTGCCCACCCGCTATACCAACCCCCCAAACCCCACAAGAATCCCCTCCCCTCAGAGAGGGAACCAGCCACTGCCACTGCCCACATCCTGGCTATCACCTGTGGAGTTTCACCCCCTGCCGGCCAACTCGGGTACAACACGTCCACCCTCTGCTGTGAGAAACAACAACCCACATAAACAAGAGAAAGGCGCCCCTCCCACACAAACTGGGAACCACCCTCAACAGTACCAGTCATCTTAATTCTGTTGGTTGCAGCACTTGTAAGCACGTTAATCCTCACCCCCACTATTATAACTTTCTTTGATCTTTCTTTTTCACACCTCAGTGACAGAGTTTTTGCTGTTCCTTAATCAGTACCAATATTCCTACACTGATGATGTTGGTGTCCTTCCCCTTGATGTACTGGACCGTACGTGTTACACCCCTTTCACCCATGGTGTCGACACAATACTCCCTCATATTGACCCTGATGCCTTTCTACAAAACTCACTGGGTTACACCAACCCCAATTGTACCGATTACTTTCCCGACTCTCCAGAGTTTAGTTCTAGTCTTCTTCTGCCCCATTTCATCTCCTTAATTAGCTATAACATCAGCAGTATTCCCCTTCATCTAGATACCTTTTTAGATCAGTGTACAGTATATCTTCTATTGCCCACAAATTTGATGTACTTGGGTTCTACGAGACCAAACTCACTAACGATATTGAACATTTGCATAACATCCCTAATTATGACATACACAGCGTAATTACGTCACAACGCAGCGGTGGTGTCGCACTAAATGTTGATATAAAGTATAACACTTCTGTAAGAGATGATTTAAAGGTTCAGGAGGAGTACATGAAGAGTGTTTTCACTGAATTACGTAACGACACATGAAATATCCTAGTAGGAGTAATCTACAGAAGACCCTCCACTAATGTAAGGAAATTTCTTTATCAATCTTTGGAGCTTATCTCTATCATAAGTTCAGAGAGGAAACTTTGCTACATTACTTGAGATTTCAACCTTGATCTATTGAAATCAGAGACGAATACCTCAGTAATAGACCTTCTTGCTACCTGTCAATCAAAACTCTTCTTCAACACGATAACCAAACCCACCAGAGTAACAGCCACCTTTGCCACTGTAATAGATCATAACTGGTCTAACAACACTCCTAACAATCTTGCAAGTGGAATTATTTATAACAATATCTCGGATCACTTCCCAGTTTTTGCCATAAATATAAAACAGCCACAAGATCTGAAAGGTCTAGTAGAGTCTCAGTACAATACAGAGACTACTGCGCCGACAACATGCTCCTTTTTGAAAATAAACAAATAAATGCTAAGTTTGATCTTGTCTATGCCTCTGACAACCCTAACGTGAGCTGCTGCAACTTCTCTTGCATCTTTAATTCTTGCTTTGATAAATGCTTCCCCCTCAAAGCTAAGTTAGTAAGAACTGTATCTCCAAACCCGATATTGTAAGTGAAATCAAAGCAACGATAAAAGAAAAACACGAACTCCAAAGAAAATTTGCAAAAAGACCTATAACTTTCGGGGATACTTACCAAAATAGTTAGAAATGCCAGACGTAGCTAACATATAAATAAGCTTCAGTCAGCATCGGGCAACAGTAAGAAAACCTGGAATATCATCAATTCTATTCAGAACAGGAACACCCAACCTTCGCCCCCCACTCAGCTTTTATGATAAATGATGCAGTTGTAACGGAACCTTCCCTCATTACCAACCATTTCTCAATGATTATTTTATCAATGATGGCAAAAATCTTGCAGAGAGCATCCCAAATCACCATGAGGAATTTAGAGCCTACCTGCTAAACAGACAGCAAAATGAGCTGTTCTTATCCCCTGTCACAGTAGATGAATTTCTGACCATATTAAAAATGTCCAAAGATGCAGCAGCAGACATCGACAATATACCAATGAGCATCATTGAGAAAGTGGCCCACTTATTACTACCTGTTCTCTTACACATTTGTAAATCATCCTTCACTAGTGGTGTCTTTCCGGATAAAATGAAAATTGCTAAAGTTCATCCAACATATAAAAATTCCGGGGATAAAGGTCTTTTCAAGAATTACCGCCCCATATCGATCCTCCCAGCCTTAAGTAAGATACTGGAGAAGCTAGCACGTAGTAGAGTAAATTCCTTCTTACAGATACTCAGTTTGGATTTAGAGCTAGAAGGTCAACTGAGAGTGCTCTGCTATCCTTTACTAATGACATCTTAAACTCCTGTGATGATAGTCAGCTATCATACCGTCCTCTTGGCAAAGCTTAAACATTACGGCGCTAGGGGCTTATCCCACAATTGGTTTACCTCATATCTGTCTATTAGGAAGTAGTATGTCTGCTATAATAATCATCAATCTGACTCCTCACCAATCGTGTATGGCATCCCTCAAGGCTCCATTCTCGGTCCTGCACTGTTCTTGTTGAACATAAACGACATAGTCCAAGCCAGAACACTCATCAAATAAAACTTATTTGCAGACGATAGTAATCTCTATGCCATCAACTCAGACCTCCATTCCTTGATGAGAACTATGTTCACTAAATTGACTACGTTGGTAATACCATCCTCAAACTCGAACAAAATACTAAATTCCTTGGGGTTATTGTTGATGAGAAACTTAGTTGGAGAAACCACATACAAGCCACTCACAGTAAAGTCAATAAACAGTACGGTATTATGTATCACACTCGACAGTCACTCACTCTTGCAGCAATGTGAAGAAATCTATTATGATCTTGTTTACCAACACTTGATACACTGCCTCACACTATGGGGGGCCTCTGGCTCTTCAAAAACACATCCCCTGATTACTGCACAAAAGAGAGTTGTGCGGACAATGACCTACTTGAAAAAACTGATCACACTAACGAACAATGTGCTAAACTGAAAATGTTAAAATTCGAGGATATTAACACCTACTGCTGTGCTCTGTTTGTTTAAAAATCTGTCAATCACTTGATTGACAATAATTACTTCCAGTCCGGGATAAATCAGAGGTACAACTTAAGGCACCCAGAGCTACTAAGACCACCCCCCATGCGTTCCTCTCAGTCCCAAACCTCCATAAAATATCAAGGTGTGAAGGTGTGGAACAACTTACCCTCACCCATCAGAGTAAAGACTACTCTCCCTTCCTTTAAATCTTCTTTTAAAAAATATATCTATTGTCTAAGTATTAATATTTTATTCATACCTACTTTATTTTCCTACATTTATTGTACCAACAAAACCATTATATCATAAATTGCAATGTAGATACAGTAGATAGAAATTACCATTGCAATAATCAACTTGCCGACCAGACGTGATACTGGCAGTTCTGTCCTCTTGTTCCACCTTAATACAACTCATGTTGTACTGCTTCCCTTCATTATCATATTTATGTATATGAACTTCACTATGAAATATGTATTTACTAATAAAAAAATAAAATAACGAAGTAATAACCGTCATAACATTGATATGTTCTTAGTACAGTACCACCACGTTATGTGTACTATTCCAGATGATACTAAATGTTACATAATACTTCCTGGAGATAAATGTATAACATATACTGTATTATCTGATGCCTTCAAGAGAGCTCAGGCTCTCAACTGGTTCAGCCATGTTAATATTGCTATTATTATCAACTCTGTATCTGTGTTTTTCTACTTAAATTAACTTTCAAAATCAATATCTGTTTCAATATCTATTCCAGATGCTACTAAATGTTACATAATAAGTCATTGGGATATATGTACAGTTTATACTCAGGTACCACTAAGAATATTGGCTAAGCCATGTCTATATTGTTATTGTCATCCACTCTGTATCTGTATTTTTCTGGCTAAATAAACTGTTTCACATATCAATATAAATATATAAACCATGTAGCAAATAATATATTCTCCATCCATCTATGTCCAGGGTGACAACCTGAACTATACTTGCAATATTTAAACATTAATTACTAGCAGAAACGCCGCCCTCCGGGCGGCTCATTCGCTAGGCCACGGTAGGCCGCCACCCTCCGGGAGGCTCCACACTGTCTCACTGTTCAGTCCCCAAAACTTCTTCTTCCATCAATAGTTCATTAACGGTGTATGTAAGTTCCACCATGTTTTTCACTACAACGGTACAGCAATGTATATTTTTTTAGCATTAAACTGTTATTATTTTATTGTCTAATCATCACTACATATAACACCACCCATCATCACTACACATAACATCACCTATCATCACTACACATAACATCATCCATCATCACTACATATAACACCATTCATCATCACTACATATAACACCATCCACCATCACTACATATAACACCACCCATCATCACTACATATAACAACAGCCATCATCACTACATATAACATCATCCATCATCACTACATATAACACCATCCATCATCACTACAGATCGGTAAAGTAGTTTCCGAAATTCTCGTGCGGACACACACACACAGACATACTTCTTTGTTTTATATATATATATATATATATATATATATATATATATATATATATATATATATATATATATATATATATATATATATATATATATTCTCTTATCAGTTATTTTAAAGTTCAGGGTTACAATGTATCCTGCACAGCTTGCCGTTGTTAGTTTCTTTGATGTTTGTCGTTATACAAAAAAAGTAATAAGAACGACTTATAACCTTCAGCGTAATTTATCACAGGAGTTCATTGAGGGAACGTGACGATGAGGAACACATTACTGTGCCACTTACTGGTTCAGCTCATTGATCCGCCAAGAGTCCCGACGTTATCATTCTTCAGTCATATATGTAATTTGTTTTCAAACTCGCCACATGAGTTCTTAACCGAATCTAACCGTATGGATGACAGTCACAACTTGCCATAATGGCTTACAATATAAATTTCGTAATCCGCACTTTCGGTTAGTTCACAGTGGTATAACAACAGCTAAACTTAAAGTATCCAATTCTCTACTTGGAAAACAAAAACATCATATTCCTTTTATTTTGTGCTTGTTATCATCACCACTCTACTTCTGTTCTTGATACTAAGGCTAAGATACATGTCTAAGAAGATCGTACAATAAGATCACACAGGGACACATGTGTTACAACGGCATGTGTCCTCCCTGTCAAGTATATTTAAGCAAGAGGTGATTCGGTTCACCGGTAAAGAACTATTCTTATCAGACTCTGGTGTGAGGTCACTTCTTTTAATGAAAGGTGAACTTCCTACGTCGGGTGCATACGAATTTTACCTAATTGGTGACCTCCTCCTCCTCCTACTACTCTTCTTCCTCTCCCTCCTCATCATTTTTATCCTCTTCCTCCGCCTCTACCTTCTCTTCCTCTTCTCCCTCCTCCTATTCCTATTCATTTTCCTCCTCTTCCTACTCTTTTCCCTCTCCCTCCTTTTTTTCGTTCTGCTCCTCCCATTCCTTCATGTTTTAGATCTCAGAGGCCATCCGTTGAGACTTCCCCCTTATTTTTGGACCGAGGGAACAAAGCGAGTGACCTTGTTCCCCGACTCTTGCCGTGTGTGATTGAGGAGGCAGAGAAAAGTGACCTGGTCTTGTGTCTTGGGAGCTCGTAAACAAGTACATGTACTTCGTGAGTGTACAGTAGCTCCTGATCCGAATCTGAATCCTGATTGGTTCACTTAACAACCTTTAGATCAAACTGAAGTTGGATTTATGAGGTGAGGGAAGTTTTTTGCTTCAAGCTAAGAGTACTAAGATGTTCGGCATGGGTAGTGTGCCCTATCAGTAAGCATATTCGCCTCTCTGGTGTTTGGAGAACTTTTGTCATAACTGGCGCTTACTGGTTCAGTCTCACTGGACACTTGCTACGTCCTCTCGGCTATAAAATAAACTTTTGTACACCAATCCTCCATCTATAGGGACGTAAATCAAACACACTATAAACTGCACACCTGTCATCAATAAGATTTACTCAGCATTACAGGTAGATGTGTACGACGGTGTGACACACAACCTAGTGACACTCTACAGGTGTATGCAGGTGTGACACACTACCAGTGACACTCAACAGGTGTATGAAGGTGTGACACACTACCTAGTGACACTCAACAAGTGTATGAAGGTGTGACACATTACCTAGTGACACTCAACAGGTGTATGAAGGTGTGACACACGACCTAGTGACACTCTACAGGTGTATAAAGGTGTGACACACTACAAGTAACACTCAACATGTGTATGAAGGTGTTACACACTACCTAGTGACACTCTACAGTGACACTCAACAGTTTTACAAGGTGGTGCAGTGAGAGCCTCCTCCTTCAGATCGCCAAGAGCTAGACGTGTGAATGACACAAATGTGCCATTGTAGAAGGGACTTGCCCAGTGAGGAGTAAAGGACATGGTAGGCGAGGAGTGAAGGGCATGTTAGGTGAGGAGTGGAGGACATATTAGGTGAGCAGTGGAGGACATGACAGGTGAGGAGTGAAGAACATGAAAGGTGAGGATTGGAAGACATGATAGGTGAGGAATAAAGGACATGACAGGTGAGGAGTAAAGGACATGACAGGTGAGGAGTAAAGGACATGACAGGTGAGGAGTAAAGGACATGACAGGTGAGGAGTGAAGACAAGTCAGGTGAGGAGTGAAGGACAAGTCAGGTGAGGAGTGAAGGACTACATCTAGTGCGGGAAGGGCGGCGGCAGCGTGTTTCCGGCGTTGGCGTTTGTCTGCCTCGGTTTGCAGTTGGGCTTTTTCGAAAGTATGTGACCCATGTCTCACTGCCATATACTAGGATGGGGAGGACCACTGCTCGATATACGTGCAGCTTTGTAGATAACTTCAGCTTCCTAAAGCTGAATACACGGGTGCGGAGTCTGCCAAAGGCTTGAGATGCACATCTGATCCGATGTTGAATCTCTTGATCGACGTCCAAGGTGGTGGACAAGTGGGAGCCGAGATACTGAAAGTGGGTAACATTAGAGAGGATGGTACTGTTGAGCTGGATGAATGGTGGCGGTGTGGCTGAACCAGGGGCAGGTTGAAAGAGAGTCTGAGGCTTGCATGCATTCACCTCAAGGCCGAAGTGTGCATACACATCTGTATAAGTGTTCTGGATCTCATGTAGGTCGCGTTCAGTGTGAGCGACGAGTGTGAGGTCGTCTACATACTGAAGTTCAGTAATGGAAGCGGCCGACACCTTTGTTCCTGCCTGAAGTCGACTTATGTTGAAAAGTCCCTTCATCCGGTACTGGATGCCCACTCTGCCGGCTAAATTGGCACTGGCACGAGTAAGGAAGGCAGCCAAGAAAATGAAAAATACTGTAGAGTTGGTGCCAGTACACATTCTTGTTTTAGCCACTTTGAATGGGGAAGAACTGTGTGCCATTGTGCAGGACACTGTCTTTCATGTAATCGTGGATTTGCCTCACAGTGGCAATGAAATTTTGGGGGCAACCAAAACGACTGAGGGTCACGCCAGAGAGCTTTCCTGTTGACCGAGTCGAAGGCCTTAGTTAGGTCAAGGAGGCCATGTACAGATCACGACGCTGTTCTCTGCACTTTTCCTGTATCTGGCGGACAGCAAAGTTCATGTCAGTTGTGCCTCGTGATGGTCTAAGGCCACATTGAGATTCCGCCTCAGGAAGAAGTCTGTTTACGAGGACTCAGGCGACAATCTTGCCAGCTACGAACAGCAGCGAGATCAGCGAAATCCCGTGGTAGTTTCTACAATCTGACCGGCTTCCTGTGTTCTTATAAATATTGACGATGGAGGGGTCTTTAAGAGCTTGGGGGATGTCCTCCTTTCCCCATATATTCTCCAAGAGAGAGTGGAGACGGCTAGTAAGCAGAGGTCCTCCTGGTTTATACACCTTGGCTGGGATTCCATCAGGCCCTGAAGCTTTGTTATTTTTTATCTGTTTGACGGCAGTAGCTACCTAATCCAGGGACTGAGGCTAGCTGAGATGGGTCAGCTCTGGATGCTAAGGGACCTGCTGGGTAGTAAGGACATCTACATCCGTGTTTCGGTTGAGCATCAAATGGTGGTTCTCTTTCTAGCGCTGACTGACGCCTTCTTTGTCTTTAATTAGGGAGTTACCGTCGGGTGAGCGGAGGGGGACTGTGCCACGAGTGATTGGCCCATGAAATTTCTTTGTTTTTCCTATTTATAATTTTACGTACAACTGTAATAAATATCGAGCGTAAGAAATAAAACGAGATAGAAAGAGAAGAAAAAGTAAAAGAAATGATAATTCTCCTCCATGAAGCAAAATATGGATAAAGTCCATTAACAAATATAACATAGGCACGTGTTGTGGGAGTATGGATGAACTAGACACAGCCAGTATAATCTGTCATACTAGAGTTGATGAGAAAGAAACGACAGTGAGCTGCTTAGTTCTTAAGTAAAACATTTCAATGATAGAACATCAGCCATCGTTGTTGTCAACAACAACAACAACATTATTATTATTTGTGACGACTCTGTTCTCTCCTCGCTCTACTATCATAACAACCACTTGCTCCAACTTGACACCAGAAGAAACTGGTTCACGAAGCTACTCATAGTACTCTCCTCCAGTGAGCACCGATCAGAACCAGTTTCCCACCCGACTGGTGTGTTTTGATAATTGCATATTTCTGTTTTACTTGTGTTGTGTAATGTACCTAATTAACTATATTAATTGATACTTAATATAAATGTTATTAAAGGACACACTTTACTTAATAATCTTCTTATCCCTTTCATAGCTTAAATTTGTCTGTCACGAACAGTGACTCTTGTGTGTGTGCTCCTTACTCGCTGCATCCACGTATTTCAACCCCTAGATTAATCACTCGTTATTTTAACTTGTTAACTTTGCCTTTCCTCAATGTTGTGGGTAGAAAGGAGGGGCATCATGCATTAAATAATTATAAGTATATAATTATAATTGTTAGTTATTTTTTATTATTATTGATTCTGTAATGGAAGAAAAAAACATCATGTCATCAGTCAACATCAGCAATCCACGTTATTTCTTCAATTACCTTTCTCTCCTTACACAATAATACTCTCCCGCGCCTTCCGACATCCTGGAGATCCATTTCTGCCCTTAATCCATGATACTTAACCGCCCCACTCTCTCTCCCTCTCTCCCACTCCGGGAACGCTTTAAGATCAATCTCCTTTTCCTTTCTTACCGAGAAACCTAAAACCCCCTTTCCCTTTCATTCTTCTCTGCTCCTCCCCATCTCTTTCTCCCCTCCTTCTTCTTCCCCTCTCCCTCTTCTTCTCCCCTTCCTCTCCTACCCCCCTTCCTCCTCCTTCCCCCCTCCTTCTCCTTCCTCTCTCCCTCTCCTTCCCATTTCCCTCTCCTTCCCCTCCGTCTCCTCCCCCCTCTCCATCTCCTTCCCTCTTCCTCCCCTTCACCTCCCCGTTCTCCCCCCAAGACCTGAAGCTCATAGTCCATCCACGATTACCAGAATCCCTGCCTGTCTGGCCCCTCGAATAATAGATCCCACAGGTTCCTCCTGTTCCCTCGGTAGTTCTGAATCATTTTCTGATTCTCTAATAGTCCTCCTCCATGGTCGTCTTTCAGGAGCAGCAGCAGCCTCCTCCGCTTCTCTTATCCTGAACGTTCCTCCTCCTATTTTGAACGTTCCTCTTCTTTCACCTCTACTGAACGTCCCTCCTCCTCCTCCTCCTCCTCCTCCTCCTCCTCCTCCTCCTCTCCTGAACGTCCTCTTCCTACTACTACTCTCCTTCCGCCTCCACTGGTAATGGAAGATTCAGCAGAGAATCAAAGAAACAACAGCAAAGATAATCAAGAACCTCGAATGAAACGATTTCCTTCAAGCTGACGTATGGGTGAGACACACACCATCACCAACACTCTCATAACACACACACAGCACCACCATCACTCTCATAACACACACACAGCACCACCATCACTCTCATAACACACACACAGCACCACCATCACTCTCATAACACACACACAGCACCACCATCACTCTCATAACACACACACAGCACCACCATCACTCTCCCAACACACACACAGCACCATCACTCTCATAACACACACACACAGCATCACCAACACTCTCACGTTGCTACCATCACTCTCTGCTTACACACAGCACCACCATCACTCTCATAACACACACACAGCATCACACTCTCATAACACACACACAGCACCACCATCACTCTCCCAACACACACACAGCACCACCATCACTCTCATAACACACACACACAGCACCACCATCACTCTCATAACACACACACAGCACCACCATCACTCTCATGCACACACACAGCACCACCATCACTCTCATAACACACACACAGCACCACCATCACTCTCATAACACACACACTTCTCATCACACAGCACCACCATCACTCTCATAACACACACAGCACCACCATCCTCTCCTGTACACACACACCACCATCACTCTCATAACACACACACAGCACCACCATCACTCTCATAACACACACACAGCACCACCATCACTCTCATAACACACACACAGCACCATCACTCATAACACACACAGCACCACCATCACTCTCATAACACACACACAGCACCACCATCACTCTCATAACACACACACAGCACCACCATCACTCTCATAACACACACACAGCACCACCATCACTCTCATAACACACACACAGCACCACCATCACTCTCATAACACACACACAGCACCACCATCACTCTCATAACACACACACAGCACCACCATCATCACCAACACTCTCATAAACACACACACAGCATCACCAACACTCTCATAAACACACTCATAGCACCACCATCACCAACACTCTCACACAACGATCAACATCTTCACTAACCTCCAATTATATTTATGGACCTGAAATGGTCCACCCTTGTCTCCCTATCACCACCATAGGTCCTGGTTGCTTCCCCACAGGTCATCATCAGGTCACCAGTAGGTAGCGGCTGTTTCTCTCGTACTCTACGGGTCATCCCAGACTCATGGAACATAAGTATAAACACGTCCCACACTATGACGTGGTCAGCTGGACAGGTTGACAGCACGTGGAGCTAGAGGGGAGAGGTAAAAAGGTGGAGGACCAAAGGGAGTGAGAAGTGGAGGGAAAAAGGAGGAAGAGGGTGGATCGGAAGGAGAGAATAGAGAGAAAGGCTGGAGAAGTGCTTGATCAGAGTCTGTCTATGCTGAGCAAAGTCAGATGCAGTACGAGATAAATTAATCCGAGTCTTCGTTGGTGGTCTCTAATACGAGTATTTAATATCATACCACTTCTTTAGGTTCTCACCGGCACGCCCTACACAAATATTATATCTGAATGGTTTTTAAGGAATCAATTCCAGTTTATATAGGACTGCTATATATTTGTATTATTATTATGGACAAAAGCATCACTCTTTACCTTATAAAATTACTTGCTTGTAAAAATATAAATGTAAATATTTGAATGTGTTATCCTTTGCCTCACGGTCTGTTGTAGACGAAGGCAGATCACCAGAAATAACACTGACTCCTAAAAGCCACTTGGGAGGGGAGGAAGTAAGCCACGTTTCCAGAGCGTGAAGAGATGAAGTGTAAAGGAAGAGGCAGCCAGAGAATTTCCGGAGTGGAAAAAGCTGTCACAACTAAGAGTGTGTGTGTGTGTGGTGAATGGCGCGAGGAGTCTTGTAACGGCAGCCGCTGGATGCGAGACGATAACCTCCACTTTACTCCCAGCCACTGCTAGCGACATTTATACTTGTCATTACTGCTGTTGCTGTCTAATACTTCGAAAAGATGTCCTTCCTCTCTGCCGAGTCCACAGTCTTACTCGCTCTCAAGATTCTGAAATTATATTCCATTCCATTTTTTCTCCCCAAGTGGAAGTTTGAACTTACATTGACCACTACAGCAATTCTTCCTACATTTTTGGGTGTGTGAGAGGCTCTCTCTCTCTCTCTCTCTCTCTCTCTCTCTCTCTCTCTAAAAAACCAGACGCGCGCGCGGGCGCACACACACAATTATAATTTATCATTCTTCTACACCACATTTTTCACTGAATGATTAACGAAACCTGAATTTGCCAGTGTGTATCTACAGTATGTCTACCAATTGCATGTGTGTGTGTGGGAGGGGGGTGTGTCCGATGCTACTGTCTTATAATTTTGTTGTCACTCACAGGCTTTCAGGACCATCTTTACACCGCACAGGGTCTATTACATGTCTCTGGTGAAAATACACAACATAATTCTCCATTTTCTTTACGTAAAGGTTACTTTCCACGCCTTTACCACAGCTGCCTTAGCCTTACCTCTCTATTACTACTTCTGCTCACCTACTGCCCGCCCGCCCGCCCGCACGCGCGCGCACACACGCACGCACACACACACACACACACACACACACACTGCTCCTGCAAGCAGTACTGGGAACATCTTTGTCTGGGGGCGTGGCTCACATTCCTCCGCCTCCCTTTCTCACACCCTTGTATGTATCTCCCTTTAACTGCTTATTTAGTATTATTCCTGATCACCGATTCATTGTATGTAAAAAATACATTATATTCTGGCCAGGCCACACCTGATCTCTCCCTCTGAGGCAGAAGTTGGACATATTAGCCTACGGTGAAGTCCATGTTTATTTATGTATGTTAATGATCTTGGCAAATTTGTACTTAGTGGATAAACAAGACTGGCTGGCGGCACTACCAGACTCTATCTCTGACTGGTGGTGAATTTTCTGACATTTTTATTACACGAGTTAAATATTTCTGAGTTTTAGAAGCATCATCTGGTGGCTACTACATCACTTCTACTAACTGCAGGTTATTTTGAGTCCACGACTGATATTACGGAACCTTTCTGTAAGTCTATGAAAGTTGACTATTTTAGTAACTTACGAGTTCAAGAAAAGCTTCCTACTTTTAAACTTTGGTTTTAAAGTTTCACTTGTCACTCATTCCTCCCTCTGTACTATAAACTTATGAAGGGCAGCGTGTGTGTGTGTGTGTGTGTGTGTGTGTGTGTGTGTGTGTGTGTGTGTGTTTGTGTTCATTCATGTCAGTACACTACAAACAATTCAGCATAAAAGTTTTCATTTCTCTTATCTTTCTGGCTTTTATCTGTTAACCTGAGGTCCTGGATCTCCGTGTCTCTGTCTCTCTCTCTGTTTGTCCCTGCCTGCCCTCTCTGTCTCTGTCTGTCTGTCTGTCTGTCTGTCTGTCTGTCTATCCCTGCCTGCCTCTCTCTCTCTCTCTCTCTCTCTCTCTCCCTCCCTCCCTCCCTTTTCAAATCTGGATTATCCCAACTTCTTTATCACCAACATCTTTTGGTTTGTCAGGACGACGTTCTGGCCCCCTCCTCTTCTTCCTGATCCTCAGCATAAGAATAAAGTCTTTTTTCTCTTGTATCTAAAAGCTTCATATCCTTTGATGCTTCGTCCGCTCTAAATAATACAACTTGTCTTCCTCTACTCGGCCTCCTCTGTGTCAGCTCGTAAAGTTCCCTTCTGTCGGCGATCTGTTGTTTCTTATCCAGAGCTACTTGTCTTTTTCAATGGCTCTTATACTACTGGCAGACCCGATATTAGCAGGACTATGAGCAGACCCGGTGTTGGCAGGGCTGTGAGCAGACCCGGTGTTGGCAGGACTATGTGCAGACCCGGTGCTGGCAGGGCTGTGAGCAGACCCGGTGCTGGCAGGGCTGTGAGCAGACCCGGTGCTGGCAGGGCTGTGAGCAGACCCGGTGCTGGCAGGGCTGTGAGCAGACCCGGTGCTGGCAGGGCTGTGAGCAGACCCAGTGCTGGCAGGGCTGTGAGCAGACCCGGTGTTGGCAGGGCTGTGAGCAGACCAGTGCCTTCAGTACCCATAATACCAGAACCAGTGCTAAGCAGGGCTGTGAAACGAACCAGTGTTAGCAGGGCTGTGGAAACAGACCCGGTGCTGGCAGGGCTGTGAAGGCAGACCCCGGTGCTGGCAGGGCTGTGGAGCAAACCCGGTGCCGGCAGAACCAGAGCAAACCCAGTGGGGGCTGTGAGCAGACCAGTGCTAGCAGGGCTGTGAAACGGGCAGTGCTATGCTGAATGAAACAAACTCAGTGCTAACAGGGCTGTGAAAACAGACAGATGCTAGCAGGGCGCGGAAACGAGAGACCCGGTGCTGGCAGGGCTGTGAGCAGACCCGGTGCTGGCAGGGCTGTGAGCAGACCCGGTGCTGGCAGGGCTGTGAGCAGACCCGGTGTTGGCAGGGCTGTGAGGAGGCCCGGTGCTGGCAGGGCTGTGAGGAGGGCAATACCACTCGTCCTTGTGCCTAATATCTACCTTGTTAAGCTGCCTGGGGGTGATAAAATATTAGCTCAGCAAATAATGGGTCTGATTACGAGGAACTCTCTGAGTAGTAAGAACATCAGAGTAGTGTGCGTTGTCTCTTGCGGTAAACAATTGAAGGTCTCCAGCGAGTACATTGTCACGTTATACATTTGATATAAAGGATATAGAGGAAATATTTTGCTCCTATAAGACGTGCAAACATATGGCTCCTATATAAGAGACATGGTTCACACAGAGAAGGTAAGAAAAGAGTATTAGTACAGAAAGTGTTGTTTAGATATGTTTAGAGTTACACAGGTGGTTATCGTACTCAGCCGACAGCCATTATTCCTTGGTTCGAGCCTCCATTGAGGACACAAATTGTGGTTGACATCTAGTGTGAGCCAGAAATGATACGAGTAGTAGAGCTGCATCACTACCAGCTTCTAAAAAAATCCGTGACACAAATATCCACACCACAGGAGGAGATTTTGTACACCGATTCTATTTCAACCTGTCTGTGATTAAGTGACACCAAACCTACGCGACTGTTTTCTTGCGTTGACTCATAACTGTTCCATGGTGTATTAGATAACTGAAGACTTGAATATACTCTAGCTATGTGTACACTCGCTCCGAAAAGTATCTTTACAGAAGGGTCTGATGAATTTCAAAATGAACACCGCGACTCCTGTTGTCTCGAAAGGCTTGTGTCATTGTATTACACAAAATCGTAAATATACATTTTGCAACGAGCGCTACACATGTCCAGCTCCCCGATTCCTGCAATTACTGATCTACATGAAGTAGTAGCAAAATTGTAACATGTAAGAATATTGATAAATACAAAGATGGTTGGTACACTCCGTCGAGGATAATTTACTGTGAGACTATAGTCCAGATTTTGTGGAATATCGTTCAGAGTTCCCAGCTGAAGGTTGATATTTCTCCTTTAACAGGGTTTCTTTCCCGTCATAAATAAGTAATCGGGTAACGTAGATAGCTGTTATCACCCTTGTGTGTCAGCTGGCGGCGGTCAACACAACACAGCTATTCCCGGGTCACAGCTAGGAGGTTGGAGGCAAATGCTGAAACAAATTGACAACAGTCTGTATCTTTCAGATTTTAAGCGTTTACAGGAAGGCTTTAGTATCTGGACAGTCTTTCATCGGAATAAATTAGCTTACGATCAAAGGACAAATCGAGTGAGGATGCATTTACTATCAATGTGAGATTATATAACGTAAATGTGAAAAAGATATACACGAAGACGAAGGATTTATTTCTTTAATAAGCAGTAACGGTGACAGGGCTATATTATACCGTACACTAAACCGAGTAGCAGGGAGCTCTAGCAGTATAAACAAGAAGAATAATTACCTCAAATAATATTAGGGGAGATGAGTAATAGTCAGTTTTATATTTATTAGTAATATCTTGTTAAAGAGTCATGTAGGTGCATAAACACACTTTACGTGGCAGGGATTTTCTTTAAGCACAGCTGAGTGTGTGTACTTTGTATACTTATATACCGGGAGTTAATTACGAGTAAGCAAAAATTATGAGCTCCCATGAAGAGAAGTGGTGTGTTCCGCTCGAAACCCGTTGTCGGGATGTTGTCTCTAGGGGCGTGGAAGCCAGCAATTGTCACATCATCTGCATAAAAGGTCAGACAGCTTGATCTTTGGCCTTACTGTGAGTGAGGAGTTATCAAATAGTATAGAGGGTTATTGCTTGCTATATACTAGTGCCTGAAAAGATGAGGGAGTAAAATTTTGTTCGTCGTAAATGTGGTCAACGGACTCACTACGTAGAACAACTTCACTTCTGCCGATTTTAACTATCAGATAATCTATGACGATTTTCTCACAATAGAGTTAGGGATAAAAGAGTTGTGGGGCCATGTAACAACTCTCCCTTACAAGGAAGCCACCCCTCCCCTGGTAGGCTACATGGGTGTCAGTTTGGTGTCGGCCAAGATGCGTCATTTGTGAGGGTGATGTCACTCTAGCGTCACAAACAGCAGCATGTGATTATGTACCAGAGACATGGAGTAATATTCTATGAGGTGCGTCTGTCCCTCCCAACCCCACCAACACAATAGGTATACAAACTCCTCAGCGAGTCACTAAAGATCGCATGTCCACCTCCTATTCTCTTAATAAAGCCTCCGAGAAACATTGCTTTCCCCTTACACAGCATCAATTAATGGCCAAGTTGTTTGGCACCTTAATTAACATGCCTCTGGTCCCCCCACCCACCCTGGCCACTCCTACCTGCCACTCACCCTGCTACCATCTCCTCCGACACACCTGAGCAGTCTATTACCTCTCCCACTCCACACACATCCTCCTGCTACCTGTATACACTCCGCCTCTGTCCCCTCGCACCTCCCCTCTCCACACACTACGTCCCGCCACCTGTCTACTCTTCACGTCTACCTGCGTCCCCTCCCACCTACCCTCCACTACAACCACCCTGCCGTCCTACACTACGACTCCACCTCGTCCACCTGTTCTTACAACTATGACTGTTAATCAAAAGATTCGACTTTTTTCACTCAGCTGCTGGTCACCCATACCTTTGCCTTAGCCACCGCTCACCTGTGAGTCTTAGAGCTTGTTGTTAATGTGTAGTGTGGACTGTCCAGGTATGTAGTGGCACCGTTCAGGTGTTAATGTGCAGTGTGGCACCGTCCTGGTGCGTGTGTAGTGTGGCACAGTTCAGGTAGTGCGACACTGTCCAGGTGTTAGTGTGGTGTGGCACTGTCCAGGTGTTCGTGTGTAGTGTGGCAAGTTCAGGTGTTAGTGCGACACTGTCCAGGTGTTAGTGTGTGGGCACTGTCCAGGTGTTAGTGTGAGGTGTGGCACTGTCCAGGTGTTAGTGTGTAATGTGGCACTGTCCAGGTGTTAGTGTGTAGTGAGGCACTGTCCAGGTGTTAGTGTGTAGTGTGGCACTGTCCAGGTGTTAGTGTGTAGTGTGGCACTGTCCAGGTGTTAGTGTGTAGTGTGGCACGGTCCAGGTGTTAGTGTGTATGTGGCACTGTCCAGGTGTTAGTGTGTGAGAGGCACTGTCCAGGTGTTAGTGTGTAGTGTGGCACCATCCAGGTGTTAGTGTGACACTGTCCAGGTGTTATTGTAGTGTTGCCTCTGTCCAGGTGTTCGTGTGTAGGCACTGTCCAGGTGTTCGTGTGTAGTGTGGCACCGTCCAGGTGTTGTGTGAGGCACGGTCCCAGGTGTTAGTGTGTGTGTGGCACTGTCCAGGTGTTAGTGTAGTGTGGCACCGTTCAGGTGTTAGTGTGACACTGTCCAGGTGTTATTGTGCAGTGTTGCCTCTGTCCAGGTGTTCGTGTAGTGTGGCACTGTCCAGGTGTTCGTGTGTAGTGTGGCACTGTCCAGGTATTAGTGTGTAGTGTGGCACCGTTCAGGTGTTAGTGTGACACTGTCCAGGTGTGAGCAGTGTTGCCTCTGTCCAGGTGTTCGTGTGTGTGTGGCACTGTCCAGGTGCTAGTGTGTAGTGGCACTGTCCACGTGTTAGTCTGTAGTGTGGCACTGTCCAGGTGTTCGTGTGTAGTGCGGCACTGTCCGGTGTTCGTGTCTGTGTGTGGGCACGGTCCAGGTGTTAGTGTGTAGTGTGGCACTGTCCAGGTGTTAGTGTGTAGTGTGGCACTGTCCAGGTTTTAGTGTGACACTGTCCAGGTGTAGTGTGCAGTGTTGCCTCTGTCCAGTGTTTGTGTGTAGTGTGGCACTGTCCAGGTGTTCTGTAGTGTGACACTGTCCAGGTGTTAGTGTAGCACTGTCCATGTTTTAGTGTGGTGTGGTACCGTCCAGGTGTTAGTGTGACACTGTCCAGGTGTGTAGTGTGGACCGTCCAGGTGTTAATGTAGGCACCGTCCAGGTGTTAGTGTGACACTGTCCAGGGTGTGTAGTGTGGCCCAGGCATTAATGTGAGTGTGCACTGTCCAGGTTTTAGTGTGACACTGTCCAGGTGTGTAGTGTGGCACCGTCCAGGTGTTACTGTGTAGTGTGGCACTGTCCAGGTTTTAGGACACTGTCCATGTGTAGTGTGGCACCGTCCAGGGTGTGTAGTGTGACACTGTCCAGGTGGTGTGGCATCGTCCAAGTGTTAGTGTGGTGTGTGGCATTGTCCAGGTGTTAATGTGTAGTCTTGTCCAGGAATGTGTAGTGTGGCACCGTCCAGGTGTTAATGTGTAGTGTGGCACCGTCCAGGTGTTAGTAGCACAGTTAAGGTGTTATGTGACACTGTCCAGGTGTGTAGTGTGCACCGTCCAGTAGTATGGTGGCACCGTCCAGGTGTTAGGTGTGTGGCACCGTCCAGGTGTTAGTGACACTGTCCAGGTGTGGCGCTGTCCAGGTTTAGTGTGTGACACTGTCCAGGTGTGTAGTGTGGCACCGTCCAGGTGTGGTAGTGTGGCACCGTCCAGGTGTTAATGTGTAGTGTGACACTGTCCAGGTTTAGTGTGACACTGTCCAGGTGTGTAGTGTGGCACCGTCCAGGTGTTAATGTGTAGTGTGGCACCTCCAGGTGTTATGTGACACTGTCCAGGTGTGTAGGTGGCACTGTCTAGGCATTAATGTGTAGTGTCGTCCAGGTGTTAGGTGTGTAGTGTGGCACTGTCCAGGTTTTAGTGTGATATTGTCCAGGTGTGTAGTGTGGCACCCTCCAGGTGTTAATGTGACACTGTCCAGGTGTGTAGTGTGGCACCGTCTAGGCATTAATGTGTGTGGCACCGTCCAGGTATTAGGTAGTGGCACTGTCCAGGTTTTAGTGTGACACTGTCCAGTTGTGTAGTGTGGCACAGTCAAGGTGTTAGTGTGACACTGTCCAGGTGTTAGTGTGACACTGTCCAGGTGTGGTGTGGCACCGTCCAGGTTAGTGTGTAGTGTGGCACTGTCCAGGTTTTAGTGTGACACTGTCCAGGTAGGCACCGTCCAGGTTTAAGTGTAGTGTGGCACTGTCCAGGTTTTAGTGTGACACTTCAGGTGTGTAGTGTGGCACCGTCCAGGTGTTAATGTGCAGTGTGGCACCTGTCCAGGTGTTAGTGACACTGTCCAGGTGTGTAGTGTGGCACTGTCCAGGTTTAAATGTGTGTGCATCGTTCAGGTTTTAATGTGTATTGTGGCATCGTTCAGGTGTTAATGCGTAGTGTGGCACCGTCCAGGTGTTCACGTGTAGTGTGGCACCGTCCAGGTAGTAGTGTGACACTGTCCAGGTGTGTAGTGTGGCACCGTCCAGGTGTTAGTGTGTAGTGTGGCACCGTCCAGGTGTTAGTGTGAGTGTGGCATTGTCCAGGTGTTAATGCGTAGTGTGGCACCGTCCAGGTGTTCACGGTGTGTGGCACCACCGTCCAGGTGTTAGTGTGTAGTGTAGCACCGTCCAGGTGTTAGTGTGACACTGTCCAGGTGTGTAGTGTGGCACCGTCCAGGTTAGTAGGTGTATAGCACCGTCCAGGTGTTAGTGTGGCACCGTCCAGGTGTTAAGGACACTGTCCAGGTGTGTGTTGCACCGTCCAGGTATTAGTGTGACACTGTCCAGGTGTGTAGTGTGGCACCGTCCAGGTGTTAGTGTGACACTGTCCAGGTGTAGTGTGGCACCGTCCAGGTGTTAATGTGTAGTGTGGCACCGTCCAGGTGTTAATGTGTAGCACCGTCCAGGTGTTTTGTGTAGTGTGGCACCGTCCAGGTGTTAGTGTGACACTGTCCAGGTGTTAAGCACACTGTCCAGGTGTTAGGTGTGTAGTGCGGCACTGTCCAGGTGTTAATGTAGTGTGGCACCGTCCAGTGTGTAGTGTACTGTCAGGTGTGTAGACACTGTCCAGGTGTGTAGCGTGGCACTGTCCAGGTGTTAGTGTGACACGTCCAGGTGTGTAGTGTGACACTGTCCAGGTGGTACTGTTCAGGTGTTAGTGTGTAGTGCGGCACTGTCCAGGTTTTAATGTGGTGTGGCACCGTCCAGGTGTTAGTGTGGCACTGTCCAGGTGTTAATGTGTGGCACCGTCCAGGTGTGTAGTGTGGCACCGTCCAGGTGTGTAGTGTGGCACCGTCCAGGTGTTAGTGTGTAGTGCGGCACTGTCCAGGTGTTAGTGTGTAGTGTGTCACCGTCCAGGTGTTAGTGTGTAGTGTGTCATCGTCCAGGTGTTAGTTAGTGTGTAGTGTGGCACTGTCCAGGTGTTGTTAGCTCCTTGGTCGTAGCCTGACCGAGCCCTGACGACAGTATTGAGCTGTAGTCCGTGTTTGGGTTCAGCTGGAGATGGGAATTTCATGGTCAAGATATTTGGTCCTTGCAGTTCTGAACTTATTCTCTAAGTATATATATATATGTAACCGGTCGGGATTTACTGGACTTTAATTTCTCACTTGACTTGGTGTTTATTAAAGATTATTAGATGAAATTGCAGTGGAAGCGCCCCTTTGAGAAAAATCCCGAACCAGCACAAGAACACTTAAATTTACTAAACAAAATAAATGGTCCGTGACCCGTGGAAGGATAGCGTCTGTGACTGGGATGAATGAGACACACTGTAAAAGTTAGACACTTATATTCCCTCCCACTACAGACACAATCAAATAATGGTACACCAACATATGCGAACCTCTTAACTTGAACTTAAAACACTACTCTGGGGAATAAAAGTTATATATGATATTGCAATTATTAGAAACTCAGAAAAAAGCTCATTAGACAACAATAAATTTAAAGTATTAAGAAATGTTGCTTGCACACAGGAAACAGGCCTTAATGGTTTTCACAAAATAATGTCCACCACTGCGGAAATTACATATAATAAGAAATTATTAATTCCACCCTGAATAGGCCTAAAGGGCACTCAATAGAATTATGTTACACCAGCAGATGCACACTTCCTAACCTAACTTAGCACTACTCTGGGGAACAAAGGTTATATCTGAGATCGGAATTATAAAGAAAAATTAAATGCATTAAAGGAACTAAATCACAGTATCACTCTGGTTTCAATTAGTGACACAACATTTAAAAAACAATACGATCAAAATTATTTAAGAAATATTAAACTACACACGTCAAGATAATATCAGTAACTCAAAAAATGGTATCAGCTACACACAAAAATATTATCACTATTATTGAGATGTTACTGGGTCCACCAATACCCGTGAACCATGCTTCACCCAACTCAACATACACCTGTAATAAGGGAGATAAAATGTTTCTCTAGGTATCCCCTAGACTCCTGGTCTCAGGGTGTGACCATTAATTTACTCAGATAGCCTCAGTGTACTCCCAGTGCGTCCATGGGCAGGAAGAGAGAACGCCAGCAGGTGAACCCTAGCCAGTAGGTAATACTTCTAGCTGACCGAAAACACGTGGTGCTGTTCACCCACGTGGGAAGAACTGATCACCCAATGCTGATGCTGGTCCGTGTCGTTTTAGTTGTCGGGAGCACTCGTTCACTCAAGAGATCCTTTGTTACCCCGCTAACCAGTGACAAGCCTACACTGATCGTTCCAACGGCGACAATCGCCAATCCTCAATCACCAACGGCAGTCTCAAACGGCAGTCAATCTCTCCCAGTCAATCTCTAGCAGTCTGTGGGTTCTGCCCTATCTAACCCCTATCTGAGATTGAATGAGACTTACTTGTTGTACTGCAATAGAGCAACACAGGTGACTAGACCACGTGACTTTTTGTGGACGGAAGCGCAGGGACGTCCTGTCTGTCTCCTGTCTGTCCGATCGCTTTCGCGTGACTGAGGACCAACCAACCTCACGTCTCCCCAAGGCATTAGCTTAGGCCTACGTGACATATTTTCCGCCTAACTAATATTTTTCTTGGGACACCCGTAACATCATTCAGACTGATAAACGATCTATAACAATTTCAAATTCAATAATAGTCCCTTAACTTCATGAATCGCATCATTATTAATTCGGTAAACTACATTTAATATCGTATAGGAATAGTTCCAAAACCTCTCACTACGTGCAGGAGCGCTCTCTTGCCTCAGACGACCTTGAACTCAGCATCGCCAATGGCGCGGCGTTTGAACTTACACTGAAATTTATATATATATATATATATATATATATATATATATATATATATATATATATATATATATATATAAATTATATATATATATATATATATATATATATATATATATATATATATATATATATATATATATATATATATATATATATATATATATATATATATATATATATATATATATATATATATATATATATATATATATATATATATATATGTCACCGATACATACTGTAAGTATTAGTGATCAATAGAGAGGTTTCTTAAACCACGTTGCTTGTTGCTCCAGGCGGTGAAGAAACTCCAGATTTATGCACAAAAATATCACCACCGATACTCGATAGGGCTCTTAGTTAACCTTGTTATCGATAGCATCAGCGGTAACGCGCGTATCTCTCATCGTAGTGTCCTGGGTTCAATCTCAGGTAGTGGCAGATGTGAGAAGGATGTTATCCTGCGTGACCCTACTAAACATCACAGATTTTCTCCAGGTATTCTCTGGACAAAGAAGGTTTATACAAAGTAACAAAGAAAAAACAGATCAAACCCCCGAACGGTTAGCTAGTGATAAGTGGTGAAATTATAATGAAAAAATATTCTGATACATAAGAATGGGAGAAACTTGACCAACATTCCCATAACCATTACATATATTCAGAGACAAAATCACAATACAATAGTGTAGAAATATTCTCATCTCTGCTCCTCGCTAAATAAGAACATATGCATCAAGGCCAGGCACGTTCGCTTCGCCCCAGTATTGAATCTCTCAGCATCGTTATTCAATAATAAAATGTTACGTATTATGACTCCTTGACCTATATTGGACGCCAGAAGAACACAGTTCACGAGTTCAGTGTCAGTGAGGGCTGGGCTTAAGTAGGTGTCCCCCTCCCTCGGTGAATGTATAATTGCACCAGTCCTATAGCTAGACCAACAGGGGCGCGTTATAGTACACGGAACGCGAATATTGTTGGGTAGTAAGATAGCTTTGTGCACACTATAAAACTTTGTCTTAACACAAGGGAAAAAGGAGAAACAACGTGTGAAAAAGATTATCACGAGAATACATAAACTCAGGCAGTAATAGGATTGACCATGTACCGCCCAGAACTAGTAAACCAGCCACGACTCTGTCAATTATCTTCTATGATTAACACTTAAGGTTCACAGTTTACAATTATATCAACCACGTTGTGTGTGTTTTATACGGTCATTGTTGAAATACTCGGCTCATATACGGCGCTCAAGACTCACACAAGAACAGAATAATGTATAGGCATGGTGGATGAATGCATCTAATATACCATAGGACTAGCCGTGTGTCTGTCTGTCTGTCTGTCTGTTCTGGGCAGCCGAAACGGCACAATCATTTTTCATCAAACTTGGTGGAAAAATCGCAAAAAATTTGTAGTGGAACAAACCTGGTCCCATGTCGATGGTTTCTTTAGGAAGGCATTAATTAGCCATTTTATTTACGATGGAAAACAATGAAGTCTACTGACTTGGCGCACCCTAATTAACCATGCAACTCTACGGACTTGGCGCACGCTACGGACTTCGCTGTACGCTAGCCAAACACGAGCGTTCAAACTTTCACTGGGCACGAAGGTGCCCGCGATCACTTGTGTATACAAATATCCCAGGACGTAATAATGCAAGTTTCAGCAATGTTTCCCGAAACTAAAGTTCACAGACGTAATCGACGTAATGGACTGTGTCTTGAGCTCGGTAAAGCTATATTAATCAGCCCTTAAACACCCGACAACTCGCAGTAAACTGCTTTCACGGATACAACTTTACGACAATCAAGACGATGAGTTGAACTAAGAAGGACCGAGAGCTACAAGATGGTCAACAGACCCTATGTAACACAACTAGTTTACAAAAAATATTAAATTCTGAAGAAGAATACGTTTTTTACGATGATGTATATATTCTCCTGTATCAAATTATTACATATTTCGGCTGACATCTTATTTGCTGACAGACCCTCACCCTCACATTATGCTAAAAGCCACATTTTAGTTCTTGGACCTAAAGTGACGATAAGAGAACTAACGTCCCGACACTACGATTTTTGTTTCCATTTCATCTCAAGTTTATTTATATATTTAATATAATGTTTTAGTTTCATTTTTTGTTGTTGTTGTCTTATACACTTCAGTCTACACCTTCTTGTTGTTGTCTTATACACTTCAGTCTACACCTTCTTGTTGTTGTCTTATACACTTCAGTCTACACCTTCTTGTTGTCTTATACACTTCAGTCTACACCTTCTTGTTGTCTTATACACTTCAGTCTACACCTTGTTGTTGTCTTATACACTTCAGTCTACACCTTCTTGTTGTTGTCTTATACACTTCAGTCTACACCTTGTTGTTGTCTTATACACTTCAGTCTACACCTTCTTGTTGTCTTATACACTTCAGTCTACACCTTGTTGTTGTCTTATACACTTCAGTCTACACCTTCTTGTTGTTGTCTTATACACTTCAGTCTACACCTTCTTGTTGTCTTATACACTTCAGTCTACACCTTGTTGTTGTCTTATACACTTCAGTCTACACCTTCTTGTTGTCTTATACACTTCAGTCTACACCTTGTTGTTGTCTTATACACTTCCAGTCTACACCTTCTTGTTGTCTTATACACTTCAGTCTACACCTTGTTGTTGTCTTGTTGTCTTATACACTTCAGTCTACACCTTCTTGTTGTCTTATACACTTCAGTCTACACCTTCTTGTTGTCTTATACACTTCAGTCTACACCTTGTCGTTGTCTTATACACTTCAGTCTACACCTTCTTGTTGTCTTATACACTTCAGTCTACACCTTGTTGTTGTCTTATACACTTCAGTCTACACCTTCTTGTTGTCTTATACACTTCAGTCTACACACCTTCTTGTTGTCTTATACTTCAGTCTCTACACCTTGTTATTTGTTGTCTTATACACTTCAGTCTACACCTTGTTGTTGTTGTCTTATACATCAGTCTACACCTTGTTGTCTTATACACTTCAGTCTACCTTCTTGTTGTCTTATACACTTCAGTCTACACCTTGTTGTTGTTGTGCTTATACACTTCAGTCTACACCTTGTTGTTTGTCTTATACACTTCAGTCTACACCTTCTTGTTGTCTTATACACTTCAGTCACCACACCTTCTTGTTTGTCTTATACACTTCAGTCTACACCTTGTTGTTGTTGTCTTATACTTCCAGTCTACACCTTCTTGTTGTCTTATACACTTCAGTCTACACCTTCTTGTTGTCTTATACTGCTTCAGTCTACACCTTCTTGTTGTCTTTATACACTTCAGGCTACACCTTCTTGTTGTCTTATACTGCTTCAGTCTACCTTGTTGTTGTTGTCTTATACACTTCCAGTACACACCTTCTTGTTGTCTTATACACTTCAGTCTACACCTTCTTGTTGTCTTATACACTTCACTCTACACCTTCTTGTTGTCATATACACTTCAGTCTACACCTTCTTGTTGTCTTATACACTTCAGTCTACACCTTCTTGTTGTCTTATACACTTCAGTCTACACTTCTTGTTGTCTTATACACTTCAGTCTACACCTTCTTGTTGTCTTATATACTTCAGTCTACACCTTCTTGTTGTCTTATACACTTCAGTCTACACCTTGTTGTTGTTGTCTTATACACTTCAGTCTACACCTTAATCTTCTTGTAGTCTTAAACTTTTCGCCTCTCTGTCTTTACCTTTAACTTACACCCCATTTATATTCCCGTTGTTCTGCGTTTTCTTTACTCTTCCCCCCACTTTCTCGTTCTGTTTCGTTTCGTTTACAAATTTAATTTTTTTTCCTTGTTTACCTGTGTTTTCTCTTCTCATTCGTACACCTCTTCTTGAATCCCTACCATTTTCAAGCCTTCCATCAGCTTGTGCGTTTACAATTAATTCATTATACCTTTTTACATTTCTCTCTCCCTATCTCTTCAATTTCCTTACGTCTTATTTTATTTCCTCTTCACTACTTTTTTTAATCTATATTTCACCTTTTAAACATCTCTTTACCTCTCACATTTTCTTTTCATATTTATCTTCTTTATCCTTTTCCATCTCATCTTTATTTCTTTTCCCTTCCATTTTACTGCATACTATACTTCCATTTATCTTCGTTTTCTCGCAGTTCGTTTTCTCAGCTGTTATGGTGGCTTCTCCCTCCCATCCTCTCCTTTATCCACCCTCCTTTGTCCCACCCTCCTTCATCCTTCCCTCTCCTCCCTCCTTTCCTTCCGCCCTCCTTCTCCTTCCCTTCCTCTCTTCTTTTCATCTCTCTCTCCCTCCCTCCCTCCCCCTTCCCTACCCACCCCCTTCTCTCTCTCTCTCACTCTCACTCTCTCACTCTCTCTCTCTCTCTCTCTCTCTCTCTCAGTGTATCGTCTCCCACGCCCCCACAACAACCATGTGTCTCTGTCAAATATTCAATTCCACTCTCCCCCATTATGCCCGACCATTAGTCTCTGGGCCTCCCATTTTCCTCCATTCTCCTGCCTCCTGCCCATTGTAAGCAGCGTACACATGATCCTTCTTAAGCCTCTTGAGCTGGTCGGGGAGTGTAACGAGGGACTGCATCCATAATAAAAACTGTCCAGCCTTAATCTAACTCAAAAGGCTACCAGTACTTGTTACTTTAAACACACACACACACACACACACAACTAACCACTTTAGCACTGACAGATCTGTTTATTACGCCACAATATCATTTACTGTATTAGATCCATCACATTGAGTTACGACACAGGTATTAACACATGGCTTATGTAAACGGTCTCTAGTGTATATACAACTTATAAGCAAAAAGAAAATCACCAGCAGAAATAATGTCACTTTACCTCCTGACACACTGCTAACGGGAACACACAGCAACACATACCTGTAAAAAAAAAAAAAATCTTATAAACACAATGGCCAATATCACAACCTGTAACAGACCTAGTATCTCATTGGTTGACGGACTCGCAACATATTACAGTAATTGCATCTTATTTGTTAAACGATTCATATCTCATCATAGTACAGCACTAGCACCCTAATGGCTAACTGAATCACAATACAACCAGCAACACAGATGTGAACTCTTGGTTATCTTTGACATTTGTGTTATACCGCGGTTACACATGTACAATCCTTTTTTTTTTCTTTTTTTTTTATTGCACCCCCATCCTTGTGTAGGTGAAGCGCAGAAGCGCCCACAGCGCCAACAGGGAAGCATCAAGTTCATGCTTGCCTTATGTCCGATGAGGTAAGGGCGTAGAAGCATTAGAGTCAATAGTTTTATGTCTAAGCAAGTTGGAGCTCAACAACTTGTCCTGAATACGAATTCGCAACTTTCGATTACACCAGGTACAGTCACCCAAAAAGTCTTGTTGCAAACCATGAACCCTGAGATTCAGACTCTTGAATCCGAAGCATTTATGGACAGAATAATATATCAGTGTCTACTGCTTCGGGTTCACCAGTCTGAATCTCGGGGTTCGTGGTTCGCGACAGGACTTTTTTGGGTGACTTCACATTGCTGCTAGGTGAACAGGGACCAGGGGGACTAGAAATAGTGTCCAAATAACCCGCCGGCGGGAATCGAACCCGTGACAGCTTGCTTGCGAGGCAAGAGCGGTACCGCTCCACCAGCGACCCCCCCATAACCTCTCTGGGGGCGATAAGGTTTGTTGATCTACGATTCTACGACACACGGAGTATATCCTGCAGGGATGTGTGGTAAGTGTGTAGGTCGCTAGGATGGGTGATAAGTGTAGGTCACTAATAAGGGTGGTAAGTGTAGGTCACTAGTATGGATGGTAAGTGTAGGTCACTAAAAAGAATTGAAGTGTGTAGGTCTAGTATGGATGGTAAGTGTGGTCACTAGTAAGAATTGTGAAGTGTAGGTCACTAGTATGGATGGTAGTGTAGGTCACTAGTAAAAGTTGGTAAGTGAGGTCACTAGTATGGATGGGAAGTGTAGGTCGCTAGGATGGATGGGGAAATGTGGGTCGCTAGGATGGGTGAAGGCAGGGTGTGGTCGCTAGGATGGGTGGTAAGGTGTGGGTCGCTAGGATGGGTGGTAAGTGTGGAATTAAGCTAGGATAGATTGGTAAATTGTGAGTCGCTAGGATGAATTGGTAGGTGTAGGTCACTAGTAAGGGTGGTAAAGTGTAGGTCACTAGGATGGGTGGTAAGTGTGGGTCGCTAGGATGAGTGGTAGAGGTGGCAGGTCACTAGTATGGATGGTAAGTGTAGGTCACTAGGGATGGGTGGTAAGTGTGGGTCGCTAGGATGGGTGGTAGAGGCCAGATTAAGCTGGGATGGGTGGTAGAGTGTGGGTCGCTAGGATGGGTGGTAAGTGTGGGTCTCGCTGGGATGGGTGACAGTGCAGGTCGCTAGGATGGGTGGTAAGTGTGGAGTCACTAGGATGGGTGGTAGAGAGTGAAGGTCGCTGGGATGGATGGTAAGTGTGAGTCACTGGGATGGGTGGTAAGTGTGGGTCACTGGGATGGGTGGTAAAGGTGTGGGTCCGCTGGGATGGGTGGTTAGTGTGGGTCGCTTTGGGATAGGTGGTAAATGTGAGTCACTAGGATGGATGGTAGGTGGGTCACTGGGATGGGTGAGGCGTGGAGATTAGCTGGGATGGGTGGCAGTGTGGGTCGCTGGGATGGAATTAGTGTAGGTGCTAGGATGGGTGGTAAGGAGGTGTAGGTCCTTTAGGATGGGTGGTAAGAGTAGGTCGCTAGGATGGGTGGTAAGTGTAGGTCACTAGGATGGATGGTAAGTGTGGGTCACTAGGATGGGTGGTAAGTGTGAGTCACTGGGATGGGTGGTAAGTGTGGGTCACTTTGGGATGGATGGTAAGTGTAGGTCACTAGGATGGGTGGTAAGTGGGGTGTGGGATGGGTGGCAGTGTGGTCGCTTGGGATCGGTGGTTAGTGTAGGTCACTGGGATGGGTGGTAGGTGTGGGTGCTTTGGATGGGTGACAGTGTAGGTGGCTAGGATGGGTGGTAAGTGTGGGTCACTAGTATGGATGAAGTAAGTGGGTCACTAGGATGGGTGGTAAAATTAACTTGGGTCACTAGGATGGGTGGTGATGTAGGTCCTTTAGGATGGGTGGTAAATTATTGGTCGCTGGGATGGGTGGTAAATGTAGGTCCTTTAGGATGGATGGTAAGAAGTGTAGGTCACTAGGATGGGTGGTAGAGTGGAGGTCAGCTGGGATGGGTGAGGTGTGATCGCTGGGATGGGTGGTTAGTTTAGGTCACTAGGATGGGTGAGTAGAAGTGTAGGTCGCTAGGATGGGTGGTAAGTGTAGGTCAGCTGGGATGGGTGCTTGGTTGCTCTGGGATGGATGGTAGTGTAGGTCACTAGGATGGGTGAGGCAGAGTGGCAGGTCGCTGGGATGGGTGGTAGTGTAGGTCACTGGGATTGGATGGTAGAGGTGTAGGTCACTAGGATGGGTGGTAAGTGGAGGTCATGGGATGGGTGGCAGGGTGTAGGTCGCTGGATGGTGGTTGAGTGTGGGTCACTGGGATGGGTGGTAGAATTGTGGTCCTTCAGGATGGGTGGTAAGTGTGGGTCTAAGCTAGGATGGGTGGTAAGTGTAGGTCACTAGGATGGATGGTAAAGTGTAGGTCACTAGGATGGGTGGTAGGTGTGGGTCGCTAAGATAGATTGGTAAGTGAGTCCTTTAGGATGGGTGACAGTGTAGGTGGCTAGGATGGGTGGTAGTGTGGGTGCCTTTAGGATGGGTGGTAAGTGTAGGTCACTGGCCAACTGGATGGTAAGTGTAGGTCACTAGGATGGGTGGTAAGTGTAAGTCGCTAGGATGGGTGGTAGTGTAGGTCACTTTAAGTTAGATTGGTAAGTGTAGGTCGCTGGGATGGGTGACAGTGTAGGTGGCTAGGATGGGTGTGGTAGTGTGGGTCCTTAGGATGGGTGAGTAAGTGTGGGTCACTAGGATGGGTGGAGTAAGTGTGGGTCGCTGGGATGGGTGGTAAGTGTGGGTCACTAGGATGGGTGGTAAGTGTAGGTCACTGGGATGGGTGGTAGGGTGTGGGTCGCTGGGATGGGTGGTAAGTGTAGGTCACTAGGATGGGTGGTAAGTGTGGGTCGCTGGGATGGGTGGTAAGTGTGAGTCGCTGGGAATTGGGTGGTAAGTGTAGATTCACTGGGATGGGTGGTAAGTGTAGGTCGCTAGGATGGGTGGTAAGTGTGGTGGCCCTGGGATGGGTGGTAGAAGTGTAGGTAGCTAGGATGGGTGGTAAGTGTAGGTAGCAGCTAGGATGGGTGGTAGAGGTGTGGGTCACTAGGATGGGTGGTAAGTGTGGGTCGCTGGGATGGGTGGCTAGGACGGGTGGTAGTGTGGAATCGCTAGGATGGTGGTAAGTGTAGGTCACTAGGGATGGGTGGTAAGTGTGGGTCGCTGGGATGGGTGACAGTGTAGGTGGCTAGGATGGTGGTAGTGTAGGTCTTCAGGATGGGTGCTAGGATGGGTGGTAAGTGTGGGTCGCTAGCTGGGATGGGTGACAATTTGGGTGGCTGGGATGGGTGGTAGTGTGGGTCGCTAGGATGGGTGGTAAGTGTAGGTCACTGGGATGGGTGGTAAGTGTAGGTCGCTGGGATGGGTGGTAAGTGTAGGTCGCTAGGATGGGTGGTAAGTGTAGGTCAGCTAGGATGGGTGGTAAGTGTGGGTCACTAGGATGGATGGTGAGTGTAGGTCACTGGGATGGGTGGTAAGTGTAGGTCACTAGGATGGGTGGTAAATTGTAGGTCACTAGGATGGATGGTAAGTGTGGGTCACTAGGATGGGTGGTAAGTGGAGGTCGCTGGGATGGGTGGCAGTGTAGGTCGCTGGGATCGGTGGTTAGTGTAGGTCACTAGGATGGGTGGTAAGTGTAGGTCGCTGGGATGGGTGACAGTGTAGGTGCGGCTAGGATGGGTGGTAAGTGTGGTCACTAGTATGGATGGTGAAGTGTAGGTCACTGGGATGGGTAGTGTAGGTCACTAGGATGGGTGGTAGTGTAGGTCGCTAGAAGTTAAGGTGGTAAGTGTGGGTGCTGGGATGGGTGGTAAATGTAGGTCACTGGGATGGATGGTAAGTGTAGGTCACTAGGATGGGTGGTAAGTGGAGGTCCTTTGGGATGGTGGCAGTGTGGGTCGCTGGGATGGGTGGTTAGTTTAGGTCACTAGGATGGGTGGTAAGTGTGGGTCGCTGGGATGGGTGAGTAGTGTAGGTCGCTGGGATGGTGGTAAGTGTAGTTCACTGGGATGGATGAGTAAGTGGGTCACTAGGATGGGTGGTAAGTGTGGGTCATGGGATTAGATTGGTAAGTGTAGGTCACTAGGATGGATGGTAAGTGTGGGTCACTAGGATGGGTGGTAAGTGGAGGTCGCTGGGATGGGTGGCGGTGTGGGTCCGCTGGGATGGGTGGTTAGTGTAGGTCACTAGGATGGGTGGTAGTGTAGGTCCTTTAGGATGGGTGGTAAGTGTAGGTCGCTAGGATGGGTGGTAAGTGTAGGTCACTAGGATGGATGGTAGTGTAGGTCACTAGGATGGGTGGTAAGTGTAGGTCGCTAAGATGGGTGGTAAAGTGTAGGTCGCTAGGATGGGTGACAGTGTAGGGTGGCTGGGATGGGTGGTAGTGTGGGTCTAAGCTGGGATGGGTGGTAAGTGTAGGTCACTAGTATGGATGGTAAGTGTAGGTCACTAGGATGAATTTGGTAAGTGTGAAGTCGCTGGGATGGGTGGTAGAGTGTAGGTCACTAGGATGGGTGGTAAGTGTGGGTCGCTGGGATGGGTGACAGTGTGATGTGGGATGGGTGGTGTGGGTCCTTTAGGATGGGTGGTAAGTGTGGGTCACTAGGATGGGTGGTGTAAGTGTGAGGTCGCTGGGATGGGTGAGTGAGGTGTAGGTCACTAGGATGGGTGGTAAGTGCTGGGTCACTGGGATGGGTGGTAGGAGGTTATTGGGTCGCTAGGATTAGATTGGTAAGTGTAGGTCACTGGGATGGGTGGTAAGTGTAGGTCCTTTGGGATGGTGGTAAGTGTAGGTCGCTAGGATGGGTGGTAAGTGTGGGTCCTTTAGGATGGGTGAGGTAGAGTGTGGGTCGCTGGGATGGGTGGTAGAAGGGTGTAGGTAGCTAGGATTAGATTGAGTAGTGTAGGTAGCTAGGATGGGTGGTAAGTGTAGGTAGCTAGGATGGGTGGTAAGAGATGTAGGTCACTGGGATGGGTGGTAAGTGTAGGTCGCTGGGATGGGTGACAGTGTAGGTGGCTAGGACGGGTGGTAGTGTAGGTCTAGCTAGGATGGGTGGTAAGTGTGGGTGCTAGGATTGGGTGGTAAGAGGTGTAGGTCGCTGGGATGGTGAGCAGTGTGGGTGGCTAGGATGGGTGGTAGTGTAGGTCAGCTAGGATGGGTGGTAAGTGTAGGTCACTGGGGATGGGTGTCCAAGTGTAGGTCGCTGGGATGGGTGACAATTTGGGTGGCTAGCATGGGTGGTAGTGTGGGTCGCTTAGGATGGATTGGTAAGTGTAGGTCACTGGGATGGGTGGTAAGTGTGGGTCGCTGGGATGGGTGGTAAGAAGTGTGGGTCGCTAGGATGGGTGGTAAGTGTGGGTCGCTGGGATGGGTGGTAAGTGTAGGTCGCTGGGATGGGTGGTAGTGTGGTCGCTAGGATGGGTGGTGAGGGTGTAGGTCGCTGGGATGGGTGGTAGAGGTGTAGGTCGCTGGGATGGGTGGTAAGTGTGGGGTGTAGGATGGGTGGTAAGTGTAGGTCGCTAGGATGGGTGTAGGTCGCTGGGATTGGGTGGTAGAGGTGGGTCAGCTAGGATGGGTGGTAAGTGTAGGTCGCTGGGATGGGTGGTAAGTGTAGGTCGCTGGGATGGGTGGAGGCCAGTGTGGGTCGCTGGGATGGGTGGTAAGTGTAGGTCGCTAGGATGGGTGGTAAGTGTAGGTCATGGGATGGGTGGTAGAGGTGTAGGTCGCTGGGATGGGTGGTAAGTGTAGGTCGCTGGGATGGGTGGTAGTAGGTCGCTAGGATGGTGGTAAGTGTGTAGGTCGCTGGGATGGGTGGTAAGTGTAGGTCGCTGGGATGGGTGGTAAGTGTAGGTCGCTGGGATGGGTGGTAAGTGTAGGTCGCTAGGATGGGTGGTAAGTGTAGGTCGCTAGGATGGGTGGTAAGTGTAGGTCACTAGGATGGGTGGTAAGTGTAGGTCGCTAAGATGGGTGGTAAGTGTAGGTCGCTTATGTTAATCCCTCTCCCCCATGACCAGAAAATAAAAACATCATTTATATATTAATACTTAAATGGAATTCTACTGTGTTTGTTGAGACTCTTGAAAAAAACACATTACTCAAGTGGAATTTATAACATTCCCAAATTTAAAAAACAACAACATACAGTATTTTTTAATTTTTTAAGTTGTTGACAAAAACTGAACACACATACGTTATTTAATATTAGTGTTCTAAGCTTCCATCTTCTCTTTCGTAAATATCAAAACTCCTGATAATGGTTTTGATATCAAGGGGTAGTCATCAAGAAGTCCACTTAATTAGCCCTTCAATTCTACCTGACCTAAAGGATAAATAAATCGTCTGTTAAAAAATAAGACCGTTATTTTCAGCGAACAAATAATGAGATTCGCCAGTTTATTCTGCTGTGGATTTTATAATTAGACGGCGTAGATAGTTAATTAGCTTAAGAATACTGTCAATAGCAATATTCTGAAGCGATCTTCCACGTATTATTCAGGTGGATTTATTAAATCTGCACGTTATTATTAAAAGATTCTTACTCCCGACTTATACTAATACAAAAACCTGGGAGTGTGGTTATTCAGTGTATCTAGTCTCAGGTAATTACAGTAATGGTTGGCACATATACCAGGTAGGGTTGTGAACAGTTTGGTATAGCAGATCACAGCGTCGAGGAACAGCAGGAGACAGTAAGTATGTAACCGAATCAAATGTTGCTTCTAGTGTTATAATAGTACATAATACAGTATGTATTTGACTTCTCACTATTTGAGGGCCTCAGAAGCACAAGGCCGCAAGCGCCAGGGGGAAATGGAGTTATTGGTACCAACATATGCTCATATGGTCAAAAGTAGCACTGAAATACATTGGTTTGTGTACCTAATAGGACCATGTTCAACGCACATTCGTCACACAAGGCAACAAGTCTCACCCCACCGCATTGTGCCCCTTTAACTCACATTGCAGCCAATGACAGGCGCTCGTCACCCGCCATACCTCGCAGCTGAGCCAATGACACAGCAAGTATACCTGCTTCGCCCAATGAGCCTGAGGCACATGGGCCACGATGCTTAACACTCATACACAAAACTTGTACAACAAAAGTCTTCAAAATAAAACAAACCCCAACTCGCTATCATTATTGGTTGTGAAGTAACAAACGAAAAACTTTAGGGGCTTGTTTCTCACTTTTTAAGATATGGCGCTTGTGGCCTTGTGATTCTAAGGCCCTCCTTTACTGAGACTGGTTTGCAGCCGGAGAGACCAAACCACTATCAGTACTATACCACCATCAGTTATATACTTCCACCAGCACTACCAGAACCACCACATTGTGATCCATTCCTCAGCCACGACTTCCTTCCCCAAATTACAATAATCCCACATCAACATAAGGCTTCGAGGGCCTTCCATTCACCAGGATGTAATAAGTCCATCAGCCCAGAGCTTCTCTTTCACACGAAAGGTCTCCCCATCGCCAGGAAACCTTACCCAGACACACACTGTTACCACCACCAGAATCCACACCCTTCTTCACCACTACCTACACCCTTCCCCACTGCAACCCACACCCTTCCTCAATGTCACCCACACCCTTCCTCAATGTCACCCACACCTTTCCCCGCTACCACCCTCACCCTTCACCACTACCACCCACACCCTTCACCACCCACACCTTTCACCACTAACACCTACACCTTTCACCACAGTTGAGCTCCGCTACAGACGAGTTCAGCCAAACGCGATTCCAGCCACAGGTGAGGTCAGTCACAGATGAGCCCACCCACACGTTGGCCCAGCCACAGGTGAGGAGGAAAGTGTTAGTGGCTGCTACACTGTAGCTCCCTCCCCCTACCTGGACTAGAAATTCTTTTACCGGATTAAAAATAAAAATAAAATCATTCAGAACCACAACGAAACTGTGAATGAGTTTTTTTCTTCAATGTTTACAAAGCTGCACAATTCCAACTTTAAAACAAACAAGCGTACTAACAAGGAAAACAATATCCCAGCACACACACAAACAAGAGGAGATGGCAGGTCACGAGGGTCGGATCAGGTCATGTATTCAAACACTCAGGTCACGCATGTACAACTTCTTCCTTGCTAATTGTTCGCTGATTGTCGAGGCTCCTAGTCCGTGTTACTTCCCAATTTCATCAACTAACATGTCTGAATTACCAACTTGAGATCCGGCTCTTCACTCCCTAGTTTCTTCTGTCCTTCGCTTCTTCTATCCTAGATTTCAGGTCCCCAGTTTCTTTTCCCAGATGGAAAAGGAGGAAAAGAGATAAGGTAGACGTGGGGAATAGGGGGGGGGGGGTGGAATTCTACTGAGAGCTGGACAAGGAGTCAATCCCTGACGATAGACAAAACCATTTGTTGTCTTCTGTGATGTCTTTGCAATAAACACGATTTGGGCAGAGTTGGAAAAGTCAACATTTACAAGTTTTATCCTTCAGTCCTGAGAATGTGAGTTTATGAATAGCTAGTTCCTTCCCTCCCTCCCATTCCCTCACACGTAAGTGTGTGTATACTGACGGTACACAATGTAACTAACTCTGGGGACACAATAAACCAAATACAGTATACGAAAGTCTCAAAATGTTATTGTTTTTATTCATTATTTATTAAAAACAACTTTAACGTGACATTGTAGTTTGATATTGTATTTGTAATATTAATTTACCTGCAGTAAGCAGCTACCAAACATGGAGGTACTACCGCCTGGGAAGATACTGGAAGCATAATGTGTTGTCTAATGGTAGACCCTGCTGCCATATGGTATCACAAAAATTGTGACCAAGTCTCAGGCTGCTGATCTAACTTTCTGCCTCATTTACACACAATTGCAGGGTCTCAATTGTTTCTCTTACTTGGACAACACAACATACATAATGTATGTCGTTTCTCACTCTTGATTTATTTTTTTTAGTTTTTGTATTTATTTATGGTTATTATTATTATTTTATTAATTTGCTCTTAATTTTATTATATCTTCACCTCTCTGGGCCATCTGTCTCCTACAGATGGCGCTGTAATGTTTGATGAAAGAAGAAAACCCTACAAATGTTGTTTGAAGCGACATTATCATAAGGTGTCGTGTGAGAAGAAAAGGTACCCGACGGTGTCTCAATAACTATAGTATTTCCACGCTAACTTGGCCCATTAGCCACGCCCCTCATCTATAGCTACAAATAACCGAATGGTTCTCCTGAGCGTTTTACCTTCCCCCAGACTGCGCGTATATAATCGCGTATTTATATCGACCTTTTATTATAAACATTCAAAAATTTCTAACGTCCGATCTGAAACGCTAATGCTTTGAAATCCTTCGCATTTTGATAGTCCAGATATTTAACATTATTTTAGATAATAACAGGTTTGCTTACCAGTAATTGTGAACACATTTAATTTGAATTTTCTATGAACCAATCAACTATTAGTATAGAAGAGGAGCGTGGCTTAAGGGCCAGGTTAGCGTGGAAAGGGTATAGTTCTGGAGTACGCTGTCCGAGTTACGAATCTAGTTGAGATAATCATTTCGTCAATATTAAGGTAGAGTTCTCTCTATCTATAAGCAAACCAATAGTCTTTGTTAATGAGGGTGGTATAGGAATCAGCCAGCACTCAGCCGCTGCACCTCAAAGTTGATACATCAGCAGCACCTGCCATTTTTAGTGACCAGATTCCAGACACGGCAGATTATAAATTTATGCTAGGTGTTGTGCCTGGGTACTGGGGAATATTAATGTCAGGTACAGTACCAGGTAGTATAGTGTTTGGATCAACGAAAGATTAACCACCCTAGATTATTTCACATGATAATTAAGCACCCTAATGCGACCTTGGAGGTCGGGTTAGCGTTAGGGTGGTTATTCTTAGGGTGAAATAAGCTTGGGTAGCTAATCTTCAGGTGATCTAACATTTCAGTCAGAAGCTGTTATGTCGCTGCAGAATAAAAGTAGCATGTTGCAGCTATACTGAGATACACATAAAACCTAAATCGGATTCTCGAGTGTCATGTACTACAGCTTATCATCGTCTTGTCGCTGCCTCACACAGCACAGTTGAATCCTGGGAGTTGTAGCTGCCACAGAAGATCACAACTCGATTGACTTTTGAAATTTTTTTTATAGTGTAAATCATCGTGTTAAATGCAAACATGCATGATCTTCATTGCCATCAGATATGAGTTGCTGAGATATTGAAAAAAGTGGAAGGTCAAAAAATCCAAAACCTGAAGAAAAAAGAACCTAACCTAACCTACCTAACCTAACTTACCTAACCTAAACTAACCCCTAGTGTGTAAGAAACTGATCTCATGTGAGAGATACAGGAAGACAAAGTGATACGACTTGAATGAGGAAGTGGTGCAATATGGTGTCCTAGTCTGTGTGATGAGCTTGGAACATATACCGAGTAAAATATTACAGATAAGGTTCTTTTTTGTTCCCTACACGAAGAACCTTTAGTGTCCAACCAAGTGCCCTTAACTGCAGTCACAGAAAATCCACACAGTTCGGGCCCGGGGGGGTGCTGGTGGTAGAGTGGTACCGCTCTTGCCTTCGCAAGCGAGATGTCACGGGTTCGATTCCCGGGCCGGTGGAAGTTGTTTGGACATACTTCCGAGCCCCCATTAGTCCCTGTTCACCTAGCGGTAAAGTATGTACCTGGTGTAAATCGAAATTTGCGAATTCGTATTCAGGGACAAGTTGTTGTAGCTTCCAATAACTTGATGACATAAACCACTGACTCTTCAGGCTTCTATGCCCTTGACTCTTCTGGCTTCTACGCCCTTAACTCATGAGACATAAAGGCAAGCATGAACTTAGCATGCTTCCCTGTTGGGAGCTGTAAACGCTTCTGCGATTCACCTTACACAAGGAAGTAGGGGAGTGCCCCCCCCCCCCAAAAAAAAATAATAAAAAAATAAAAAAGTTCGGGCCCGTATACACAAAACTTTTATGCTAATGACATAATAATACTGTTAGCTAGCAGTAAAATTTCAATGTTATACACAAAGCTCAACTAGCAAACTTTTACCGCACAAATAGTTGTTTGTTAAGTACCGCTAAACAGCGCTAAAGATAGCAGGAGTTCGTCATATAAAGTGGTCTATAAGTCTGAATAACCTCAATAAAATTATGAAGATTAATTTCAATATTTACATTTAAATACATTTTGATTAATAAAAAAAATCTAATCTATGCGGTTTGAAGGAGAATTTATTAACCAAGGATAGTGATATGTGACTTTTCCTTGCCGTGCTGTTTGTAAACAAACGTGTTATTGAGGAAATGGAAGTCTCAACCCCACGAAAGAAAAGGAAGCCCAACTGGACAGCAGACCAGACTTTATTATTGGTGGATGCCACTGAAGAGAAAAAGTTAATATTGAATGGCCGCTTGAAGGCTTTCCTGAATAATGAAGACAAAAGAGGGGGGTATTTTCAGTTATCAACCCATCACCTTCTTATTTTTTTCTTACCATTTAGTAGATCTCATCGAGTAACGAAATAATATATTTGAAGTAAGCGGCGCATACCAAAAATAAACGCGATATTCGCGATTCATTAGTTGTAAAAAAACGAATTGTTCGAAGTCCCAATTTGATGTTATGGTGACACGCAGCGTCGCTCTCGTTTCGTTAACCACCCTTCACCTTTTTTCACATGAAAAATATATTTTGTCGCAAGTTTTCTTGCTGTTTTAGAGGATTCTGACATTTATCTTTGAGGCAAATCACTTTTTAGTTAGGTTAAGTTAGGTTACTTGACCTAAAGGCCACGTCCTAACCTAACTTAACTCGTGCCAGTGCCAATTTAGCCGGTGGGGTGGACATCGAGTACCGGATAAAAGGTTTTTTAAACATAAGACGTCTCCAGGCAGGAACAAAGGTGTCGGCAGCTTGCATTACTGAACTTCAGTATGCAAACGACCTCGCCCTTGTCACTCAGACTGAATGCGACCTACAGGAGATCCCGAACACCTACGCAGATGTGTATGCACACTTCGGCCTTGAGGTGAATGTATGCAAGACTCAAAATTCTCGTCCAGCCTGCTCTTGGTTCCGCCACACCTCCACCATCCATCCATCCAGCTTAACGGTCCTACACTCTCTAATGTTACCCACTTTCTTTAGCTCGGTTCCACCTGTTCGGATCAGATGTGCATCTCAAGCTTTTGGCAGATTCCATGCCCGTGTCTTCAGCTGTAGGGAGTAGAAATTATCTACAAAGTTGCATATATCGAGCAGTGGTTCTCCCCACCCTGCTATATGGCAGAAAGACATGGGTCACATACAGGAGGCACCTCAAGGCATTTGAAAACTTTCACCAACGTAGTCTACGTTCCATCCCCCGACTTCGCTGGGAAGACAAGGGAACAAATGCCAGTATTCTCGCTGACACCAACTGTAGGAGCATCGAGGCTACCATTATCCATGAACAACTACGCTGGACTGGCCATATTACCCGCATGGACGACAGTAGACTGCCAAAGCAGCTATTTTACAGTCACCTATCAAATAGTAAACGTAACACTGGCGGGCAGCTGAAAGGGGATAAGGATAGTCTTAAGGCAAACCTGAAAAAGTGCCAAATTGACCCCTTCACCTGGGACACGATTACTCCACACCGTAATGCTTGGAGGAGCACCACCCAAGAAGGTGTTTATACTTTCGAGTTTGCCCGATTACATACCGAGGCAGACAAGCGTCAACGCCAGAAAGATACTGCCGTACTAGATGTAGCCCTCCACACGCGCGACATCTGTGAACGACCGTGCTGGTCCCTTATCGGCTTCTTGTCACCTCAGAACACACCAACGTAGGTGACATCCTTAATAACTCATATCATTGTGTCATAGCTGGATGATCGTAATACTCGATTCTGAGAGACAGCACAGTAGGTGTAGTGTGTGTGTGTATGTATGTATGTATGTACAAGAATCGTTCACCAGTTCACCTTGAGACTAAAAATTTTAAATCACGAGTTTTGTGTCAGCTGTGAACGTAGAAAACTGGAGACGCTAGTATGACAAATTTATTAGAGTTGAGGAGGGATGTGAATATGTCCCTTAATCTAGGTGAATTTTGTACGTTAAAATTTAGTTGTAACCTTAAATATTAATAAACAATGTTGTAATACTTAAAGAGAGTGGTCCAGCCTTAGCAGTAACCTGACGAAGATAAAAGATTTCTTAGCTCTAGAAACGTATAAATATGCAGGGGAAATGTGGGTATTATTGCAGTTTCGGCAAATACATGGCTGACTGTTTTAACCATCCCCAACCTTTAGATCTCCTTATTTGGAGTATTCCTAACCCCATTTCAACCAAAGGCAAAGAATATTAACGTCAGAAATTAATTTTAAAGTTTCTCCATACTTTTTCCTTTGGGGGGGGGGGAAGAGTTACTCCAAAACGGGTACTTCCCCCATAAATAAAGATCAAGTTCGATTAAATCACACCAAACTACACAGGATAAACTCATTTATAAACTACTGGGGCATAATGGCCGAAACTGCAATATTACCGCATGTGTTTTGTGTCATTTCTCCTTACTATTTCTCACGTTTTTTTTTTCGGTTTGTGGAGCTGCCGTCTCCGCCCGCCATGTTTACCTTCCCACTGCTACAAGCAATTTATCATCCATAAAATACTTCAGTTGTTTTCTATTTTATTCTTTAAAATAGAATAAACACCTTTCAGCGAAAAGAACAATTCCCACAGAGCAAGATCGTGTTTGGCCACCTTCCGGTCCGTTTCTCACATCAAAAATGTGATTCCTCCTGCATTTTGTGTAAGCTTCCTGAGGTAAGAAAAGCTTCTATCTTCTCTGGAAAATTTCGTTAGTTTACTACTACTAAGGTCGGACCACTCTTGTCAAGTATTACGATCGAAGGAATCTGGGTGATCAAACCTCATAAACACACCCATTTACATATAAGCAACCCAAAACGGCAATCTCGTCGTTTTTGAACCCTTAAAATAACCACTTTGCAAAAATAGTTTATCAACCCCTTGTGCACAGTTGCCTCCAGTTATAATGGGTACAGTGACTGGTGTGTTTTATGAGACGTGGCACCACCGCGCTCCAAACAGATGGGGGTCAATGACGTTCTACTTGGAAATCTATATGAAAACTATAACCATGCAGGAGATAGGCGCATTAACGCAGGGGGGGTAGCATCCTTGGTCTGGTTAGTAAAGCTAAGGCAGGTCTGCCAATTCGGTTGGTTTAAAAAAGAAGTCCCACATCTCACACAACACGCTAGCCATTGTACCCGTTATAAATGGAGGCAACTGTACTCTGGGTAGACTAAAAATCGTCTAGCGTTAGCCAAACAAACATTATATGTGGCATACCTGTAGTGAAGGGATTAATACTAATCAGACGAACTCACGATTTAGCTTCGTTCTTCTTGTTTCAGGTAGGCACGGGTTAGGTCATGTTAGGTAACGGAGTCTCTCTTAAGATCATATCACATCAATGCGGCTTTAAATTATTCAGTTTTTAAATGTACTTTTTTTTACTGTTGGTGGTTTACGGTAATAAGAGTTGGTTTGTCTGAGATTACTAAAAGGTAAATACAGTACGTCTGGTTGATTTAGATATACAGACGAAGTTCTCAGAAACACAAACATGGTCCATCACAGTCTTGGTCATGTGTAAACAGACGAGATACACTGATATGCAGAAAGGGGTTCACTGATACGTCGTTGAGGTTCACTAGTAAACTGAAAGGAGTTCACTGAGAAACAGGAATAGTTCACTTAAACGAGGACAATTCTCACGGATATGATGAGGTTTATTAACTGAGAAGCAGAAAGAGTTCACTTAAAAGAGGATGAGGTTCACTGTTACGACGTGGAGGTTGACAGCATTACCTCACACACACACAGCTCGGCTAAGATAAACACCTTCAAAAGTTTGGTGCTTTGTTTGTACGTCTCAAAGTTTCGGACTCGAGTCTTCGACCATCTTGAGGAACCTAGTTAAGAACGTAATATTTCCTCACGTCAAAACAAATACTGTACTCAAAAACAAAATGACTGTCATTTGAATACACACTTGAATATTGAGTCAATTTTGTATGTACATTTTGGCTTGAACAGGAAGCTGATCTAACAACTTGTCATTTACTCTAAAGAATAATGGTAAAGGTGTATACTGTAGTAGATAACGGCTACCACCAGAAGTTGTTTGTTGATTTTCTTTATTTTTGCTTTATTTATTGCCTTGATGATTTTAAGTATATTAAAATAAACGACAAATTTCTATTATGATTTTCAGAATTTTATTTTTCATTTTTTTACTCTATACAGCTTCACAATTCTCCTCCCGGCGCCATTTTTGTTGTTTACCTCGCTGAAACCCTCTTCAAGAAACGTTTCCTATAAATGGTGGTGAATGCTTCCAAGAATTCCTTCTCGCCATTGCTGATGTATATCAACCTCAATGTTATAGTAAGTTGTTTAACACATAAATTAACACGATAATGCATAGAACCTAATAGAACCTGATCTAACATACCCAACCTATGGGTATGTTAAGTCAGGTTCTATTAGGTTCTATGCATTGTCGTTTCCATTTTTGTGTTAAATATCACAATATTAGTGTGTAGAAAAAATTTCAACCAATTCGGACAATCCTTCTGGTGGTCACCCTCTTCTACACCTTTAGCAGAATAATTTACCTTACTAGAAGTGATGAGACAAATGTGTTAACGTATAAACTTGTCTTGTCTTATCCTCTTCACAAATTCTTCCTACCAATATCTACAGTACACGCCGCACCACCACTCAGCTAAACAGCCAACTGAATACTATTGCTGCTGGACTGCTGGGGGCAGTGTTGCCACTTAGTTCACATCGGCCAGTTGTCATACGTCACATAAGAGAAAACTTGTAAAATTATTGAGTACCTGAATTTAAAAAAAAAATATTCAAAGACGATATTTATTGATATTGAAATAGGTTTTATTTTGGTATGGAATAAAACAGAAGTCGTAATAAGTTTTAGAAAAAATAAATTTGTAACAAAATGTGCAAATATTTCTCCATTTTGTAATGAAATAAGAGGTAATAAGCAATACATACCCCTGTATACATAGTATTTACAATTAACCGTTATGATTTCTTACAAACCGAATCAAATTTTCACTTGGCTCGTATGAAACATCCTCCAAATTTGTGAACCATTTCAGATGAAATGGTTAGAGATGTTAAAGTCTGCATAGAAATAATATTTCTTTGCTCAGTTTTGGTCAGATTCACCTTGGAAAAGATTCTTTCTACATCAACATTTGATGTGGGCAAAGACAATTTCTTCAGAGCAAAGTATGGGAGCTCACGGAAATATGGTTCACCAAAATCATCTTTCATAATTAACATTTCCTTGTAGAAGAGCTCTGCATTTCTTTGATTTTTCATATAGTCTAGAAATTTTATGTTGTCAATGGCTCTCCACTCATTATTCAACTGCTTTTTGTTCGTGGAAGATATTCTAGGGAAAGCGTTCATTAAAGGTAACATTGAAGGCATTGTCACCCTCGACTGCTCATTTAAAAAAATTTATACCGAAAATACAGAACACATCTGTATAGGTTCGTTACCAAGTGGAAACCTTTTTTTTCATTTCTTTGCAAGTTATAATCGTAAAGTGCTTGCACTATTCATCACATCTTCTATCATGTCTTTCCTGTCCCCTATACTCTTCACACTGGAGGAGACCATGAACTTCTATCCCAAGATATATCTGATTAAGGGGGAGGAATTTTGTATTATCTTCAGGATCTTTATTTGCTATACTTGAGATCTTGTTCACTGCATCTCTCTTCATGTAACTCCACAATATAATCACGGTAAAATATTGGCAAAATATAGTTGAGAAAATGGAAGTACAGTATAGATGAAATTGTGTGAAATTTTTCCTCCATACTTATGCTGATAAAATATAGTTTCAACGTTGTCCATTGCTCTATCAGTCAAGCAATTGCCATGTGATAAGGGATACATATATACTGTAGGATATCAGTAACAATTCATTTCCTTTTTACTATTATTATTGCTGTTGAGTAAAAATGAGAAAATTCTGAGTCTGCTGTAAGCCGAGGAGTTACACCTTGAAGTTATATGTTAACAACATATCTTTTTCCCTTTGATTTCATATTAATAAACCTGTTCTTAGAGTATTTTAGGAGTATTCATTTCTCCCACAGTAGTTCACCTTTATTTCCGTCTGAGTGATCGTGATATCAGAATTACAATACCCATGTGCCTTAGACCCTCGACATGCTACCAAAAAGAACTGAGGTTATGCAGAAGCCATTGAAGTAAGTAGAAAGAACAATTAAAAGAACTAAGACAAGAGAAGTAAGAGTATAAGATAAGATAAGGGCAGAGAGTAAGAGAGAGAAACCGCCCCCTTACATTGGTTCGCAGCTGTGGGATGTAATTCACATGGTATCAGGTCAGGAGGAATGAATGTGTTACTGTGGGTATTTTTTTTGAGTGATTTGAAATAACCATTTCTCAGTACAGGTACCTAACCATTTCACTGTAACTAATGAATATTTCAGATTGCTGATAAATTTGTTCCGTAATTTTTCCAGTGTACAGTGTAGTTTGTAATTCTGTGCAAAAAAAAATTTCTGTGGTTTTACGGAGAAGTTGAAATCAGTTCATGGCAAATACTTTACTTGAAGTTAGGTTAGAACAATTGCCTCAAGAAAATTAGAAATCTGTTTTAAAGTAAAGTGTACAGTAAAGTGTGGAAACTTGCAATGTTCAGAGTATTGAAAAGTGTCTGAGAAACAGAGGTTAGCTACCTAACTTGTATTTTTTTTGTATTCTTTTTGTGAAATCTCAGGAAAGTGTTGGTTGTATGCCATGGTAATATTTTCTGTGGGTGCCTTCTACACTGGTAACATAGCAATTGTTGTGATCACTCGAGTTAATACTTTAATATTTACAGACAATGAGTGAGCAGTGAACATCTGCCATGTTAAGAGTGTTGTGGATAGTGTTTGTTTCTGAGTGGCACCGGAAGGCCATAGTTGTACTAAGGTTATGTAACTGAGTGTTATTTGAAATTGTGGCATATTTTGGATGTATTTGTTTTGATTTCAATTGGAAGTGTTTTAGTTCTCAGTTGGCGTCAGTTTTGACAAGTGAATTTATTTGTATAACCCGAGTTGTGTTATATTTCCGAGTATATTGCGTTTTTGGTGTCATTTCTATTAGAGTATGATTTTAATGCCAAGGGCATTAGTTCTAGCAGTGTAGACTGACAGGCATTGTCAGTAAGAGCGTTTTATGTTTATTTGAGATCTAATACATGTATAATTTCAGCAATTGCATTGATGGTTTGAGGACTCTGTGGTGATATGGACATCTGTGAAAGAACGGAATCTTTGAAAATTGATTGTTGAAAGTACATGTAAGGACCCCCATTTGTGAGTACAACAGAGTACAGTGTGAAGTGATAACAGTGTTAAAATCATTGCAATTAGAAAGACAGCGAATACTTTTTGAGTACCGAGGGGACAGTCTCGTAAAGTATTACCACTTTATTTTTTGTGAGCGTGACTCTCAGTAATGGAAATGCCTTTGGTTCTTTTTTAAGTTAGTTGATTTTCTAGAGTACAGTGTAATTCGGGAAGAATTCCTACAGTGTTGCACCATACAGAGATTGACAATAACAAGTACAATTGCTTTGAGTGTGCACAGTTAATCTTGAAAAGTGACAAAAGAGTACAGTGATGTTTTTCTCGTGTATTCATCAGTAAAGCAGTAAAAGTTCACATTCCAGTATTATTACTAGGGGAGTGAGTAATATTTTGAGCAGTATTTTTGAACAGTGTTTCAAGAGTTTTTGTGTATTAGAAGGTTAGTTAGGCAGTAATCCATTTGTTTTTGAAGGTGTACACTGTGCCTGTGTTGTGTTGTTACAACGAGTTGTTGTGACCTCCAGGCATGATGGCTGTCACAAGGGAGCAGTTCAGGGCAGCCCGCTCAGAACCTGTGTCCATAAGTTGATGTGTAGAGTTGAGAAGTATGTGGGTGGAGACGTGTTGATTCACAGGAATGACATCCGGGTCTCACCACCAGTTGCTTCATCAGGTGCATGGCTTGATGGACAGGGAGGGGTAGAAGAGAAGGGTAAGGAATGCCTCTCTTGCTAGTTATGTGAGAGACTGGCATCAGTGTTGCCGAGATTTCTTTAAAGGGTTGTAGACCTTTGACTGGAATGCATTGGTTGTTGATGTGCATGGTGAAGAGTGATGTTTTGCATATTTGTGTTGCAGTTTACAAGTACAACTGGTAAGTGAGAGAATGTGTTGTTGCCTTGCATCAGTAAGTTGTGGAAAATAAGTATGTTGTTTACCCATGTGAGAGTGGAATGTGGTGCATGGGAATGTTCGTGAGTATGTAGGTGTTTGTGATTTTTTTTTCGAAGAGGGATTGTCAATTTGCAGTAAAGACAGAGATTGGAAAATGGATTGGCTGTTATGCAATCATCTGATGGGTATCTGTTACCAGTTGAGTAAAGATACCAGTTGTGAGTTCTCAAGTTTTGTAGGTCAAGTCCTAGCTAGGCTTGTTGCTGTTGTGTATAGGAGTAGTGTTTGTGACTTTTAGGTGGAGTCAGGCATGGATGCATAGCACTGATTTCGCTCAATGGCAAATGCCATAAGTACAGACAGTTTTTTGGTTTGGTTGTGCTCCCAAAAGGACCGTTTTGTTTTGCATCGTATTCTGGGGATTATCGCCGCTCGTTTGGGATCCCTCGAATGTTGCTGCCTCTCGCGAGTAGGACAATGACTCTTTCGTTTAAAGTCATTCAAATCATTCCTTCGGCTGGATGGGGTCTGTTCATCTGCGTCCTAGCTTGAGAAGTCTAAGTTAAATCTCAGTGGTGTCGAGTAAGCATTTGATCAATCTCCTTAGAGTGAAACTTTTTGTTTTGAGAAGCTGTATCTCCAGAGTGTGTATTGTGTAACAAATTTTTATGCTATGTATGTAACCCCATGTTTATGTTTTTCTGTATCATTACATTATTCTTATGTATGTGCATTTACCTGTATTTTGTTTCCCTATGCAATGTTGTCAATGATGATAGATCTTTTTTTTAATTACCGTTATCCCATTTATGTAACCATTGTGTTCTTGTTTTGTATGCTTTTTGTGCCAGACGCCTGTAATCGTCCTGAGATGTGTTGTTACGAGTGTATGTAGTGTGAAATCGTGACGAAAGGTAACAGTTGTTTAAAGAATCTGTGTAACTACTGTACACGTTTAGCGAACGTTACCGCATAATAAGAATCTTGGGGATAGGGGGAGTTTTGTCATGGTCACGTTGACTGCTAGTCTGTTTTAACACTAACGATTCTTATTATACTCCACGAACGCAAAACATGAGTGGGTTAGCCATCCCTGAGATGAGACGTGTTTTTCCCCATCAACGTTTATACTGATGATCCCTCCCAATAAGTCCCGCCTTCGAAGACAGTTGTCACAACGTTGTTATTCCATTCTCTCCTGACAAGCTCAATCTTGAATTAGTCTGTGTAAATCAACTCAAGTAATTCGCCAGACCTTTGTCAACGGAGGGTCATCCTTGAATGAGTAACAGTTGGTTTGTTTGTAATTTCTGTCATTGCGTGAGTAGCGATCGCTGGCAACTCACGAGTATATAACCACTGGGGAGCGGGAGAGTGCGTCTGTAACGTCCTCTCCCGTTTGCTTCCCAGGTATGTACTGTAGCTGTGTTCCCAAGCTATTCAGTTTGATTTAGTCATTGTAGTGAATTATAAGTGTTCATGCTTTAACAGTGGAATTGTCATTCACCCAGTGTAAGAAGTAATATAAAGTAAATGTCGTCTGACGTTGTGAGACGAGAGATTTGTTGTGATTGTGTTGTCCATGCTTCGTCCGTGACGTCCTCTCCCGTTTGCTTCCCAGATTCCAGGGTGTCCTCTGAACACCCCATCGGCTGATGAGCCGGTGGATAAGCAGCAGGGATCAATATATGCATCGATGTCGGTGATTCGACATGATTAACTTACTACAAATCAACATCGCGGGGCTGGACCCCAGAAGCTGGTCACGTGTCGGAGTACAACCAACCACAACAGCGATCGTCAGTGTTACAGGGGCCGGTGTTATACCCTGGGACATGCCTTGGAGTTATATTGTCCACAGAGTGTGTTGTATATGTTTGGGGATCGTTATTTGGAAATAATTATTCCATGTTGTGTAGTGGACCCATGTATTTGCTGGTTTCAGTATTAACGTGTATGTTGAGAGTGCATCTCATATGCACTACCAACAGTCTGTGAAGTATCATATGCCAGTATAATATCTGAGTAAATTGCTGTTGAGTAAAAATGAGAAAATTCTGAGTCTGCAGTAAGCCGAGGAGTTACACCTTGAAGTTATATGTTAATAATATATCGTTTTCCCTTTGATTTCATATTAATAAACCTGTTCTTAGAGTATTTTAGGAGTAGTCATTTATTCCACAGTAGTTCACCTTTATTTCCGTCTGAGTGACCCTGATATCAGAATTACAATACCCATGTGCCTTAGACCCTCGACATGCTACCAAAAAGAACTGAGGTTATGCAGTAACCATTGAAGTAAGTAGAAAGAACAATTAAAAGAACTAAGACAAGAGAAGTAAGAGTATAAGATAAGATAAGGGCAGAAAGTGAAACCGCCCCCCCCCCCCTTACATTGTACTCAGACATTTTTGTATAGTAAAAAATAATTACTATTGACCTCAGAATATCCCCTAAAATCAAGTGCACATGGCTTCAAATGGCCTCAAAATGCTCATGGTATTAGTCAGATTTAAAAAAAAAATCTGTGGGGGTCTTACAGTACCCCCTCCCCCACTCCTCCCTTGATGGATGGGCTCGCTTTGCTGGCCAGGTTCCCCCACCCAAAACTTCTTGGACCCTCCCCCTTTTGATATTCCTGGATCCGCCCCTGAAACTCAAACATGGAACAGGACGAAATGACTGTCTTTGTGTTCCAAGTAGACGTCATCCTCTCGTGCCAACTCATCATAAAGCAGTATTGTTAAACTATCAATTATAAAATGAAGGAAATCAAGTAAAATACCTTCATAATTATTCTATATCATTTTTATTTTGCATCTGACCCAAAAAAAGACCTATTTTTCCGACGGGCCACCGGGGCCGGTACAGTGACGTCATGGTCTACCGACTGCGTCATCGAATTTATTTTTGTTACCGTCTAGCAGACGAATTTCCATCAAACGGCAGCACTGGTTGGTGACATTCGTGAGTGATGTGGCCGTAATTTTCAGTGGCGTCCTAATGTTGCAACTTTACACCAATAATACAATTTCATATAATATATATATATATATACATATATATATATACATATATATATATATATATATATATATATATATATATATATATATATATATATATATATATATATATATATATATATATATATATATATATATATATATATATATATATATATATATGTGTGTGGATTTTAAGCCTAAGTGCTCAAAAAAATATTGGTACTAAAAAGATTTAAGCGTGTTAAAAGATTAAATATCGATTCAGAGTTAGTCAAAAATTAAACTAGTTCCTCTGAAACACGTTATACTTAGGTGCTTAAAACAACTAAACAAATATAAAAATACACAGATTTTAATAAAAGTACGCAGATACTATTATAAGAGTTACAAATGTGTTTCAGTATCTTAGGTAACATTGCTGGTCAGTTCTAGTCTTGACTCGCAAATATGAAGGGATTTTAGTCTCATCAGATCTGATTTAGTAAGGGTTTAATTACCGTGTTGAAAATATACGTTTTAAAGATGATGTAATAAACGCTTAAGGAGTCGTAAATTATTGTTAAGGTGTTTAAAGTATTGTAATTCCTTCGGTACAGGAAGCTGTGAATTAGTTGTGTATAAACCTTCACACAGTCTCTGCACTGGGAGAGGATTAATGTCTTAAAGGAAAAAAATGACCAAGTAATTGATTTCAGCATCAAGTTTCATCAAGTTTGACCATAAACAACGAAGTCTATTGCGTTTATTTGAGAAAACTTGGAGACACATAACACACTTTGCTTCTAAGTTAATAAAGGTTGACTTGGGGAAGACATTATTTTTGTGATTTGTTGTCTAGCGTCAATTAGTCAACTCAAGGCTGATGAACACTACATGAATACATCTTAGCAATCTTCAGACTTGAAGATTTTAGTTATTGTGTTTAAGGCAAGGAAAGTTTCGTCCACATATTTCTTGTATCTTAATCATTTTAATTCAGGAGAACAATATTGCTTAGTCATTTTTTTCATATGACGGAAGAAACAATTTGATAGTGCAGACCCTGGGGGAGCTGCCCTCCCCAAAATTACCGATACGTGATGGCTAGTGTGAATCGGCCTTTAATCTTCAATTTAAAATACGAATTGTAATCCTCTAATGGTAGAACCAAGTACTTCATTACCGTGGCAGAATAAAATACTAATGAAAATACCCACGAATCTAACACCAAAAATATAAAAAAGAGTGGTAAAATTTGTGTTGTTCGTAGGTACAGTCACGGGAAAAAAGATCCTGTCAGTCCTCCGTCCCATCCATGAACCCTGAGACTCATGAAGCTATGAATCCGAGACATCACTCATTGTTGAGCCCATATATGGGGCAATGTCTCGGATTCACAGGTTCATGAGTTCTCAGGGTTCATGGATGGGACGGAGGACTGACAGGGAGGGAGGAAAGAAAGGGTACATGAACAGCAGATAGGAGAATTCTAAGGTAGTGAAGGAAGAAGGAAAAATGTATTTCAGAAACCAAATGTGGGAACGCTAACGTGGTTATCTGGGAGGTCGCTGAGGGAAAAGAAAAGGAATGACGATTTTGGAAATGAGGAAGATTAAGAATAAGGAAGATCGGGAGTAGGACAAAATTGGGGTGAAGAAGATTGGGCGTAATAAAGATTAAGAGCGATAAAGATTAGGAGTAAGGAGGATTGGGAGCGAGAAAGACTGGGAGTGATAAAGATAAGGAGTAAGAAAGATTAGGAGCAATGGAGATTGAAAGTGTAGAAGATTGGGAGTGAGGAAGATTGGGTGTGAGGTAGATTAGGAATAGGGAAGATTGGGAGTGGGGAGGATTGGGAGTAAGGAAGATTAGGAGCACGGAAGATTGGAAGTGAGGAAGAATAAGATTGAGGAAGATTGGAAGATAGGAAGATTGGGAGTGAGGAAGATTAAGAATGAGGAAGATTAAAAGAAGCAAATGAGAATCAAGACAGAGGTGGTTGGGCCATACAGCGATGTGGGGGGAAGAAAGTGGAGCAAGAAGAGAAGTGAAAGTGGAAATAAGGAAGGAAGGAAGGAAGGAGAACCAGACAGATGAAGAGATGGGAATAACAAGAAAAGAAGCATAGAGGCGACAACTGAGGCGGAGGAGGAGAAGGACCCCAGCGCCCGACGCCACAACACACGCGGAATAAATAAGACAAAGATGAAAACGAAAAGAAACAAATTCCCTCCTAGAATTTGATCATATTTATTCATCTTTTGTTTTCTGGCGCATAATTCCAGAAAAATATTAAAAATCGGAGAATATTATAAGGAATTGGTTATATATATCATAATCGTGGATTAAGATAGTTAATAGACTCTTATACTATACTATTCTTATACAGTATGTATATCATCCTAACCTTATATTAATCAAGATTGTAAGCCAGTCAGCAAACAGACAGGTCAATGATGTTCTCCTGCTGAAATTATAACAACACAATGTAGTTTCAAAGTCAAAGTTTACTTACCAAAGTTACTCACAGTTGGGTACACACCAGAGACGATGATTGGGTAGCCGGGTCCTGGCCAGCTTGGTGTGTGTGTGTGTGTGTGTGTTAGATTTTGGTCAGGCGGTTTATATATATATATATATATATATATATATATATATATATATATATATATATATATATATATATATATATATATATATATATATTTCAATTCCTCATATGAAAGGATTCGGGCTACAAGAAATGAACGCTCCGCACCAACGCTTGGATCGGGGTCCGGACAAAAGCCCCTTAGGACAAAAGCCCTCTGGACAAAACCCCCTCAGTCAAAGTGCAAAATAGTTTAGGCTAGGTATTGCAGTCTTATGATATAATAAATGTAATGTTTTACATGTCAGAGAAGTGTTCATAAACTGTAAATAATAAATAATTAAATAATTATTTAAAAAAAAAAAATTTATCATATGTCCTAGGGGGCTTTTGTCCTTAGGGGCTTTTGTCCTAAGGGGCTTTTGTCCGGAGGGGTTTTGTTCGAGGGGCTATTGTCCTATGGGTCTTTTGTCCTACACTTGCTTGGGTCAGTCCCCGGGGGGCATTATTGGCCCTAGCGTCAACCATTACAGACATGCAGAGATAGAGTAGACCTCTTTATCTCCCCCATATTTTGTCTGTGTGTCTGTGAACCAGTTGGATTTTCGCGGCAAGAATATGATGACACCACCAGTATTCGCTCACACGGGATATCACTCGCTTACACCAGATATCACTCACTTACACCAGATATCACTCGCTTACACCAGATATCACTCGCTCTCACCGAATATCATTTGTTCACACCGGATATCCTCGCTCACTGACCCATTACATGAGACTTACCGTATACAACGTGTCTAGTGTTCCCATATCAATCGTCAATGCTCATTTGCATACAGCACGTAAAATATATTGTATCAACAGACATCTGTGGTCATATGGAACATCACCCACTAAGACAAGGTTCTGGGTGTGACTGCAGACATACAGAGACAAAGATCTACAGAAGGTGTCTTTACTAATACTGAAACTAATTATAAAGTTTAGAAACCAATTACGAAAATAGAATATAAATAATAAATAAAATGGAGTTGGTGTACATGCAGAGGATGACTCAGAGTGCAGACCATAAGATACAATGAAAAATAACAATGTACTCGGGCCAGACTATAAATAGTGACGAAAACAATGATGGAATTATTATGCAACATATTTAGCATGACATAGGGGGCTGGGAAGGGTGAGGCAGGTAGTCAAAATGCTCCATATTTATGAGAAAGAGATGACCCCATGACATGTCAGAACTACTGAGGAATATTGTGGACAAGTTATATGGAGGACTATGCCAGAAGGACTACCACAGATCAGCTGTCAGTTTTGATAATGTCCTACAAAAGTACTGGGAGTAAGAAATTCTGAAATGTACGAGTACCAACATATGAAAGCGTTCCTACCAACACTACTTAGCAGGGTATACTTAACACCACTCAAGTTCTACCGTAGATACTAATGTCTGGTCTCAGGAAAGAATTGAAGTGAGACAAGGAAGTGTATTGTCTCCAGGTTTGTTAATTATCATATATCTGAATTGAGTTGTGTCTGAGAGGTGACAGGATGAAGATGGTGTGTCAGGTGGCGTTGCTTATATTAATGACGTGGCTCAGGTGGGTTGACAGTGTAGAGTAATAAGTGAGATCAAGCGACCATGATGAGGTAGAGTAATGAGAACAGCGCCCACACCCTTTGGACCAAGACCATAACGGACCAGTGGCCATACCACTGGACCAAGACCATAGTGGACCAGCGGCCACACTACTGGACCATTTTGCACTGTCACTATGTTGATATGCACTTTAGTATGACCTTATCCCCACCTAGTTATTATATATCATATATTTGCACCACTTATGTTACGTTTATATTATTTGTCCATCAAGTGACCCATTCCCCAATTATGTAAATGTATATTTTCAGCTTTCCTGCTGCCATGTTCTTTCAATAAACCGTTAATTATTATCATTATTATTATTATTATTATTATTATTATTATTATTATTATTATTATTAACATTACTATTATTATTATTATTATTATTATTATTATTACGCACGCACGCACGCACGCACAACACGCATACGCACGCACACACACACACAATGATAACTGCACTGACAATAGAGAAGCAAAAAAAAACACACAAAGATCATAATCATCATCATCATCATCATCATCATCATCAGCAGCAGCAGCAGCAGCAGCAGCAGCAGCAGCAACAACAAGAACAGTAACAGTAGCAGCAGCAGCAGGAACAGTACCAGCAGCGCGAGGCAGAAAAGTGAATGTCAACCACTGCGGGTCAATTATGTATTTATATAAGGTTATTAAACACTCCAACAGTTATTGAGGACGTGGCATAAAAGTCCATCCAATGTTTGTTTTAGTTCATGGACTTACATGGACGATAATTAAAGAGCATTGTTGGCTAACATGACGTTAATGGTTAAATAATTCTGATGGTACCGCACAGATTTTTTTTCTTGTGGGCAGCTACATGGTCCTCTCTCTCCCCAATTATACTAGGGACGCCGTATCATTATCATAGGTTCATCAATAGCAATTATATATTATTCAAGAGATAACATTTGAAATTTTACAGAAACACGGGACTATATTTAAGGATATTCTCTTACTATTATATAAAAACCAAAAATCACATCTAATTCCACTTAATAAACTGTATTATAATTGATCACGTAAACTTTATCTTTAAACTGTAGCAACTATTTTATTTTCGCTTGATATTTTCATTCAACAAAAATTTTCCAATGTTTGCACGACAATGTCTATTATCTCACATAAAATCAGAAACTTACACCACATGTTGGCTCGTGGGAAACTGTTAAATGACTATGGTTCGTCTCCCATATACCGATGCCATGGTAACCTGGCGACCGTCACCTAAGATACTGTACAGTACATACACCTGGCCACCCTCACCTAAGATACAGCAGGCAACTGTCACCCTAAGGTACACCTGGCCACCGTCACCCTAATGTATACCTGACCACCATCACCCTAAGATACACCTGTCCATCGTCACGCTAAGATACACTCGGCCATCGTCACCCCAAGGTACACCTGTCCACCGCCGCTGGATACACTTGGCCACCGTCACCCTAAGATACCCTAAGTATACACCATCACCCTAAGGTCCACCGTCACCCACCTAAGATACCACCATTAAGGTCCATCGTCATGCTACACCCACCATCACCCTAAGATACACCTTTCACCCTAATGTATACCTGACCACCATCACCCTAAGATACACCTGTCCATCGTCACGCTAAGATACCTTATGGTACACACCGTCATGCTTACACCACCCACCGTCACGTCATCACCCTGAGGTCACAGATACACTCGGCCATCGTCACCCCAAGGTACACCTGTCCATCGTCACGCTAAGATACACTTGGCCACCGTCACCCTAAGATACACTTGGCCACCGTCACCCTAAGATACATTTGGCCACCGTCACTGTAAGAACCTTATGGCCAACATTATGCAGTTTTCACCACCCAACGAATATCACTGAGGCGAGCCATCATGACCTTTGAGGCCAGGTCAGGTTAAGTTAAAATAGGTCAGATTAGGTGAGGTTACTTCAGGACTGGCTAGGGTAGGTTAAGCTAGGTTAGGTTAGATTAGGCTATTTCAGACTTGGTTAATTCAGGTTAAGTCGAGTTAGGTCAGGTTGGGCTAAGTTAGGATAAGTTAGGTCAGGTTAAGTCAGGTTATCTAAATTCTAATTTGTCAAGTAATTTCTAAGAAAGATAAAAAATAACTCCATCCACAAAAGCACAAGAGATAATGTACGGGGAAGGAACACAATCTTCCACTCAGGTCGATAACGAAGCCGTCACCATTCGCTTGTGAGGTAAATCATCTGTCAGTTAGGTGAGGATACCTTGTGTTCTCTTAATTCCCAAGACAACAACAGCAACTGCGACTTTAGCTTGGTTTTACTTCTGGAAGTTCTTGTTGTATATGGAAAAATTATTGTTTGGTTATGTTGAGCACTAGGAGCATGTCAGGTTGGTGGGGACACAATGTGGGGCCACATTGTGAGGGTAGTGGGGCCACATTGTGAGGGTGGTGGGGCCACATTGTGAGGGTGGTGCGGCCACAGTGTGAGGGTAGTGGAGCCTCATTGTGAGGGTGGTGGGGCAACAGTGTAAAGGTTGTGGGCCACATTATGAGGGTGGTGGGGCCACAGTGTGAAGGTAGTGTGGCCACAGTGTGAGGGTAGTGAGGCCACAGTGTGAGGGTAGTGAGGCCACAATATGAGGTTAGACGGACCACAATATGAGGCTAGAGGGACCACAGTATGAGGCTGGAGGGACCACAGTATGAGGCTAGAGGGACCACAGTATGAGGCTAGAGGGACCACAGTATGAGGCTGGAGAGACCACAGTATGAGGCTGGAGGGAAAACACTATGAGGCTAGAGGGACCACAGTATGAGGCTGGAGGGACCACAGTATGAGCTGGAGGGACCACAGTATGAGGGCTGGAGGACACAGTGTGGGGCTGGAGGGGACCACAGTATGGGGCTGCTGCAGGGACCACAATATGTGGAGGGACCTGAGGCTGTTGGAGCCACAGTGGAGGGATGAGGCTTGTGCCGGGCTGGAGGGACCTGGTGAGCTGGACCACAGTATGAGGCTGGAGGGAAAGCACTATGAGGCTAGGGAAAGCACTATGAGGCTAGAGGGACCACAGTATGAGGCTGGAGGGACCACAGTATGATGCTGGAGGGACCACAGTATGAGGCTGGAGGGACCACAGTATGAGGCTGCAGGGACCACAATATGAGGCTGGAGGGACCACAATATGAGGCTGGAGGGACCACAGTATGAGGCTGCAGGGACCACAATATGAGGCTACAGGGACCACAGTATGAGATAGGAATGGCTATATTGTAAAGTTCAACTATAAAATAAATACAATGAAAGTGAGACAAATTACCTTGATCAGTAAGAAATAATATGACACCGTACATCAGTCACTTCATTTATTTCTCATCACACATACGATAGGAAACACTGATATATAAACAGCATAAAGGAGAACATTGAAATACACCTTAACTTAAGTCTTCTCTATGAAACTGTACCGGAATGGTTAAAAATGCATCTCACAACCTTTCAAGTTGTAGGTCACAAGTGCTTCCTTCTTGTTGCCGAACCTAGACTGATCTAAAACATTCTCTCGTGGCACAAAGAGTGGAATAACCCCTCATTGTACAAAAAGTGAAAGAATATTTCATTGTGCAAAGAGTGGAACAGCCCTGCATGGTACATGGAGTAGAACAACGCCTGATGGTACGAGGAGTGGAACGATACTTTATGGTACATGAATGGAATACTTCATAAACAATACAGGTACAAGGAGTGGAATAATACTTCATGGAACAAGGAGTGGGACAAAACTTCATGGTACAAGGAGTAGACAATACTTCATGGTACAAAGAGTGAAACAATTCCTCAGTACAAGGAGTGGAGCAATATTTCATGGTACAAGAAGTGGAACAGTACTTCATGATACAAGGAGTGGAACAATACTTCATGGTACAAGAAGTGGAACAAGACTGTATTAGCCGGTTGCCTTCTAGGTAAAAGACTAACACGGAAGTAACTGAAATGTTTTAAACTTCGTAATTCTAGTCTTCTATTTACAGCGACCTTTTTACAGCGTCATAATTAAAACTACACTGCCTCACTTCTTTGATGGGTTTAAGGTTATCTTACCTGGCAGATAAATAACCACTTCAAAATACCAATCCTAAATGAGTTCAGATTTAATTATGTGATGTTTCGTTGTGTCTCACAGTGTGGTTACAATTGTTTGGATTAGCTGTTTTAGGCTACGTATAATCGTTCCTGGTCCACAGAACACGGCTGTATGTCAAATCTGCCCTTGAAAATGAAAACCATGAAATATGCCTCATTTTGTGCTCTGGCGCCGAACTTTTAACGTACACGGTACGAGGCTGCAGTTTTGTCATAAAATAGATATACTTACTGGAGACAATAGGACTGTTAATATTTAATGAAGACACTTGACTCTACGTCCTAGTGTGTAAAGTTCCGTTAATTACAATTTATTAGTGTAGATATAGTAGAATTGTGTTTAATTAAAGGTCCGTGGGAGCCTGTATATAATTACTGTAAATATGAAGGTACTAACACCATTACCGCTACTATCTCACCTTACGCTACGTTATGATAATGGAATAAAGGTGTAGACTGTATTTTGTGTACAACTATGTAATTAAATAAAATTCTTTGCGAAAAGTCTACAATAATTAAAATTTCACGGTGACCTCAGACATTACCATCACTGCTTCATAGGTAATATATTTTTTCCTTATTATGAACCATGGACATTATCTTGACACCGTGGAAGTGTTTGGAGGATCTTGGGCTTCTTCCTCAGCGGTGTGCCTAGACATATGTCAAGTACCTCTACATTTGTGTTTCCAGACGGGTACGTGGAACCCAGCAACGTGTTGCATCCTAACCTACTGTTGCTATTAAACTTCATGATGCTCTCCTTCCCAGGGTGGACGTGTAGTGTTGTAGGTTATTTTGCTTAGCTTACAAAGTTCAAAGGGCCGAAATTGACCTGGTGACCACAGACTTCAATTTGTATTAAAAAATATATATATATATTTCCATTGCCAGTGAAGTAACTTTCGAAAGAGGTGGTGATGAAGGGAGAGGCCACATGTGTTGTTACACTACATTATTATTTAAAAATTACTTTTATACATAGAATTCGGTGTGTGTGTGTGTGTGTGTGTGTGCATGTACGTACGTGCGTGCGGGCGTGCATGCGTGCGTGTGTGTATTCCAAAGGTATTTCCACAGTTTTGAAGAGCTGACATTTGGTAGGGAGGTGCGGGTGGCTTTGTGAAAGGTAATGCACTAGCTCCTGTTCCTCCTTCTCCAGGGCGAAGTCTGGTAACTCAACTAGCATCACAGACTCTCACCCTCTCTTTCCTTCCTGCGGTAAATGCTTTAACACAAAAACGCATTATCAACTCAGCAGTGTGAACTATATCTTACAGGTCAGTAAATTTAAGGTTTAAGGGGCGGAGAATTAGACCATTTGTCCTGGGTGCGACAGAAGGTGATATTGGAGGCAGTGTCGAGGTTGGAGGCTAAGATAACAGTTTTTGTGCCGGTGTGTGAGTCAGCAGCACCAGATAGTAACATGTCAACAGGGTGCACAGTCTGAGCCCTGCAGGGGAGAGCGTAGTGCGTGTGCATGTTGTGCGAAGGTGTTTGTTTATATACTGAGGGAGATATCACTACCCTTGCCATATTTTAAATCCCGGAACACAAAATGGAATGTTTGAGAGTAAGACTGCAAGTCTACGTGTCCTCCAGTGTACGCAGGTTTTGTTAGACACCGCAGCTCTTGATGGACACGCCAGCCATTGTTTGGTTCTTTTCCAGAGGTCCAGCGGTGGTCATCGTGGAGCCCCGTCGCCCGGGGTAGTGTGTGACGTGACCCAATACAACCTGAGTATATTCCCATAAAAGTCAAATTCCAAGGGGAAGGAGAGGGTTGCCTGGTACTAGTGCTACTACTTGTTACATGTTTTGTTTACAAGTGTCTACGTCCACATACATACTGTACACACACACACACACACACACACACACACACACACACACACACACACACACACATACACACACACACATATTCACTTTTATATACACTCACACACAGAGTCAATTTATTGTCGAGACATAAAGCACAGTGATGTACACGACATGATAGCAGCCAAAACAAATTAAAACAAACAAAGAGTTCACTAACGCCATAGTGTGTTGGTGAGGATTAACTGGCACTGGTGTGGACCATAACCACCCGCCTCTCTGCTTATTTATCCCTTTACTAACAAACAACTCAACTGCCCTAAATAAACGACCCCATTAACACAGACCTCTGAGGCTAATTGCCCTGGGTAACCTGACGCCCTGAACTGAGAGCTGTTGAGGCTGTGATGACTTGCTGGTGAACTGAGAGCTGTTGAAGCTGTGAAGCTGTACTGGTGAACTGAGAGCTGTTGATGCTGTGAAGACCTACTGGTGAACTGAGAGCTGTTGAGGCTGTGAAGACTTGCTGGTGAACTGAGAGCTGTTGAGGCTGTGAAGACCTGCTGGTGAACTGAGAGCTGTTGAGGCTGTGAAGCTGTACTGGTGAACTGAGAGCTGTTGATGCTGTGAAGACCTGCTGGTGAACTGAGAGCTGTTGAGGCAGTGAAGACTTGCTGGTGAACTGAGAGCTGTTGAAGCTGTGAAACTGTACTGGTGAACTGAGGGCTGTTGAGGCTATGAAGACCTGCTGGTGAACTGAGAGCTGTTGAAGCTGTGAAAATGTACTGGTGAACTGAGAGCTGTTGAGGGTGTGAAGCTGTACTGGTGAACTGAGAGCTGTTGAGGCGATGAAGACCTGCTGGTGAACTGAGAGCTGTTGAAGCTGTGAAGCTGTACTGGTGAACTGAGAGCTGTTGAGGCTGTGAAGCTGTACTGGTGAACTGAGAGCTGTTGAGGCTGAAGCTGCTGGTGAACTGAGAGCTGTTGACTGTGAAGCTGAAACTGAGAGCTGTTGAGGCTGTGAAGCTGTACTGGTGAACTGAGAGCTGTTGAGGCTGTGAAGCTGTACTGGTGAACTGAGAGCTGTTGAGGCTGTGAAGGTGTATTGGTGAACTGAGAGCTGTTGCGGCTGTGAAGTTGGACTGGTGAACTGAGAGCTGTTGAAGCTAAGAAGCCCTGTGAAGCCCTACTGGTTAACTGGAAAGACCTGGGAGGAATGACGCAGAATGTGTGGGAAGCAATGAGCTGTGAGTCTCAGAGGGGAAAAGGGATGCGAGTTGGGAAATGCTAAGATTAATAAATTATATAGCGGTAGGAGAATTAAACTGAAACAAATTATAATACACTTTTGAATCAAGTGTACACGGTTAAAGACATTAGTTTTTGAAGAACAGTACAACATTACAACATTAACCCTGTGTCTAATTTATATATGTTCCTGCGACGATTTGTGTAAATAATTATACACATCAATATATTTAAGAAACATCCATCCGGTATAACCTGTGGATGTAACAATTAGTTTTTTCTTTTTGGCGGCGTTGTCTCCAGCTTGAAATTTTCAGGAGTGAGTGCTGTTACTGGGGAAAGATTTTGTTTCACTGCAAGAACACAATTTCCTTATTGCAATAGTCATGTATAACAGTTTCAGGCGGAAAAAAGTACTAAGGTTGCGCATAATTCACTATGTTCTTCAGTAAAATAAAACATACATTTTTCTGGTGTGATAAACAGAGATATGATTGATTGCCTTTAAAAGAAAAAAAGAGTTGAACCAAAGTGCAATACTCTTTACTAGTTAAATATAATTACCTTTTAAATGTCTGTTGGTTGCATATTACATTTCAAAAGCAAAAGGTCGTGTGCGTGTGTGTGTGTGTGTGTGTGTGTGTGTGTGTGTTGACATAAGAGATAACTTTGTCAAGTATAAATTGATATGGGTAAAATGAAATATAAAACAATATCAATACTTGTACACGTTCACTTTCATAATATTAATCTTTGTTTATTCTCATTATACTCGTTAAGACAGATCTATTAGCCTTCATTAATCCTCTGATGGAAAGGTAACATGAAACTCCCATTGTTATTGGTTTAACGTAAGGAAAAACACAATTTGTGAAATAATCGTTTTTATTGGTAGTCTGGCAAGAGATGTCTGACCTCGTTACCGTATATGCGTCTCTCTCTCTCCCTTATTCCACATATTTTCTCATACCTCTTTGTCTGTCTCTCTGCGGCTTTGTATTCCCTATAAATATTTTAATCCTTTCCAAACAACAGAATTCCCAGAGTTGAATATACTTTGTCATCAAACAAATATTCAGTGAGTGTCCCAGCACTCCTCGAAATTCATACATACAGTGAACGCTCTCAACATTGCTAAACTGTATAGATAAACGTCACCAAAAAAGGCAGCGGTTTCAAATAACTCGTCTGAATAAACCCGGTGATACGGATGGGAAGTTGAATGGCACGAGGAGAAAGATTCCTGGTTAAAAACAGTAACTTTAAACTAACCACAATATAAAGAAAGCTCAAGTACACGGATATTTTCTGAAGAAAAAACAAAACAATATATATATATATATATATATATATATATATATATATATATATATATATATATATATATATATATATATATATATATATATATATATATATATATATATATATATATATATATATATAACGAATTAACCAAATTTTACGATTTGAAAATAAGGGAAAGCACATAGTGATTTTTTTTTAAATATAATAGATATGCACCAATTCAGATGACATAAAATTCGTAAATGAATGAACAGATATCCCTTTTTATACGCACATACATTCATTTAATTATTCGTGTTCACCAGTGAATGAAAGCGCCCATTTGTTCTATAGTGACCTTCCTTCTACCTAGAGATTCCAATACATTCCAAGTTCACTCATCCAAAAGTTAGCTTACATTGCTGGCTGCATAAATTATTCTTATTTCGTGTCACCACTCTATCATCTCCTTCTTTCGTTACGAATTGATTACTGCTATTTCAATTACTTTACCTTCACATTCACCTCACAATATGTCAGCGAACAGGACAATCATTCAAATATTACAACTTGTTCTGTCTGTAAGTTTACTAAATCATCTAAAAATCCTGCTTAGTCATCGTATGGATTTTAGCATCAACCTGCACTATCTGATTCGAGATGCTTTCACTTACAGAATTTCCTTAAGGTATTTTATGAGGATGAGACAACCACTCCTATGTACAGTACTTGTTTTCATTCCACGGTAGTAGAAAACATAATTTCCTTCAGCTTCTATTCGTGTCTCATTCCTCTATTCTTTCCCCCTTCCTTTATTTCTCTCACATTTATCTATTTTTCCCTCATTCGTGTCTCATTCCTCTATTGTTGTCCCATCCTCCATTCCTATCCCATCCCTCCATCCCTTCCCCATTCCTCTGTTCCTCGAGCCGGTTGACTTCAAACTTCAGTAAGTTCAAAATAACATTAATTCATTCGCGGTACGGAGTTAACACCCTCGCTTGCCACCTTGAAGTGTGGGTTAAAATCTGTCGGTGAAGGGGGGGGGTGGCCGACTGTTTGGGTATATATAAATGTGTGTCACTAGTCGTGAAGATTGTACCTCACCATTTATTATCTACAATATTTAATCGATCAACCAAAGAATTCTCACGTCTCGTCAAGTCTCACACACACACACACACACACACACACACACACTACACCTACTTTGCTGTCACTTGGAATCGAGTATGACGATCATCCAGCTATGATACAATGATATGAGTTATTAAGGATGTCACCAACGTTGGTGAGTTCTGAGGTGACCAAAGAGGCCGATACGGGACTGGCAGAGTCGTTCACAGATGTTGCACATGTAGTGCGAGGGGGGCGGCGTCAACGTCTTTCCGGCGTTGGTGCGTGTCTGCCTTGGTTTGCGGTCGGGCTTACTCGAAAGTATTGACACCTTCTCGTGTGGTGCTCCACCAAGCGTTACTGTGTGGAGTAATCGTCTCCCAGGTGAGGGGGGTCGATTTGACACTTTTTCAGGTTTGACTTAAGACTATCCTTATACCTTTTCAGTTGCCGGCCACCGTTACGTTTACTACTCGTTAGGGGATTGTAAAGAAGCTGCTTTGGCAATCTACTGTCGTCCATGTGGGTAACATGGCCAGTCCAGCGTAGTTATTCATGGATAATGGTAACCTCGATGCTCAGTTGGTGAAAGCGAAAATACTAGTGTTTGTTCTCTTGTCATCCCAGTGAACTCGGTGGATGGAACGTTTTTTCTCTTTTGTCGGATCACCAGTATGGCTTTCGCCAGGCGAGATCTACTGGTGATCTGCTCCCATACTGCACCCAACTTTGGTCATCCTCTCTTAGGGATTATGGGGAAACTTTCGTCGTGGCCCTCGACATCTCCAAAGCATTTGACAAGGTATGGCACAAGTCTTTGCCTTCTAAACTTCCCTCTTATGGTTTCTCTCCCCCACTTTGTTGTCTAATTTCTAGCTTCATAGAGAACCGATCCATGGCAGTTGTTGTCGAGGGATCGACCTCTCGCTCGTTCTCTACCAATAGTGGTGTCCCACAGGGTTTTGTTCTTTCACCTACTCTCTTCCTTCCTTTCATCAATGATTTACATCACACTACGACTAATTCTATCCATTCTTATGTTTATGATTCTACTCTTCACTCTTCTTCACATTTTCCCCTTCCCCCTAATGGACGAGTTGACGACTCTGGGTAAACACAAGAAACACACTCTGCCACGTTCGTAGAGTGATACGGTATGTATAATTTGTAATAAAAGTTTAAAGTCCTGCTGTAATAGTCGAGATAAGTTTATTTTTCTAGAAACAGGGCCGCCATTTGCAATAACGTCACTAGTTTCAAACTCATCGATGCAGTCGGAGGTAGTAGAAAGGTGGCCTCTTCAGACCCCTAATGCCACGTTGAGATAAGTTGTAAGGGTATTTTTTTTTATGGTCTAAGCCATGGACATTTCCTAACCGAAGAAATATACCGCGAAGAGCAGCTTCAAACACAGGTTGGATGGATATATGAGCGAGAGGGGTTGGGTGTAAATGGGACTGCCCAGAATGGGCCAATAGACCCGTTGCAGTTTCCTCCCTTCTTACGTTCTTTTGGACATAAAAAAACTCCCATGTTCACATCAGCTCAACTGGTAGACTTTCTCTTTTTTTCAGTGCATTTACAGAGTATTTCAGTACTAAATGGAGACACGAGTAAATTTAGAAATAATGACATTGTGTGGACCTTGTTTTGAGAATGCATGGAGCTAGGTAACATGACAACATAGTGCTGTTATTATTTTGATGATTCACTAATGAACCACTGGGATATATCATCATTTACATTAATTAATGGATAAAATTTTACTATAACTACCATAAATATTTTGATGTTTAGATTCGAGATAGGCTATATTGGGTAAATTTTAAGTTTTGGTCATCCCTGTATTTAGACTTGCAGACCTATGGGTTTTTTTCTGATGGTTTGCGATGTGTTATGAACGATTTAGACCTTCATTTCTATCGGAAATCATTAGTTTTGAGTTGCTACCCCCCCCCCCCTTTACCGATGTATGTTAAGCTAACCTTATAACTCATCATACCCTAACCTAACCTAACATATGATCTATATTTTCTTATGAGAATGAAAAATGTTTGCCACAGAAATCCTGTAGACATAACGTGTCTTTTTGTTTAAAGTACTTAATCCCATAGTTAGAATCGTAAGGTTCCCCAGATGACCAAAACCAAAATAATACCAATATTGTTTGGAATGTTTATGCTATGAAATTTGTTGTATGGGCAGCTAATATCCATTGAATTAGTTTATGTGCTTAGAAATATTTATTATTCAAAATAGAATTACTGTGTTGCACAATGAAGCACAATTAATTATCTAATAATATTTATTTACAGAGCCGATCAGCCGAGAAGGTTGGATAACTACAGCTGGCTGACTCCCGCTGGGAAGCTCACCCCCAACCAGTGACGTCACATCCAATCACAGAGCTTTTCGTAGTCACGTAACTTTTTAGCAACTTTAACCCTTATTTTTAACACTTTTTGGCCCAATATATTTAAAAACATCATTACAACAGTGAATTTAAGTTTTTTCTTTACCCATTGACCTGCCATCTTACGAAAAATTCAGATCGTCAAATAGTCCATTCTCTATGTAAGGGCGGTAACGAGCAGGATGGTTGTTCGCCGCCCACTTGCTTGTTCACGTCCCCCACTTGGGGGAGTAGACGGAGGTGAGAACGTCACTGCTGCCTCGACACACAGATCAGACACTACCCAGCTAGCACCACAACTGCACTTCCCCGCTGCTCGTTCAAATTCTGGTTGTGTTCTCTTCTGGTGTGTCCAGACCTTCACTATTCGACTGTCAACCTCCGGTCACCTGCTCCAGCTACTACCGCGGCTGCCACGTCATCGCCACTTCCTTCACACCCTCTTCACCGTCCTTGCCCTGGCGACTCTCCTGGGTGGCAAGACCTCGCCCGCCATCGCCGACGCCAATTGAGGAAGCTGCCTTGACCTTCCCCCTGAGAGCGGATCCCAGCTCCACGGAACCTTCCACAGGGCCACCGCCGTAGGAAATATTTTATATATTGTTTGATTCTCGTAATTGTTTGACTCCATTAATCGTTGACTCCAGTAATTGTTTGACTCCCGTTAATTGTTTGGCTCCACTAACTGTTGGCTCCTATAATTGTTTGACTCCCGTAATTGTTATTTGATGTTTGTGTGAGTGGTGTCAGAGTTTTGTGTTATTTTCATAGTAAAGATTTGTCAATCTCTAACGGTTGTTTTTTATCCCTCAGAAAACCATGGTTCTTGACTTTCCTCTTACAAGATCCTGATTTGGCTGGCAAGGGATTTCTATCCCTAAGTCCCAGGCCTTTACACTCAAACTAGATCTGTTTCTAGAGCTGATATTATTTCATCTATCAATGCGGATCTGTGCAGCATCTCCGAATGGGGAGGTAGAAACTTGGTTAAATTCAATAGTAATAAAACTCGGTATTTACCAATGTCATGGGTTGCGTTAGGCTTACCCACGCAACCAACTCCAAAGTTTGTTTTACCAGAGATAAGACGCCCGGCGAGGCATAACTGGGACATGTATTTTTCAATTAGTGTATGTTAGCCAGCCTTTAGGGGGGTGGGCAGTAAAACAGTGTTGTACTGTTCATCGCTTCACACCCAAAAACCTCATTTTGAGTAGTATCCCCTGAGCCATGGGTTAGTTAAGACGTCGTCTCCATCCTCTCCCTCCTGAAAGGGGGCGGGACACCACACCACACAGAGTCTACTTGCCGCGACAACCGTCCTGTGAACCGTCGTCAACACGAGACTAAGCGTGTTAATCTAGGTTATCCCCGTGGAAATATCACGTGTGGATGCCTGGTTGCGACAAGAGCAATCCAGGCTGGCCTATCAAACCTACAGTAAATGGTTAATTAATTCACGCTTACAGAGTTCTCCTGCACGACACCCGTCTACAGCGACCGTGATCGACACGAGACTAAGTGTGTTAACCTAGGTTTGTTATCCCCGTGGAAATATCACGTGTGGATGCCTGGTTGCGACAAGAGCAATCCAGGCTGGCCTATCAAACCTACAGTAAATGGTTAATTAATTCACGCTTACAGAGTTCTCCTGCACGACACCCGTCTACAGTGACTGTCAGTGACGCGAGACTATGTGTGGTAACCCAAGAGTACCTTTTTGTTGTTATGGCCGTGGAAAGAAGTTCTTGTGATGAAGCCTGGTTGTAACAAAAGCAATCCAGGCTGGCAGTAAATGTATCACTTGAAGAATTAAGGCTCTGTTAAGTCATACCACAGTAGAGTAATCACATGTGTCCCCAAGTTGGAAATTCCCTGTTTTAGAAGATTAATTTTATTACAGCGTGAACGTGAGTAAATCATATATCCATGCAAATTGTAAATCATTGTATGGAAGCTTGACAAATAAATGTAAGTGCAATTATCTGCCCGTATCTGTGATCCTATCTTATTATTACTAAAGGTAATGACTGATTGGTTATGACAAAGTATAACCAGTAACTTAGATAGATGTTGAAAATTAAATGAATTCATTAAATCATCATTTATCAAGTATAAATCATGGAATGTCGAGTGGTGGAGTGAACTTCTACGTAGAAACGCCATAATCTCCTGTAAGTAATCAGTGTGAAGGTATCGGACTCTACGGTAAGAAATAAGAAATACGACATATTATTATCTTTATATAATATAATCCACTCCTACTACCACCGATTCTTCTTGGTGGACCGATCCACCCCAAAACCATGACAACCAATTACACTTTCCAAATTAGATAATCTCCCACCAATCACATTTCGGGACGCAATCATTCTGCCAAGTTCTAAAATAGATATGCTAGGTCTCACCATTTCCTCTAATATGTCACGGAAGCCACACATCCACAACATTGCTAAAGCTGCTTCCCGAAATCTGGGAATGCTGTATAGATGCTATAGCTACTTAACTCCTGAGCAGTTGCTTCAAGTTTATAAGGGATTCATTCGTCCTAGCTTGGAGTACTGCTCTCATATCTGGGGTGGCTCTTCTTCTGTCCAACTGTTAGATAGGGTGGAATCAAAGGCATTTCGTCTTATAGACTCTCCTCCTTTATTTGATAATATTTCTTCCCTTTCTCTTCGCTGCAATGTTGCTTCACTCTCTCTCTTTTACAGGTACTTTAACGGGCAATGCTCGGTGTATTTGACATCCTGTGTACCGCCGGCATGGTCGTAGGCTCGTAACACTCGCCTTGCCCGCGGTGCTCTTGCCCGAGGTGCCCAAAATTTCTCTGTGGCTGTCGGTCACACCAGAATAACCCGTTATAGTACATCCTGCTTTCCTCACACAGCCAAGCTGCGGAATGCTCTGCATTCTTCTGCGTTTCCATACTCTTACAATCTGTCTCACTTTAAAAAGCTGGTTTTCCGGAATCTTCGTGGTGTAGATTAATATAATCTTTTTTTTTTCTTTTTTTTTTACTCTTATATTTTCGTCCCCTCGGCCCCATTGTGGGTCGATGACCTGTGCCCAAGTGGGCTATTCCCCGTAAAAATAAAAAAGATTACATTGCTGAAAATTTTGAAGTGTCTTGAGGTGCCTCCTGTATATGAACCATGTCTCGCTGCCATATAGCAGGGTGGGGAGGGCCACTGCTCAATATACATGCAACTTTGTAGATAATTTCTGCTCCCTACAGCTGAAGACATGGGTATGGAGTCTGCCAAAGGCTTCAGATGCACATCTGCTCCGACGTTGAATCTCTTCATCAATGTCCACATTGGTGGATAGGTGGGAGCGGAGATTCCGAAAGTGGGTAACATTAAAGAGGGTGAAGGTGTGGTTGAACCAGGGGCAGGCTGAAAGGGAACCTGAGTCTTATGTACATCCATCTCAAAGCCGAGTAGTGCATATGCATCTGCATAGGTGTTCAGGATCTTCTGTAGGTTGCGTTCAGTGTGAGCGACAAGGGGGAGGTCATCTGCATACTGAAGTTCAGTAATGGAAGCCGCCGACACCTTTGTTCCTGCTTGAAGTCGTCTTATATTAAAAAGACCCTCCATCCGGTACTCGATGTCCACCCCACCAGCTAAATTGGCACTGGCACGAGTAAGGAAGGCAGCCAAGAAAATGGAAAAAAAGAGTTGGCGCCAGAACACATTTTTTATTTACCCCCATTTGGATGGGAAAAAACTCAGACTGGGTGCCATTGTGCAGGAAACTGCCATTCATGCCATTGTGCAGGATCATTGCCCTTCATGCCATTGTGGAGGGATTCCCTGTTGACAGAGTCGTAGGGCTTGGTTAGGTCGAAGAAGGCCACGTACAGGTCATGACGCTTTTCTCTGCACTTTTCCTGTATTTGGCGGTCTTAAGCCACATTGATATTCTGGGAGGAATTTTTCCGCCTCAAGAAGAAGTTTGTTTAGGAGGACTCAGGCGATAATCTTGCTAGCTACGGACAGCAGAGAGATCTTGCAGTAGTTGCCACAGTCTGACCGGTCTCCCTTGTTCTTATAAATATTGACGATGATGGCGTCTTGAAGAGCTTGGGGGGGATTTCTTCGTTTTCCCATATATTCTCCAGAAGACAGTGGTGACGGCTGGTAATCAGAGGTCCTCCTGCTTTACACAACTCGGCTGGGATTCCATCAGGCCCTGAGGCTACCCCATTCAGGGATGAAGGATAGCTGAGGTGGGTCAGCTTTGGTTGCTGAGGGATCTGCTGGGTAGTCAGGACATCCACATCGATGTTTCGGTTGAGCAGTGAATGGTAGTGCTCTTTCCAGCACTGAAGGATGCATTCTTCGTCTTTAATTAAGGAGTTACCGTCGGATGAGCGGAGGGGGGCTGCGCCATGAGTGATTGGCCCATAAAATGTTTTAGTGGAATTGAAAAATTCTCATCTTGTGTTGATATGCAAGTTTTGTGTTTCACATGCTTTAATTTTAAACCAATCGTTCTGTAGATTGCGAAGTTCGCGCTGGGCAGCCGCTTTCTTCTTGCAGAAGGTATCACTTTGGTCCTAGACTGAGGGTTGTTCTGCCAGTCAGTTAAAGCAGCACGTATCTTAACGCCGAGTACATTGATTTTCGGGTTATTTTCATCAAACCAGTCCTCGTGTTTTCTTTCGATCTGTCCGAGGTCTCTCTGCAGGATTTTGTCATGACAGTTTAGAGAATATCTCATTCGGCACTGGGATTTGAGTTGTTTATCAGCCCATGTTCGAGTTGCTCTCTGAAAGCATGTGCTATCGCTTACTGCCTTCGTCGTTTTAGGGCGACGTGAAGTGAGAGCTTGGCTCTGATGAGCCGATGATCAGTGTCCCAGTGGTCTGAGCCACGTATGGCTCGGGTTATGAAGACATCTCGGTGATCTCTTTATCTGACAATGATGTAGTCAATGAGATGCCAGTGTTTGGATCGTAGGTGTTGCCACGAACTTTTGAACTTGTCGGCCTGCCTAAACAATATACTGGTGATAATGAGGTTGCATGCATTACATTTGCTGAGGAGGAGTAGGCCGTTGGGATTACTCTTGCCGAGTCCATTTCTCCCTATGGTTCCCTGCCAAATGTCAGCATCTCTGGCATTGCAGTCCCCAAGAAGCACAACCTTATCTTCTCTGGGGATAGAGGTTAGCACTCTGTCGAGGTCGGCGTAAGAAGCCTCCTTGATGTCATCCTCTGCTTACATTGTTGGGGCGTATGCACTGATTAAAAAGGCTTGACTTGAGTGATTCTGTGGGACTCTGAGCGTCATGAGGCACTCGTTGATCCCAACAGACATTTCAGTTAGCCAGTGTAGGATGAGTTGGCGGATGGCAAAGCCAACTCCATAAATGTAGTTTCTTTCCAAGCAGGCTTGCCCTACCAGTAGAATGTATAGCCAGATCCCGTTCTGTGAGTCGACCCTCGTCTGGGAGCCGGGACTCATTAAAGGCTGTTATGTCTATGTTATACCTAGCCAGCTCTTTTGCCACAATGGCGGTTCTTCTTTCAAGTTGCTTATTTGTGCCAGTTACCAAAAGGATCCTGACATATCAAGCAGCAACCCCCACACACACAGTGACGACCTTCGACTATGTCAAAACTATCTTGAAATATGACACTGAAAGGCATGGTGAGTGGGCTGAAATGTTCGAATCGGGGTTCAAGTAGTCAATGACTTGGTAGCAGAGGAGGCAAAATACCATCACGACTGTACAGTGATGTTTAGAATAGGTCGCCAGCTACAGTCTGATAGGAATAGTCCAGTACAATATCAAAATGGGTCCATGCTTTACCACGTTGCATTCCCATCTGTGAGGCTCTAGAGAGGTTCTCTGGTATCTGTGCTACAAGTTCAGAGCAGCACAAGGACCACACCCCAGCTCTATAACTAGAGATAAACGAGATTATGACTCTTTCTGTCACTGGCTAGAGGTGTACTCGCTCTTTTCCTTTAAAGGGCGAAATAATCTAGTGTCGATATCTACCGGCATTGTTGCGGACCCTTGTGTCAATTGTGATCATGATCACACAATAGGGTTATCGGCCGCACAAGCAATCAAGGGTGCCTCCTTTGCAGATCTGAAGCTGAAGCAAAGAGACAGAGTCGTAACTATTGCTGGGTCTAAGAATACAATTGTAGTGCGACGACAAGATGCTGAGATTAACCCAGACCTACTCTTCATGGGAATCACGAATGTCATAAAAGATTCCGAGGAAATGGAAGAGTTCCTTGCCTACGAACTAGTCCCACAACCACCTGCTTTGTTCAAGAATGGCATTATGCGGAAGACAGCAAAGAGCGAACTTGGAGAATTTCAAAAATTTTATACGGAGATCGCCAGACTCGTTCTATCGACAAACATACAGAAGGCATCTGTGTTATGTTCGCATGCTTGGTAGAAAGGCATTAACATCAACATTCAAGCTTGAGTGTCTCCCGCCTACAAGTGCCTCCGCCAAGTTCCACACCTACCAAGACTACCTTGCTATACAACAATGGGTGAGTCAAAAAAAGTAACTCGCTGAATGAAGATGGCAACTCCAGGGACGAATATTAGTTCCAATGACAACTGATACCTCTATTGCACCAGATAGGCTGCTGCGAATGGTTTCTTGTGGATGCAGTAGTGGTTGTGGAAAAGTTTGTAGTTGCAGGAAGCTGGGTTTATTTTGTACAGCATGAGTAGTAAATGTTATGGGCACACCTGTACCAATTGTCCACCAATTACATCAGACCTAGAAGTTGAAGACGGTTAATATTTTTTTCTCAGAAAGCTGTACTTTAACAAGGGACAAATTTTTTTATCTTAACTTTCAGAACTAAATAAGATGATTAGATTTTGTGGTTGCAGTAAGCTGGGTTTACTTTGTGCAGCCATTTGTAACAAATATTCTGTGCATTCCTGCACCAGTTTTCCACCAATTATATTAGACCTATAACTAGCAAAAAGCTATTTGAGAAAGTTACTCATTTAAACCAACTTTATATATATATATATATATATATATATATATATATATATATATATATATATATATATATATATATATATATATATATATATATATATATATATATATTATATATATATATATATATATAGATTATATAATATATATATATATACATTATATATATATATATATATATATATATATATATATATATATATATATATATATATATATATATATATATGGTGTCCCAGAAAAATGTCCCTGCCTTCTCCCTGAGACACTGTGAGGTGGAGGGAGGGTGGGAGGCAGTGAGCAGGCACGGAGGGAAGTAGGCAGGCAAGGACTTAGTTCTGGGACACCCTATATATCACAAAAATATTAATTGTGTGATTGATTGATTGATACAGACAGGTGTTAAATGTGGTTTATGTTTCAGATAAAATTCTTTGCACCACAATCATGCATTTAACCTTGTTATGATCTATCAGTATGGCCTGAGTTGGATATTTGCCTTCGTATATACGGCACGCACATGTAATATTACTGTTTATGTATAACCTTAAAAATAAGTATATTTTATGATATTACAGTAAAAATATAGAGTAATATCATGAAATAAGTGAGTTCTAGAATTTGACCTTGCCCTTAAGAGATGACCTTACTCTGGAATGGGTCAATTTATTTTCAACTATAACTGCATATGTATAAGCTTGGTCAAGAGTCATCATCTATAATTCAAAAGTGATAAAGTGTGACTTTATGGGATCCCAACATCACGCCAGTCATCTTGGATAATCTTAAATTGCGAAAATTCCTCAAGGTGTTATGAGGTGTAATTTGGATATGTTATTCAAAATATATTTCTGCATCATTCCTGAAAATTTCAGCTTTGAAAAAATTATTTCCATTTCCGACCTAAAATGTGTCTAATGCTCCTGGACTACATGACTGAGAGACAATATTACGAGTGAGAGACAATATTACCACGACTGAGAGACAATATTACCACGACTGAGAGACAATATTACCACGACTGAGAGACAATATTACCACGACTGAGAGACAATATTACCACGACTGAGAGACAATATTACCACGACTGAGAGACAATATTACCACGACTGAGAGACAATATTACCGATTGACTGAGAGACAATATTACCACGACTGAGAGACAATATTACCACGACTGAGAGACAATATTACCACGACTGAGAGACAATATTACAACGATTGAGAGAAAATATTACCACGACTGAGAGACAATATTACCACAACTGAGAGACAATATTACCACGACTGAGAGACAATATTACCACGACTAAGAGACAATATTACCATGACTAAGAGAATATAATAGGCTACAGTGGCCGCAGTATTAGCCAGGTCAGAGAGACATCTGGTCAGTAGCCCCTCCCTCCCCCCACCGTCATTAGCAATATATCCCAGGCTTATCTGCCACCACAGTAACAGTGCATATAGACACAAACGCCCTGACGTCACGGGTGGGCGGGTGGCTGGCTATAATCCAGCCCACGCCCACACTCACGCCTACACCCACACTCACACCTACGCCCACACTCACGTCTACATCCACACTCACGTCTACACCCACACTCACGTCTACACCCACACTCACGTCTACACCCACACTCACGCCTACACCCACACTCACGTCTACACCCACACTCCGTCTACACTCACACTCACGCCTACACCCACCTCACGTCTACACCCACACTCCGTCTACACTCACACTCACGCCTACACCCACACTCACACCTACGCCCACACTCACGTCTACACCTCCCGTCTACACTCACACTCACGCCTACACCCACACTCACGTCTACACCCACACTCACGTCTACACCCACACTCACGTCTACACCCACACTCACGCCTACACCCACCTCACGCCTACACCCACACTCCACGCCTACGCCCACACTCACGCCTACACCCCACACTCACGCCTACACCCCACCTCCGCCTACACCCACACTCACGTCACACCCCACCTCACGCCTACACCCCACACTCACGCCTACACCCACACTCACGCCTACACCCACACTCACGCCTACACTCACACTCACGCCTACACCCACACTCACGCCTACACTCACGCCTACGTCCACACTTGTTTCACAGTTCTTTTATCAAAGGTCCGTTTTATTTAAACTGACGATTGAGCGATCGTGTTTGAGTAAAAAGTTGCCAGAATAATATTGTTATGGCCTGTGTGTGTGTGTGTGTGTGTGTGTGTAAAGAAGACATTTACAGTTGTGTCTAGGGACCTCAAAGATCAGTGCCATACCAAATGTAACCCCCTGAACTATCCCTTAAAATCCCGGCCTAACTTACCGGTCGTGGCCTCAACTGCACTACAACAAATTGATATTTTCTGCACTGCTTAATTATGACTTTACAGCTTGGAGGGTGACGGAGAGGTGGAGCCCTTAAAATAACACTTGTTTCACGCCGCTCTGAAAACTGTGAAACGAAGAGCAATTCCCCCCGAGTCTCACTTCCAAAGGGCGGAGAGACATTGGCTATCTTTCTTTGTTTCCCTCTCTTTCTCTCTCTCTCTCTCCTTCCAGCGGTTTAAGAGATAGAGACATTCATTTTACGTTTCTTATTTCCAGAGGGATGAGAAACATTTCCCAGTGTTACTTTTCTGTATATTTCTCTGACAGGTAAAAAGATTGAGACATTTCTCTCACCTGACTCACTTCCAGAGGGATGGGATACATGTATTTTGATATGCCTTTTTTTTATAATTTCCTTCCGATAGTTAGAAGAAGCGACAACTCTCTCTTCCTCAGCCAGAGTCAGTTGATACCTTAGGATAAAGAGTCGTTGTCGCTCCAGTACGATTAAATGCTTTACAGGATTACTTCCATTATCAGACTTTTGACGACTCATGGGACACATCGACCTGTAAATCCTTTATATCCCAATAGCCTGAGTGAACCCTTTCACAAAAATATCTTGCAGCATGACGAATGAAGAGGACTGATTAATGATTCAGATGTGAAGGAAAATTTTAAGAGAGAAGTCTCAGAAATCAAAATTATACCATTCGTTTAACTGAAGCAAATATGAACATGTATGGAAATAAGTCACCGTAGGTACGACGTTTCCAAGCGCTTTCGTGTAATCTCACATCTTCAGGAGTGAGTAGATGTGAAATACACGAACGCGCTTTGGTGGGAACTTGGTTTTCTGTTTTTATTCCTACGTGGTTGTCAGCATGAACATATGTTTTCATTCGTCATCCAATCTTAAACGAACTTGGTGAAGACGCTACAAAGTGAGATTTCCCCCAGATTAATTATCGGAGACTGATCAGGTATACATTAAGTGCTGGTCTTAGTCTGTTGCAGGAGTATACGTGAACTACATTCGTCTAAGTTAAAATCAATTCATATGAAAATGCACGCTAAACACACGTGCCAGCAGCTCCCACGCGGAGGCAGATGGACGCTTGTTTTCTATATTGCTGACCTTTCTGCTCTACGACTGTAAACATAAAAACCTATTATTACAAGAATTCTTGATTCATTCCCTCCCGTTTTCTTTTTTTTCCGGACAAGGTAAAACAAAACCATTTTCTTTTTCGAGGCAACTAACATAATCCAATTTTCTTGTTTGGGGCAAAGTTAGACAATGCCATTTTATCTTTCAAGGCAAATTTTGATAAACGTATATTCTTTCTGAGGATAAATTAAACATTCCATTTTATTTTTTCTGACAACCTGAGGCAGTTCCATTTTTTCGTTTCTCAGTTCAATAACAGAATAACAAGACCATACATCATAAATAATTATTGTATAAACATCTTTCTTATTTTAATGTGCACCAATTGTTGTTGATGAAAGATTGTACACTAAATGAGAGACCTCCTTAAGGTAACTGTGTGTGTGTGTGTGTGTGTGTGTGGATCACAAGAAGAGACAAAAGCCGAGGTCTCCAGACATTTATCAAATGGTTATGTTGACACACAAATATTTGGACCAGTTGCCTTTTTTGTTCTCTGTTGGAGGAGTCCGGGAGCCAAATTAAGTTGGGGGCCTGTTCGTCCATCAGTCCGTTTGTGTATTTGTTGTTTGTCCGTTTGTTAATTTGTTTGTCTGATTGTTCGTCTGTCTGTAAATTCATTTGTTTGTTTGTTGACCCGTTTGTATACTTGTTTGTTTATATAGTTATACATACATTATAAGTATCAGGTAAGAGCCTGTTATTCATGATGTTAAGGTCTCTATTCAGTCTTCCTCAGCTGAAGAATCACACTCCAGAGTTAATACGATACAAATAATATTATTGCTGTAATTGTATATTCGAGATTCATGGTGTTTTATGCACTCTGTTTTGCAGAGTATTAGTATTGACGTCACAGCCAAATATATTTCAACGGTAAAATTTCCTCGATGTGTTTATCAAATCCTTTTTATTTATTTTTATACTTTATTCACTCCCTTGACCTACATCCATAAATTTTCTTACATTAATCTCAAAGTTAATCCATGTGGGGGTGGGTAGTGCGGATATACTGAACAAAAACAAAACAGGGTGAGCGGCACTTGGGGTGCCCAGAACGTGATTCAGCGGCCCTTAATTAAGCTGGGGTCACACTAGAGTTACTACCCAGAATAAATCTACCGTAGCATTGATTTTTCAACGAATTTTTCAAGTTATCTCTACAGCGACAACTTATTTATGGTCGAAAGTGGGACGATACGGAGCGTCTGAAAATCCGGAACGGTGGGTCCAAATTTGCTACAGAGAGTTTATTGTATTATTATGCCGAGGCATAATTGGGTATCATAATGTTTGGAAATTAGTTGTTTTGATTATTTCCTGTCCCAAGCAACAGTTACTTTGGCAAGTTTACAGAGATTTTCTTGTATATATTGATGTATTACTTATGTAAGAATTTTCTAGAATGTATTGCATCATTTTTGTTATGTCCTACTTCTCATTGTATGCCTCTATCAGCGTAGAATGTACTAGAACTTCCCAGAGCTGTCTGGATTGTGCTAAGCGTCTGACGAGACATATATAAACACCCACAAGCAGGCTAGAGGTCAGTCGACCGTTTCTGCTCAGAGTGTGAAGTTCAAGCCTAGTAGGACAAGTATTGTGGAATTGTTGTGAGCAATATAAAAGTTAAAAAACTAAGTAATTGTACACTGGTAGTGTGCTGACTATATATTCGAAGTGAGAAGTCCACCTATGAAGCCATTACCCTGTGAACAGTGTTGTGAAGAATCAGTGCGTATTAAAGAAGACTACAGTGCACAAGTGTGTTTCTGTGACCTGGTGGAAATCTACCTGCCTGTTGGTTGTCTGTACGCTGATACAGATCGTCGGAAAATTACCGGAGACTGGCGGGAGAGCTAGTGGTAATTCGACGACACTTGTGTTATATCTATTGCTTCTGTACATACGACCTGGCCGTTGGTAACCAGTGGTGGAAGCTGGGTAAGCGGCGAAAGGAAGGTTGTAACACTAATAAAATTTACACCGTTCTTATTTGTTCTTATTAAACTTAAAAAAAAAGTGTATTTCAATAACAAATCATAACCAAAAATGTCATAGTAAAAAAAATAGTAATAATAATATGAATACTGTACATCACGACGGGAATTTCATTTGACTCCATAGAGTACTTGCGTCCCTTTTGCAAACAAACATCGCTTGGACGCTACAAACGCACGCCACACATCCTACTGAAGCGGTTAATGCTGCCATAGAAACATACAGGACAATGAAGCCGTCCTGCTCTTCAACTGAGCTCAAACTAGCCGCGCAAGCTGGGCGCCTGGTCAATGGTTCCTTTCGCCAGTGTGACCATTATGCGGATCGTACCGTTGACTTATTGCCTGTGGATGAAATGCTATCGTGGATTTATTGCACGGAAACTCTTGTGTGACTGTAGCTAAAGGAGAAGAAGTGAGCGTTGTGTCAACTCGGGTTATTTCATCTTGACTCCTCTACACCTGAATTATTACAACCAGATATTGATAACAATACCTATGACTATTACCATAATCTACTGTTATCATCGTGCTTTTAGTGTTATATAAACCCCCTGCATGAAAACTACAGGCACTCTAGAGCCATCAAAATGGTATCCCAGCACATCAAAAGCCGAAAAGTTAAAAATCCATTAGGAGAGTATATACATGCAAAAGACTCTGATGGCAGTCAAATTATGCTTTATATATAAAAACTTTTTAACGTACGGAGTATCTACGGTACGGGAACTAACATAAACAGAACCGGCCGTTTCACAGCACATACTAGCAAACTCTAGTTGGCTGGTACTAGTTCAGCACCCCAACGACAGTGCCTGTGATAGTACTATAATATGGTAATATTTACTGATAGCAATATTTCATGTTACATTGTCTATTAAATAAGTGATCTGATTAAATTTAAAATATTTAATGATTTATTCATTCTAAATGTTTACAAAGTGTGTGGTAAGAGGTGAATATCGTGTGGCATAAACTAAATGAAACGACGTCAAGATTAAGAAGGCTAAGATGAATATCAACGTGTTTACACCATCTCATCACAACGACATTTTGGTACAATTCACTCCAAAAAGTGTTTTTACGATTTTGTGCGAGACAAAGGATTTTGACAACCCTACCGAGACAGCAGGAGTCGCTGTGTTCATTTTGAAATTCATCGGGCCTCTTTGTGGAGCGAATTATTACGTAAATCATTATTGTGATCGACTTTGATCTGAAAGTAACTCGTAATGGTTCTGAACTTTAGAAAAATATCGTATATAAATAAAAAAAATTAAAATTATAAAATTGAATGGTGGTGAAGCATAAGAAAGGAATAAAGGGTTGGGTATAATATGATGTTACCAACGTTTACAGTCACTAAATAACGTAATTATGTTTTGATCTAGTCACCTGAGTCTTGATGTAGTTAATGATGTAACCAAACATTTCCTAGAAAAAAGGTAAAGATGAAGGCGCTGGCTGGGACCATAAAGAATATTCGACAACGTAATTTTAACAAGTTAGTGTCCATCAATTACTGTAAATTGAAACAACAGAAAGTACAGTCACGGAAAAAAGTTCTGTCAGTCTTCCGACCTGAGACTCACGAACCTTAGACATCACACATTGTTGGGGCCATAAATGGTGTGGCGTCTCGGATTCACAGGTTCATGAATCTCGGGGTTCATGGATATTAGGGAGGACTAACAGGATTTTTTCTGTGATTGTTTAAAGGGGTGCAGCCCAATTTTCTCTCTTTCATATAAACTAATTTAAGAATATTTTGATCTGTTACAGGAATGATTCGTTAATCTAATCCGTCTCATATTTAACAGTTAAGCTAAAATAACCGAATCTCTTAGTGGTTAACAGTTTACCTGAACTCTTCTTTCTCCTCTTAATAACTCCGTACACTTCTCTTTATTCTCTTAATAACTCACTACTCTTCTCTTCACCCCCTCTTAATATCTCTGTACACGCATCTAAAGTAACAATCTCATCTGTAAAAGTATTATCATGGAAGCGAGGTACAGAGATACTCCCAGGGCAACATATAAAGGGTAACACGTCAAAGATTTATTCATATAACTAATAAAAATTTACAGGACACCTTCCTCTCTTAAAATACGGCAAGACTGACAATTATGCAGAAATATGTCATATCTTTTTCTTTTTCTTAAGTTATGAAGCTAGAAGAGGCAAAGGTATTATTTCAGCACAAAAGATTACGGCAGATCCGCGTGTAGTAATAGGTCAGCTCAGGGTATCAAAAAGTTAAGCAAATTAGATAAAATATTGATAAGTCATCGTCCGGAAACATCAATTAAAAAAAAAAGTCAAACTGTAAAACAAAAATGAGACTAAACAATGGGGCGTCCCTCAACAAGGCACACTAAACAGTCAAGTTGCTGAGGTTCTCGCCAGTGCCTTCATAGTTTGTAAAGAATTATTGTGCGAGTTGTGGCCAGAAACGTGCTGCTATACCTTCCTCTTAACACCAATTTCAGGCAAGTTTCATTACGTATTCTTTGTGAAAATGAGAAGATTTTTCCGTCAGTGAACCTGTGTGGTTCTTCAGAGCATCGTCTGAGTAACACTTGCTTAGTGCAGTAATAAGAGCTGGCAGCACGGACACCGTGCAGATTTAAAATTAAATTTATTGTGCTCGCATTCGTATTATTCTGTCGTAAATAATTGGGAGAACCACACTTCTGCACACCAGTTGGTGTTCAAGTGTGAGAATTATGTGGGTAAATAACAAGGGTGAGCGTCTACACCAGAATTCATTCTCGAGCACAATAAACGTCGTTGGTTTTGCAGTGGTACATTATTATACCCCGAGCAGTGGTTACACTTTACACTATTATTGAAGCTACTTATACTAATTTATATAATTAATGCACCATTTATATCACGAGTTAAATATTTATTTAGTCTCACATTAGATAATAATAAATGAAAATGACTTCAGGCGAATACAGTAAGTAGTAAATAACTGGTGGTAGCAATAGACATGCACAAATAATTCTGAAATATTATATAAATATGAGTTACATTAAATTATAAATACTATTAGTGTGTGTGTGTGTGTGTGTGTGTGTGTGTGTGTGTGTGTCTTCGACTCGGTCAACAGGAAACCTCTGGCGGACCTTCAGTCGTTTTAGCTGCGCACCAAAATCCATTGCCATTATGAGGCAACTCCACGATGGCATGAACGACAGTCCTACATAATGGCACTCAGTCTGAGTTCTTCCCCATCCAAACGAGAGTAAAACAAGGATGTGTACTGGCACCAACTCTCTTTTCCATTTTCTTGTCTGCCTTCCTTACTCGTGCCAGTGCCAATTTAGCCAGTTGGTGGACATCCAGTACCGGATGAAGAGTCTTTTCAATATAAGACGACTCTACGCAAGAACAAAGGTGTCGGCCGCTTCCATCACTAAACTTCAGTATGCAGACGACCTCTCGTCGCTAGCACTGAACGCGACCACCAGGAGATCCTAAACACCTACCCAGATTAGTATGAACACTTCGGCCTTGAGGTAAATGTACGTAAGAATCAGATTCTCTTTCAGCCTGCCCCTGGTTCAACCACACCTCCGCCACCCATCCAGCTTAACGGTACTACCCTCACTAATGTTACCCACTTCCAATACCTTGGCTCTCACCTGTCCAGTGTCCACCACCGCCGACATCAATGAAGAGATTCAGCAGCGGATCAGATGCGTATTTCAAGCCTTTGGCAGACTCCGTACCCATGTCTTCAACTGTAAGGAGTTGAAATTATCTACAAAGTTACAGTACATGTGTATCGAGCAGTAGTCCTCCCTACCCTGCTGTATGGCAACGAAACATAGATCACATACAGGAGGCATCTCAAGGCACTTGAAAACTTTCAACAACGTAGTCTACGTTCCATCCTCCGAGTTCGCTGGGGAGACAACAGAACAAATGCCAGTTTTCTCGCTGACAACAACTGTAGGGGCATTGAGGCTGCCATTATCCATGAACAACTGCGGTGAACTGGCCTTGGTCGACAGTAGACTGCCAAAGCAGATACTTTACAGTCACCTAACGGAAAAGGTATAAGGATAGTATAAAGAAAGGTATAAGGAAGTGTGTCACTGGAAAGATCAAACGGGTGATAGACTGTGAATATATACAGGAGACTGAAATGTTCGTTTAATGATGTGGAAGAAATAAGAGAAGCTGGACAGAGAGTGTCTGGGCGTTCTTTCGTAGAAGTGAAATTAATAGTGACTGGGGGAGTCAAAGCAAAAGAAGATCAAAGAACTGAGAAGCTTATAATATTTACTGTGCTGAAGATAATTAAAAGGGGGTGAAAAATTTAAAGCCGGAATCCCACACACAAGGCCAGCGAGCCATCCGCAGTCCTCAGCAGTACTCAACGTGGCCCTATCAGTGAGGCTACACATCTGCTTAAGTGCGCCCTCGGCAAATATTCGTAATGAATACAATGAATTAAAATAATTTGTTTAAATTCTGAAAGTACAAAACTTGACTGCTACATTTTATTTTATCTCGTTAGTTACGCTTCCCTCCCACATATCAATAATAAGCAAGAAGCGCCGAAGATTGGTTTCTTCTTCTCCCTCACCCTCTCCCTACTTTCCCACCCTCTTCTCCTCTACCACTCTCTCCATTCCCTCTCACTCTCCCTCCTCTCCCTGCTTCTCTTTCCGCTCCCACTCTCTCCTCCACCCTCTCCCTCCCTGTCCCACCAACCCACGATAGTATGGATGTATCCTCCGAACAAAGGTACCTCCAAAAACACACACATTATACGTCTTACTTCCACTGTTACCTTCTTTATAACTAAATGTGAGGACCATAATTTATAGTAATGAAACCGATCACAAGTAAATAAAGGTGTGTTAAAAAAAAACTTTGTCCAAAGAGCATTTTTATGATTTTGTGTGAGACAAATTGACACAACGGATGAAGGATTTTGACAACCCTACCGAGACAACAAGAGTAGCGGTGTTCATTTTGAAATTCATCGGACCACTCAGCAGAGATACTTGTTGGAGTGTTTATAACTTCAGGTCCCTGTGGGTATGAGACCAAGAATCATAGCTAAGACATATGGTGGGTAGATAAGGAAGGTGTGCTGTACATAGGGAGGAAAGAGAAGTATGTGAGTACCAAAAGGAAAGGAAGAGGATAGAGATATTAAGAAGAAGAAGAAAAAGAGTACAGATATAGCAAAGAGAGAATGAAAAAAGAGTGCGGAAATATTAAGTGAAGGAAGAAGAATACAGAGATATTTAGAAATACTTTCATAATACCGCTTTCATTGTAATCAACCAAGTGAATCTTATAACGTGTACTGACACTACAAAATATGGCAAGATAAACATTAGTGTTTCATTATTTAATTTCTATTAGGAAAGATAAATTATTGATCATGTCCCTATACGTCCACATGCCCACCACCTGAGAGAGGCGGTTACATGACAATCCTCGGAGTGGACTTTGACAAACATTTGAGGTTCGACAAACACAACAACTGCGCCCTCAAGGCCTCACTCAGGTCTGGGTTGACTAGATTCCTTGACCACAGTGGATCCTGACGCTCTTAAGGCTCAAGATAAGGCCTTTATCATAGTATTCATCCTGCCTCACACCCTCCCCATGACATCGTCACCACCGTGGATTTTCTGGAGCACCGGAGAGATGTGGCGGCCCTGACGGTGTTCCACAGGGCTCAGGTCCAAGAGTTGCCTCACCTGGCGGGACTCAGATTGCCCTTACTAGCTGCGCAGAGGAGCACGAAAAAAGGTGCTGTCGAGCGTCCACCAAGTGGAGGTGCCGAGGTCACGATCCAGTCGGCGTCAGAGGACCTTCATGAACAGAGTTTTACAACTATGGAACCTCCTCACGGCGGCCATACCGGATGTCGGGAAGATGACAACCTAACAAGTCAAGATAGTCCCTCATGGATGGAGAGCGACACTCCCAACTCCGCAGATTCTTCTACGAACCTGACTTACCCGTCTGTCCACAGCACGTCAATTGAGGTCTTCAATATTTACTGCGTATTATTATGTAATTGTTCTAAAATATTACTTACTGTGTCCACATAATTATATTCTTAGTGGCGTTAATTAATCCAGTGTCTTTATATATGTACGGTCATTTAATGTAACAATCTTGGTGAAGGTTTTTCGGATAGGATAGTTTTTACCCAAATTGTCCCTTAAACCAGTTATTATGTGATGAGGCTAGAACCTTGTCATTGATCCCCATGTAATAACTGTTTAAATAATGAGAGAGAGCACTACAACCCTAAATTATTAAAACAAATTTTGGCCCGTGTCCTACAGCCATCGTAAGGACTATCCTCATAATCCTAATCATTGTAATATATTCCCAGCACCATGTTAATAATACTCGTATATACTGGATATATTTTTTTGCCCAAGTTAGTGACCAACTTCCTCACATAATTCATTTATGTCATGGCTTATACATTATGCAAGGGGGAATACCATCGAGAATAGAGTTTGAGCTCATTCGGACACACACACACACAAACACACACACACACACACCTCGCGCAGTCCCACTACAACAAATTCAGCCCATAAGGCACTGATAGATATAAGAATAGCACCATCCCATCTATTGTCAAATAATAAACAACTCTCTCTCTCTCTCTCTCTTTTTTACTAAAGGTGTTTACATATGTGTTACAGGTATATGCTGCAGTAACAATATAATATAAATTACAAAGAAAATCGAGATATGTCAATTTATTTTCCGTGTTTATTTAGTATTTTTGTATTACTTGTCCTTATTATTATAATATTTGTTTTATTCTAATCTGTATAGTTTAAGCCTTTACTGTTGTTTAAGGAAACTTTATATTTAAATGTTTGTCTCGGAAACTTATGTTGACACTGAAATTATATAGAATATATCATGATACCTTAGCACCCATGATGGTCTTCCTGTAGTAATAAGAGTTAGGTCAAGTTAGATTAGGTTTTCTGTGCCACTACTCAAGTATACCTAATGTGTTGAACTAAATCACCGTCTCTAACCAGTCAAAAGTTTAAAAAAATACATGAAAGTTATCGATATTCGGCACTTATCCATATTATGTGTTTCTATTCCACAATATAATGTAAATCCACTATTCGGATCATCATTCGTTGTTGAGCTCCAAGTTTGCATCTGGTCAGGTGTACCAACAGACCAGATGTAGTCACTGTTACGCTTTTAGTAAAATCCGCCAGGTTTGAATATTCTTCGGCCGCGGCTGAGAAGACTTGTTTCTTAGACTGTACATCTGTCTTCACCCTGCACCACCACCAACACTACCTTCACCCTACACCACCACCACCATTGTCTTCACCTACCACAACACTACCTTCACCCCACCACAACATCCCATTGTCTTCCCCACACCACCATCATTGTCTTCACCCTGCACCACCACCATCATTCTCTTCACCCTACCACCACCATCACTGTCTTCACCCTGCACCACCACCATCACTGTCTTCCACTACCACCACCATCACTGTCTTCACCCTGCACCACACACCATTGTCTTCACCCTGCATCACCACCATCTGTCTTCATCCTGCACAACCCACCATCACTGTCTTCACCTGCACCACCACCACCATCACTGTCTTCACCCTACACCACCACCATCACTGTCTTCACCCTTCACCACCACCACATTGGCTCCACCCTGCCACCAACATCACTGTTCTTCCACCCTGCACCACCACCATCATTGTCTTCACCCTGTACCACCACCATCATTGTCTTCACCTGCCACCACCAACACTACTTACTTTCACCACCACCATCATTGTCTTCACCCTGCACCACCACCATCCTGTCTTCACCCCTACACCACCACCATCATTGTCTTCACCCTTCACCCACCACACCATCACTGTCTTCACCCTGCACCACCATCATTACTCTTCACCCTGCACCACCACCATCATTGTCTTTACCTACCACCACCATCATTGTCTTCACCCTACACCACCACCATTGTCTTCACCCTGCACCACCATCATTGTCTTCACCCTACACCACCAACATCACTGTCTTCACCCTGCACCACCATCACTGTCTTCACCCCTACACCCACCACCATCCATTGTCTTCACCCTGCACCACCACCACCATCACTGTCTTCACCCCTACACAAACACCATCATTGCCTTCACCCTGCACCACCACCCACCTGTCTTCACCCCTGCACCACCACCATCACTGTCTTCACCTGCACCACCACCACCATCACTGTCTTCACCCACTACCACCACCATCTGTCTTCACCCCTACCCACACCATCGTGTCTTCACCCCTACACCACCACCATCACTGTCTTCACCCTACACCACCACCATCACTGTCTTCACCCACACCACCACCATCATTGTCTTCACCCTACACCACCACCATCACTGTCTTCACCCCCACCACCACCACCATTGTCTCTACCCTCCTCTACCATCATTGTCTTCACCCTGCACCACAACCACCACCATTGTCTTCCATCCTACACCACCACCATCACTGTCTTCACCCTGCACAACCACCACCATCACTGTCTCACCCTGCACCACCACCATCACTGTCTCACCCTCTACACCACCATCATCATTGTCTCACCCTGCACCACCTACCATCATTGTCTCACCCTCACCATCACCACATCCTTGTCTTCACCCTGCACCACCACCTCACCATCACTGTCTTCACCCTGCACCACCTACCACCATTGTCTTCTACCTTGCACCACCACCATCATTGTCTTCACGCAGCACAACCACCATCATTGTCTTCACCCTGCGCCACCACCACCATCATTGTCTCACCCTACACCACCATCATCACCCCACCCTACACCACCACCATCATTGTCTTCACCCTACACCACCACCCATCACTGTCTTCACCCCACCACCACCACCATCACTGTCTTCACCCTGCACCACCACCATCACTGTCTTCACCCACCACCACCATCATTGTCTTCACCCTGCACCACCACCATCACTGTCTTCACCCTACACCACCACCATCACTGTCTTCACCCTACACCACCACCATCACTGTCTTCACCCACACCACCACCATCACTGTCTTCACCCCTGCACCACCACCATCACTGTCTTCACCCTTCACCACCACCACCATCACTGTCTTCACCCTGCACCACCATTCATCATTGTCTCTACCCTGCACCACCACCATCACTGTCTTCACCCTACACCACCACCATCACTGTCTCACCCTACACCACCACCATCACTGTTCTCACCCTGCACCACCACCTCCATCATTGTCTTCACCCTGCACCACCACCACCATCACTGTCTTCACCCTGCACCACCACCATCACTGTCTTCACCCTACACCACCACACCATCACTGTCTTCACCCTACACCACCACCATCACTGTCTTCACCCTACACCACCACCATCACTGTCTTCACCCTACACCACCACCATCACTGTCTTCACCTCACCACCACCATCACTGTCTTCACCCTACACCACCACCATCACTGTCTTCATCTCTGCACCACCACCATCACTGTCTTCACCCTACACCCACCACCATCATTGTCTCACCCTACACCACCACCATCATTATTGTCTTCACCTCTACACCACCACCATCACTGTTTCCCACCCTACACCACCACCATCACTGTCTTCACCCCTACACCACCACCATCACTGTTCTCACCCTGCACCACCACCTCATCATTGCTTCACCCTACACCACCACCATCACTGTCTTCACCCTACACCACCACCATCATTGTCTTCACCCTACACCACCACCATCACTGTCTTCACCCTACACCACCACCATCATTGTCTTCACCCTACACCACCACCACCATTGTCTTCACCCTGCACCACCTCACCATCACTGTCTTCACCCTACACCACCACCATCACTGTCTCTTCACCCTACACCACCACCATCATTGTCTCACCCTGCACCACCACCATCACTGTCTTCACCCTACACCACCACCATCATTGTCTTCACCCTGCACCACCACCACCATTGTCTTCACCTGCACCACCACCATCACTGTCTTCACCCTACACCACCACCATCACTGTCTTTACCCTGCACCACCACCATCACTGTCTCACCCTGCACCACCACCATCACTGTCTTCACCCTGCACCACCACACCATCATTGTCTTCACCCTACACCACCACCATCACTGTCTTCACCCTACACCACCACCATCACTGTCTTCACCCTACACCACCACCATCACTGTCTCACCCTACACCACCACCATCATTGTCTCACCCTGCACCACTACACCATCATTGTCTTCACCCCTGCACCATCACCACAATCCTTGTCTCACCCCTGCACCACCACCCCACCATCACTGTCTTCACCCTGCACCACCACCACCATTGTCTCACCCTGCACCACCACCATCATTGCTTCCACCCTGCACCACACCACCATCATTGTCTCTACCCCCCAGCCACCACACCATCATTGTCTCACCCCACCCCACCACCATCACTGTCTTCACCCTACACCACCACCATCATTGTCTTCACCCTACACCACCACCTCATCACTGTCTTCACCCTGCACCACCACCACCATCACTGTCTTCACCCCACACCACCACCATCACTGTCTTCACCCTACACCACCACCATCACTGTCTTCACCCTACACCACCACCATCACTGTCTCACCCTACACCACCACCATCACTGTCTTCACCCTGCACCACCACCACCATCACTTCTGCCTCACCCTACACCACCACCATCACTGTCTTCACCCTACACCACCACCATCACTGTCTTCACCCTACACCACCACCATCACTGTCTCACCCTACACCACCACCATCACTCTCCCCACCCTGCACCACCACCATCACTGTCTCACCCTACACCACCACCATCACTGTCTTCACCCCACCACCACCATCATTGTCTCACCCTGCACCACCACCATCACTGTCTTCACCTTACACCACCACCATCCTGTTTCCATCATCCTGCCACCAACCATCATTGTCTTCACCTGCCACCACCATCATTGTCTTCACCCTGCCCACCACCATCACTGTCTTCACCCTACACCACCACCATCATTGTCTTCACCCTCACCCACCACCATCACTGTCTTCACATTACTACCATCACTGTCTTCACCTACGCCACCACCATCACTGTCTTCCACCCTACCACCACCATCCTTTCTCTTCACCTGCACCACCCACCATCATTGTCTTCACCCTACACCACCACCATCATTGTCTACCCCCACCACCACCATCACTTCTTTACCCCTACACCACCATGTTCTTCACCCCTACACCCACCTTGTCTTCACACTGCCACCACAACCATTCTCTTCACCTCTGCCACCACCACCATTGTCTTCACCCTGCACCACCACCATCTGTCTTCCTGCACCACCACCACCATCACTGTCTTCACCCTACACCACCACCACCATTGTCTTCCCCACCTGTCCTGCACCACAACCATTCTCTTCACCCTACACCACCACCATCATTGTCTTCACCCTGCACCACCACCACCATTGTCTTCCCCTGCCACCACAACCATTCTCTTCACCCTACACCCTGCCATCATTGTCTTCACCCTGCACCACCACCATCATTGTCTTCACCCTGCACCTACCACCATTGTCTTCACCTGCACCACCACCACCATTGTCTTCTGCACCTGCCATCTACCCTGCACCACCACCACCATCACTGTCTTCACCTGCACCAACATCATTCTTCACCTCACCACCACCATTGTACCTGCACCACACCATTCTCTTCACCTACACCACCACCATTGTCTTCACCTGCACCACCACTCATTGTCTTCACCTGCACCACCACCACCATTGTCTTCACCCTGCACCACCACAACCATTCTCTTCACCCTACACCATTGTCTTCACCTCTGCCACCACCATCACTGTCTTCACCCTGCGCCAACATCATTCTCTTCACCCTACCCACCACCACCATTGTCTCTATCTACCACCATCACTGTCTTCACCCCTACACCACCACCATTTCGTCTTCACCCTGCTCCACCACCACCATCACTGTCTTCACCCTGCACCACCACCATCTTCTGTTCACCTCACCACCACTACGTTGTCTTCACCCTCACCACCACCATCATTGTCTTCACCCTACACCACCACCATCACTGTCTTCACCGTACACCACCACCATCACTGTCTTCACCCTACACCACCACCATCACTGTCTTCACCCTGCACAACCACCACCATCCTGTCTTCACCCCACCCACCACCATCACTGTCTTCACCTCACCACCACCATCATTGTCTTCCCTACACCACCACCACCATTGTCTTCACCCTACACCACCACCACCATTGTCTTTACTCCTACACCCACCACCATCATTGTCTTCACCCCTACACCACCAACATCCATTGTCTTCACCTGCACCACCACAACCATTCTCTTCACCCTGCACCACCACCATCACTGTCTTCACCCTACACAACCAACAATCAGTGTCTTCACCCTCACCACCACCATCACTGTCTTCACCCCTGCACCACCACCATCATTGTCTTCACCCTCACCACCACCATCATTGTCTTCACCCTCACCACCACCATCACTGTCTTCACCCTACACCACCACCATCATTGTCTTCACCCTACACCACCACCATCACTGTCTTCACCCTACACCACCACCATCATTGTCTTCACCCTACACCACCACATCTTGTCTTCACCCTACCACCACCATCACTGTCTTCACCTACACCACCAACATCATTGTCTTCACCCTACACCACCATCACTGTCTTCACCCCTACACCAACATCATTGTCTTCACCCTACCACCACCATCACTGTCTTACCCCTACACCACCATCACTGTCTTCCACCTACCACCAGCATCATTGTCTTCACCGTACACCACCACCATCATTGTCTTCACCCTACACCACCAACATCATTGTCTTCACCCTACACCACCATCATTGTCTTCACCTACCCACCACCATCATTGTCTTCACCTACCACCACCATCACTGTCTTCACCCACACCACCACCACCATTGTCTTCACCGTGCACCACCACCATCATTGTCTTCACCCACGCCACCAACATCGTTGTTACCCTGCACCACCATCACTGTCTTCCCCTACCCACCACCATCAGCCTTTTACCCTACCACCAACATCATTGTCTTACCGTACCCACCACCATCATTGTCTTCACCCCTACCACCAACATCATTGTCTTCACCCTCACCACCATCATCATTGTCTTCACCCTACACCACCAACATCATTGTCTTCACCTACACCACCACCATCATTGTCTTCACCCTACCACCACCATCATTGTCTTCACCCCTACACCACCACCATCATTGTCTTCACCCCTACACCACCACCATCACTGTCTTCACCCCTACACCAACATCATTGTCTTCACCGTACACCACCACCATCATTGTCTTCACCCTACACCACCAACATCATTGTCTTCACCCCTACACCACCACCATCATTGTCTTCACACCACCACCATCATTGTCTTCACCCTACCATCACTGTCTTCACCACCACCACCATCACTGTCTTCACCCTGCACCACCACCACCATCACTGTCTTCACCTCACACCACCAACATCATTGTCTTCACCCTACACCACCACCATCATTGTCTTCACCCTCACCACCACCACCATTGTCTTCCCCTACCACCACCATCTGTCTTCACCCCTACACCACCACCATCACTGTCTTCCCTACCACCACCACCATTGCCACCTACACCACCACCATCCTGTCTTCACCTGCACCACCAACCATCATTGTCTTCACACCTGCACCACCACCATCACTGTCTTACCCCTCACCACCATCATTGTCTTCACCCTACACCACCACCATCACTGTCTTCACCGTACACCACCACCATCATTGTCTTCACCCTACACACACATCACTGTCTTCACCCTACACCACCACCATCACTGTCTTCACCCTGCACACCACCATCATTGTCTTCACCCACACCACCACCATCACTGTCTTCACCCCTACACCACCACCATCACTGTCTTCACCGTACACCACCACCATCATTGTCTTCACCCTACACCACCACCATCATGTCTTCCACCCCACACCACCACCACTCATCTTCACCCTGCACCACCACCATCACTGTCTTCACCCTGCACCACCACCACCATTGTCTTCACCCTACACCACCACCATCACTGTCTTCACCCTACACCACCACCATCATTGTCTTCACCCTACCACCATTGTCTTCACCCTACACCACCACCATCACTGTCTTCACCGTACACCACCACCATCACTGTCTTCACCCTGCACCACCATCATTGTCTTCCCTACACCACCACAATCACTGTCCTCACCATCACCACCACCACCACCCCTTGTCATCACCCTGCCCCACCACTACCATCCTTGTCATCACCTTTCACCACCACCACCACCATTGTCATCACCCTGCACCACCACCACCAACCTTGTCACTCTCCCTTCACCACCACCACCACCCTTGTCATCACCCTGCATCACCACCATCATCCTTGTTTTCACCCTACACTACCACCATTTTCCTTGTCCTCATCATGCACCACTACCACCACCACCACCACCACCATTGTCCTCGCCCTAGATTCGTGAGCTCTGGTATCAGGCTGTCCTCGTGGGCTTAGTGACATGTATTCCTCCTGGGTATTGACCTCGCGAGACTTGGCTTGGCACTGGCCTCGTAGCCTCAGGGTTTACAGCCATTGATCCCCATTTTTCCTCTTAGACCCCTGACCTTATGATGCCCTTGTGAGATCTGTCTCATATTGTTCTCGTTAGCCCTGACCTTGCGGCTGCTCTATGACCACCAGAATAGAAGTCATGCAGCGGGAACTGATCCTGCTCCCTCTGCGACCGAATTACTGCTCTCAATGCCATCTTTGGTGTTAAACTTCTTCGCAGTGAGCAACCGACTCCCCTGTCGTGCTCACTGCACTCACATCTTAACACCCTCCTGCGCCGGCCTGTCCCCATTATCCTTCCCTCCCCCTCTCAACACTGGCCAGTTCACACTGCTGCTGACATCTGCGTTATCACCTCTACACCCCCTCGACCTCTCTGCCTCCCGAGTATATTCATCCGCCTCTACCGCTGTGGACTTCCCTAGTCGTAAATCCACCCAACTTTGGTATATACTCAAACTTAAATGCCTTGAGCAGATTAATGATCTCGCCTCCTCTCTTACGACCTCCCACCCTCCTCTCCTTATCTACTGTGATGGGTCTGTTACCAAGCTGGGCGGCGCTGTGAGCATAACCATCCTCGCGGGCATTCATGAGGGCGCGACCTATGCCCGCACTGAACGCCTGAACCTCCTTATAATCAGTAACAGCACTTCTGCGCTAGCGAGGCTCAAATTACTCTCTCCCTCCTACCCGGCCGTCCAACACATCCTAGCCACCATCGTCGGGCTAGAGCAAACTGATGACATCCGTGTCAAGTTTGTTTGGATCCCGTCACAAACAGGAATAACTGCCTGTGACACTGTTGATCGGCTTGCCAAAGAAGCGACACAAGAAGAGGACAATGAAGCCACCCTCACCCTCTCCCTAAATCATCTCAAATCTCGCATAAACGCCGCGCATCGAGAAGCTTTCGACGAACATTGGACACACCTGAAACAACGTGGTAATGCCACAGTAGGCCACTATGACGCTGTAGCCGGTGACGACAACCGCCACTACAAAGAATATCAATCTCTGACTCGATCCTAACACATTGAGTACATGAGACTGGGCCTTAGGTACAGGTACCGATGGGAGTACATTGACAACCCTGAGCCTGGCCGCACTATTTGTAAACTTTGTGGTCAACCCGACTTTTTTTTGGGGGGGGGGGGGCACCCCCTACATCCTTGTGTAAGGTGAAGCGCAGAAGCGTTTACAGCACCCAACAGGGAAGCATGCTAAGTTCATGTTGCCTTATTTCTCATGACTTAGGGCATAGAAGCCTGAAGAATCAATGGTTTATGTCTAAGCAAGTTATTGGAAGCTCCAACAACTTGTCCCTGAATAAGAATTCGCAACTTTCGATTTACAGCAGGTACCTACTTAGCTGCTAGGTGAACAGGGACCAAGGGGACTAGGAAGAGTGTCCAAACAACTTCCGCCGGCCCGGGAATCGAACCCGTGACATCTTCCTTGCGAGGCAAGAGCGGTACCGCTCTACCACCAGCGCCCAACCCGACTCTCACACCCTCTCTCACTACATCCTCACTTGCCCTATGACCTCCTCCTACAGGTCTCCGGCCGTTGCCAACACCTCGTCACTCCCTGACCAGATATCCCTACTCCTAGAGACGGGCCTGGCACTTGACATTATTAAGGACTTGCCACACTTTGCCATAAACAGATGAATTGTATCGGGAATTTTCCCCCCACACACTCATCATTCTGTCACTTTATGTAACTTGCTGACAAAACCCATGACCCTTCAGGCTTTTACGCCCTTTAATGCATGGGTCATGAAAGCAAGCCCAGTTGGGCGTTGTAAACGCTTGCGCTTCACCTTGTACAGGATGCAAGGAGGTGCCCAATAAACTAGCCCTCTCGCGGGGAAAAAAAATATTACCTGGCCTTGTACTGTCCTCGTTAGCCCTATCTTTGTAGTGTCCTCGTTAGCCCTATCTTTGTAGTGTCCTCGTTAACCCTATTTTTGTACTGTCCTCGTTAGCCCTATCTTTGTTTTGGCCTCGTTAGCCCTATCTTTGTTTTGGCCTCGTTAGTCCTATCTTTGTATTGTCCTCGTTAGTACTGGCCTGGTATTGCGGCCCTTTATCCTGGCCCCGTTGGCCTCGCTGTCCCTGGCCTCGCTGGGGGCAGGACTGCCTCTCACTAACGTAATAAGTGAACATTAGGTAAACTTCTCCGTGTGTGTTGACACTAATGAGACAATTTCCTTGTGATCAGATAAGATTTTCTTAGTATTGTGGTGTTACCGTGTTGTTGTTAGTACAGGGCATGTTGTGTTATTACAAGTGTTATTGCTAGTTTGTTATGTTGTTAAAAGTGTTGCTGTTAGTATTTTGAGATATTAATAGTGTTGTTGTTACTATGTTGTGATGCTAACTGTGTTGTTGTAAGTATGTTGTGATGTCAACAGTGTTGTTGTTAGTATGTTGTGATGTTAACACTGTGTTTGTTAGTATGTGGTCTTATTACAAGTGTTGTTGTTAGTATGTGGTCTTATTACAAGTGTTATAAGTTTGTTGTTGTTAAACGTGTTGTAGTTAATATTTTGTGATGCAACATTGTTGTTGTTACTATACTGTGATGTTAAAGATATACCAAATATGTCAAGTCTCCACCTGTCTATGATACCTGACTCTGGACCTCCTGCCAAACACTACTGGTCGACTGGTAACTTTTTCTTCAGACTTACTGTAAGCCCGTGAGCAAGCCACTCTCCCCCAGTACGTCGCGTCTCTTCGTCTTTAAATGAAAAAAAAAATTGGGCTCCTGCCGACCTTGTGTGTTGGAGGGTTCTTATAACCACAACACACGCACGTGGGCTCGGCTCCTCCCTGTGCACACGCAAGAGGTGGCTAAGATGCTCCTTAATAATTAAAAGAAGGATGGTTGCGAGGATGGTAGTGGATGGAGTTTATTTGTGTTATGATATAAGATAAACAACACCACTTTATCTATAGCTTGAAAAAAACTTCGTATATATTCGACAAAGATATGGAAACAAGTACAGAAACAAGTACGGAAACAAGTACGGAAACAAGTACGGAAACAAGTACGGAAACAAGTTCTTTATATTGGGATAACTTTCGTAGTTTTTCACTTCCCACACAGTTTCAAGATTTGATCCAAGTTTACGTGGTTAAGTTCCTGTGTTGGTGATGGTCGTGGCTCAGTGGCCGACACTATGACGACAACCACTGAATAATTTATACACTGGCTGCTTACTCTGTGTGTGGGTGTGTGTGTGTGTGTGTGGGTGTGTGTGTTAATATGGTTATTCATAATCTAGAGTTCTGGACAGTCAGGTTCCTCTGGCGACCACAATTATTCATTACGATTTTCAGGTATTACATTCACACATTTTAAGTAATTCTAACCAAGAAACTAGATTTAAAAAAAATGACTAAGAGTTAAAGCTACCAAGTGTTGATTAATTTACCTGTGGGCGGAAGTGACACAAAAGTTAAATAAATTAAAGATGCGCGGTGTTTGTGGTGACTCAGCTGAGGACCATGTAAGCATTTCATTTACATGTCATGAATACTTGACCCCGTTAGTTGTTGTTGTTCTGTCGTGTATATAATTATTAAGGCTTGTGTACTTAACTAATTAATTTTACATTTCAAACAGCCATTTAACCAGACCTGCTCCTGGAACCAGTTGAATATGATCGCCGTCAGAATACAACCCTCACTCGAAACTTGCCTCTGTATTTTGGTATTTCTGTAACACCAAGAACTGAAGTTTCAATGTAACATCATAACGTCATGTTTCGTTGTAAAACCAAACTGCAATACAACAAAATAATGTCTCCGTATAACACTACAAGTTAATGGCTCACTGTAACTCTAGAAGTTAATGACTCACTATATCACTACAAGTTAATGGTTCACTGTAACACTACAAGTTAATGGATCACTGCAACACTATCAGTTAATGATAAGTAGGAATCTTAAACCAAGTCAACAATGTGTATTTGCTCGGAACAAGACCAACAAAGTACTTGAGTTCATACAAAAGAGTGTTAGTTACAAGACTAGCGAGGTTATCCTAAAACTATATCTTTCGCTTGTGAGACCTCACTTGAATTACGCGGTTCATTTCTGGTCACCGTACTACAGAATGGATATAAAATCCCTAGAAAGAATTCAGAGGAGAATGACAAGACTAATCCCGGGAATAAGGAACCTTGAGTAAAGAGACAGGTTAAAGCATCTAGTGGATGAGTGGAACAAGTTACCAAACATCATCTTTAACTTCAATACACTGGATAGCTTCAATCATAGGTTAGATGGATAAATGGGCGATAAGGGTTGGGTATAAACGGGACTGCCCAGTATCGGCTAATAGGCCCGCTGCAGTTTCCTCCACTCTTATGGTCTCTTATGTTATGTTTTTATGTTCACACAATGAGATACGTCCCTCTAACAGCGCAACGTATTGCTTCACTAACACCACAAAATATCATCTCACTACAACTAAAATTTGGTGCTCTGGGAAAGATGAACTCTCGTGTTTACATGCTGACACGACACTTACAGGACCAGAGGTTTTCGGCTACACAAAAGGAAATGTATTCACTTGGTACAAAAAAAAAGTATCTTTCAGGAGGAGTTCGATGAATTTAGAATTTAACAATTGTGTTGTCTCACTGGAGTTAGTAGGCGTGATTGTGAGACGTTTCCTACTTAGTATGGTAGGCTTAATTTAGTTATTTCATTCGAAATATAAAATTAGTTCGTTGCAATGTGATTGATGAATAACAGTATGCCTCATGGGCCTTTATTAAAAACGTTCGTTCGTGGTGTCATTTTGTTTAGCACAAGAATTGTAAAACAAGAATTGTAAATATATATTTTTTTTTACCGAGTGTACAACACTATGTTCACAGTACCGTCACTACTTTTACACCTGGTTACTTCCCTGCTTAAATTATTCATCATCCAGCGTACATTGAAAGGCAAAAGTCGTGTCGTGAAATTTGGTGAAAACATATGCCGAAGGACTAAACTTTTGGTCCGCTCTGCCTTGTGGTAGGGGGCTCTCATAATGTTTCACGAGTTATGTTTTATCTTCGGACAAAACCGCGACACGACTTTTGTCTTTGATTGTACACAAGAGAATACTTTCTAGGACGCCAGACGTAGCATAAGTAACGAGGAGGTGTTCCCACTCTAAAGAAAAAACGTAAATAAAACTTATTTCGTTAGGGGGCTAACGCTACCTGGAAAATTAGGTTAGGTTAGGTTCGTATTGTGGTGTTTAATCATCAGGTGAAATAACCAGGACCTAAACTTCATGTAATTAATATTTCATAATTCGTTAGGAGCCAAAGGTGACCCTTTATTTAATTAGGAGACCAGTATGGAGCGCCCTCAGAAAAGTAAACAGTCAGTATACAATACACTCACTGTAACCCACTACCAGTGTAAACAAAACCATGACTGTGACCCATCAACAGTGTAGACAAAACCGTCATTGTAACCCACCAACAGTGTAGACCAAACAGTCCCTTTAACCCACCACAGTGGAGACAAAACAGTTACTGTAACCCACCAACAGTGTCGACAAAACCGTCCCTTTAACCCACCACAGTGGAGACAAAACCGTCACTGTAACCCACCAACAGTGTAGACAAACCGTCCCTTTAACCCACCACAGTGGAGACAAAACCGTCACTGTAACCCACCAACAGTGAAGACAAAACCGTCACTGTAACCCACCAACAGTGTAGACAAACCGTCCCTTTAACCCACCACAGTGGAGACAAAACCGTCACTGTAACCCACCAACAGTGTAGACAAAACCGTTACTGTAACCCACCAACAGTGTAGACCAAACAGTCCCTGTAACCCACCACAGTGGAGACAAAACAGTTACTGTAACCCACCAACAGTGTCGACAAAACCGTCCCTTTAACCCACCACAGTGGAGACAAAACCGTCACTGTAACCCACCAACAGTGTAGACAAACCGTCCCTTTAACCCACCACAGTGGAGACAAAACCGTCACTGTAACCCACCAACAGTGAAGACAAAACCGTCACTGTAACCCACCAACAGTGTAGACAAACCGTCCCTTTAACCCACCACAGTGGAGACAAAACCGTCACTGTAACCCACCAACAGTGTAGACAAAACCGTTACTGTAACCCACCAACAGTGAAGACAAAACCGTCACTGTAACCCGCCAACAGTGAAGACAAAACCGTCACTGTAACCCACCAACAGTGTAGACAAAGGCCACAGTGAGCCACCACCAAGACTGTCAGCCCCTCACGATAGTCAACAAGCCACTAATCACTACTATGAGAAATACAACTTGTTGAGGCCAACAAAGTTTTACCAGAATCATTGTATGCTTGTCATCTCCAGATTAAAGCTAAGAATCTTCTTAGTCTGGCACGTTAGTATCGCGTCTTATTATCCCATTAACTCCAGCAAATAAGGTAAAAGTAACGAGCACTTGTATACGACTAATGGAATATCCCAAAGTCAGCAGGCGCGACACAGTGCTAAGTCTGTCACGCTGCTGAGAATGTGTCCAAGCTGACATCAGTGGACTTCTTGACCAACCCAAGTGCCGTTTCCTTTTTTTCAATGTTACTAATAGTGAAAGCAAAAATAAACCACACAAACATCACTTCGATACCCAATTATACTGTCGGTGGTTGGACTGAGAGTACACTGTGCTCAAACCATCGACCTGTCGTACCACTGTTGAAATAAAAGTATACATACAAAAAAATTCCACTGGAGTTAAGGAGTGACGGAAAACCGGATATATCAATGGACAATTATTAACATCAAGGCCGACAGTGTTTAGTGAAGCAAGTAAATTTGCCTCAGAATATTGGCAGGACAAAATATTATCTCAGTGCAAGAGATCATCAATACATCATTTGAGGTAAAAGAATAACCTTCTTTAAGAGGTCACAAGATAGTAGCCTAGGTCAGTAGATGTCATCATAAGTGAGTAGAGGTCACAAGATGTTCTGTTGAGTCACCACGAGTCAACAAAACATACATTATGAGAACATTGACAAGCTGGCATAAAAACAAAAAAAATATATATAGAAAAAAGAGACTGAAACACACACAAAAGCGAGACATACTGTACATCGACACGGTAAAGGCGCAGGCAGACAAACGGACAGACATAAACAGACACACAACCTAAAACACGAAGTGATCATTCCTTTACACTAACCCAAAAGAAAGGAAGAAAGTTGTCTTATATGTATTAAGCAAAATTAGATCTTACAAGCACACTCATAAGGGTGCGTTTTGGGTTGCTAGTCCTCACGGTTCACTAAACCTACACACCAGATACTTTCATAATAAACAAACACCTTTGAACAGTGACCATCTTTTGAGTTTAACACTTTTTATTGAAATTGTTATATAATTTCTCAACACACAGCTTCAACATCAGGACACATGTTATATGACACATCTTCCCCATCAGAATATATACGATACAACACCAAGTCACATAGAACAGTATCATACGAACACGGCGGCTAACTCTCTTTGATGTATCCAACGACTAGTACGTGTCTTCACGTTAAATCTGGTGACTTGTGTTTGGGCAGAGATGGGTGTGGAAAAGTGAGTTACAGTCGTGGAAAAGAGTGGGGTTACAGTGATGGGGAGGAGTGGAACCCACAGTGGTGTGGAAAGAAGTGAGTTACAGTCGTGGAAGAAGTGGGTTACAGTGATGAGAGGAAGTGGAGTGCAGTGGTGTGGAAAAGTGAGTTACAGTCGTGGAAGGATGGGTTACAGTGGCGTGGAGGGTTGGGTTACAGTGATGCAGGTGGGTTACAGTAGTGAGGAGAAGTGGGTTACAGTCGTGGAAGGAGGTTACAGTGATGAGGTGGGTTATAGTGGTAGGGGAGTAGTGGGTTGGTGGTGGGGAGAGTTGGGTTGCAGTGATGGGGAGGAGTGGGTTACAGTGGTGGGTAGGGTGGGTTGGTGGTGGGAAGGAGTAGGTTGCAGTGGTGTGGAAGAGTCATGGGAAGGTGGAGTTACAGTGGTCAGGGTGGGTTGCAGTGGTGGGAGGTGACATAGTGGAGGGTGGTGGGGAGGTGGGTTATAAGTGGTGGGAGGTGGGTTACAGTGCTGGGGAAAGAGTGGGTTACAGTGGTGGGGGAGGTGGGATTTGTGGTGGGGAGGTGGAGTACAGTGGTGGGGAACTCAGGTGGGGTTGGTGGTGGGGAGTGGTGGGATTACAGTGGTGGAGAGGTGGGGTTACAGTGGTGGAGGAGTGGGGTTGCAGTGGTGGTTAGGATGGATTACAATGGTGGGGGAGGGTGAGTTGCAATGTGGGAAGGGGTGGGTTGCAGTGGTGCAGGGGAGTAGTGGGGTTACAGTGATGGGGAGGAGAGTGGGGTTACAGTGATGGGGAGGAGTGGGTTACAGTGGTGGGGAGGAGTATCTACCCTAGTCACTCAGCGAGACGGCCACGACACACGCCATTTCCCTCGTATTCTTAATCCTAAACATTAATGAATGTAATTGTGGGGTTACAGTGATGGGGAGGAGTGGGTTACAGTGGTGGGGAGGAGTATCTACCCTAGTCACTCAGCGAGACGGCCACGACACACGCCATTTCCCTCGTATTCTTAATCCTAAACATTAATGAATGTAATTGTTCGTTCTTTTTACCTATTGTCTCATCACGCTCTCGAGAAATAAGTCTCTTTGAGGAAACCATTATCGTGTGGGGGAAAAAACGTCAAGTGTAAAAGCCTTCAGCAACGAGGTAAATGAAAGACCTTGTATAAAATATAAACATAAATATACTGTATAATAATTCAAATAAAATGGGTTTTGGACACGGAATGGTAAGTGGGTGGAGGGAGGGGTGGGTGGAAGGATAGAGTGGGTTGGAAGAGGGGGTGGATGGATAGAGATAATGGGCGAAGAAAGTGGATGAGTTAAGAGAGTGTGTGTGGAGGTAGGGGATGGAGGGAGTGGTTAGTGTAGGGAGTGGATGGGTGGAGGGAGTGGGTGGGTGGAGGGAGTGAGAGTGTGAAAGGAGTGGGTTAGTAGAGGTGGGTTGGTGGAGGTGGTAGGGGAGTGGGTGGGTGTGGATGGGTGGGTGTGGGTGGGTGGTGGTTGGTGGAGGGTGGTGGGTGGAGTGGGTGGGTGTGAGGGTGGGTGGTGGAGGTGTGGGGGTGGGTGGGGTGGGTTGGTGGAGGAGTGGGGTTGTGGAGGAGTGGGTGGGTGGAGGTGGGTGGGGTGTAGTGGGTTAGTGGAGAGTGGGTGGGTGGAGGTGAGAGTGTGAAAGGGTGGGTTGAGGGTGGGTTAGTGGAGGGAGTGGGTGGGGTGTGTTGGGTTAATGGAGAGGTGGGTTAGTGGAGGTGGGTGGGTGGAGGGGGAGTGGGTTGGGGTGTAGTGGGTTGCAGTGGAGGGTGTTGGGTGGGTGGAGGGGTGAGGTGTGTGGGTTGAGTGGGGGGTGTGGGGAGGGTGGGTTGGCTGGGTGTGGGTTGGTGGAGTGGGTGGGTGGAGGGGCAGTGAGTGTGAGGTGGGTTAGTGGAGGTAGGTGGGTTGGGTGGAGGTGAGAGTGTGAGTGAAGTGTGGGTGGAGAGGTGGGTTGGTGGAGGGGGTGGGTGAGTGAGGGTGGGTGGGTGGAGTGGGTGGGGTGTAGTGGGTTGGTGGAGGGTGGGTGGGTGGAGGAGTGGGTGGGTGGAGGGAGAGAGTAGGTATAAGGAGAGGGTGGGTGGAGGTAGTGGATGGGTGGAGAGTGGATAGTTGCAGTGAGAGGGTGTGTGGAGACAGTGAGTGGAGGGAGTGGATTGGTGGAGGTAGGAAGTGGGTAGTGGCAGTGGGTGGGTTGAAAGAGTGGGCTTTTAAAAGAACTGGGTGTGTGTGTGGAAGGAGTGGGTGGAGGGAGTGGGTGGTTGGAGGAGAACTTGTTAGCTAAAGAGAGTATCACACTGGGCATTACCGTCGTATTCCGTCAGATTTTACTCTGGAAAAGGGTGATCTGAGGACTCTGAACTGAAGGGGAGTTTTCGGTGGAAGTCAACGAGATTTGGATAAAAACATAATTATGCAATATATACAACTTAAGACCGATTCTTGTTGTTTTTGTTCACATTTAAGGCATTCCTTACTGAACGTTTAATATATTATTTACTCAACGTCTAATACATTTTTTATTGAACATTTAACATAATGTTTGCTAAACGTTTCATACATTCTTTAGTGAAGCCACTAACAGAGATGTATTCCTGGAGGTGACTTGTGTGGATCTGTCAGTAACAGCAAGAAGGCCGAGATGGTGCTGCTACATCTCACCCATAAACCTATGCAGTATATTGAGTAACCTTCGCTCCCTTTGACCATCCTGATGATGAAAAAACTTTGAGAACTTTGGGTTTCCGAGTTTTTGTTTTAAGTGAAAACATAAGACCGCGAGTCGGGGGCCGCTAATATCCATATAAATATTATTTTTCTTCTTCCAATACTTCTTGGTCAAATTCTTTAATAACAAGATACTGAATTGAAAATAGGACTTTGTAATTTCCCCAAAATAATGAATTGATGCCTTTAAAGGTTATGTCATAGGCATGCACTCCAAAGAGTATCTTCAAGAAAGGGTCCGATGAATTTGAAAATGAACACTGCGACTCCTGTTGTCTCGGTGTGGTTGAATAAACCCTTTATCCGTTGTTATTATTGTCTCTGAAAAAATCGCAAAGACACTTTTGGAGGGTGTATTACGTCATAAATTTATTAAAATGAAGAGAGTGAAGCCGTGGACATAGGATATTAACTCTCATAACTCTTTAACCGTTTGTCTAGTGTATGAAGTGACTTAGAGAACGCATGAATACACTTTCGTTGTTAAAACAAAAATATACAATAAAACAACAACTGAGCACCTAAGTCACTGTCTCACACACTCCTCGGGATTATAGTAGTCCCAGTATATCTTCTACACCAGGGACGTGAAATGTACATTGTAATGTACCAGTTGTTTCTTAAGAAGCTTATGTGATTGATATATCTAAAAGATATTTACAAGTATAACAAAAGAAATATTGAGGAGGTGAAGGGAGAGACACTAGGACTGGGGGTGTAATGAGGGGAGGTGGATACCGGTGAATTAAACAAGATTTGTAGGTCCATTACGACAGAACGACAGCATGGCCAAAGTGATAAGTTGCAGCAACTGTTGCTGCAAGTACCAGAGAATTTGAAAAAAAAAGTAGCTATAGCGCAGGAGGTGGGCGCCTCGAACTAGTTAACTACGTTACCGATAAGGGCAAATGGTTTCAGTCTCAATAAACAAGAATTTACAGATGCCAATGCTCTAAGGTACGGTAGGCCAGTAAAAGGTTTGCCTTCCCAATGCGTGTGAGGCTCTTCCTATGACGTCGATCACTCCATGGTGTGCAAGAAAGGGGGCTTTATATGCATGAGGCATGACGAAGTAAGGGATCTCACAGCAAATATGTTAAAGAAAATCTGCCGTGATGTCTGGGTAGAACCGACCCTCCTTCTATTGGACGGTGAGAATTTCCAGCATAGGACTTCAAACACATCCAACGAAGCCCGTGTTGACGTCAGTGCTCGAGGATTCTGGACGCGGGGACAGCGAGCCTTCTTCGACATCAGGATTTTTAATCCCATGGCTGCATGTCACCGTAACTTAGCTCTCGATGCTGCACACAGGAGGAACGAGAACGACAAGATAAGGGCATACGGGGGAGAGATTCAGAACGTTGATCAAAGCAGCTTCACTCCTCTAGTGTTCACAACCTCTGGTGGGATGGGACCAAGTGCAAGATGCTTCTACTCCAGACCCGCGGAGGTGCTATCCGAACAGAAGCAGCAGCCCAGAAGTTATGTTACAGCCTGGATGAGATGTCGACTGTCCTTCTCTCTCCTTCGGTCGGCTTTGCTCTGTCTCAGGGGAACGACAGCATCGGCCCCAAAGCCGACAACAATTGCAGATATTGACTATGAGGCTACAGTCACTGAATGCCGCATTGATCTGCGGCTCACCTAACTCAACACAGCTAGGACAGCTACTTATGTATTAGGATATTTAATATTAAGATAATAAAATGGTGGCGAAGGTATGGCTATGGGGGGAAGCTGGAGGCCATTAAAAATTTAAAAAAAAAGTAGTAGTAGTAGTGGTGGTGGTGGGTTCCACCACGATAATCCAGCAGGAAGTTGGGGCGTTGTATTACATTGTTTAGGAAACTTTTCGAGCGTGAAGCAGTAAAAAAAAATTTCCTCCTGTCAAGTCCCTCAAGAATAATACTCGCCTGTGTGTTAAAATGAACCAATACCAGTTAGCTATCGCGGGCTACATCATAGTCGGTGTCCTGAGAGTGGATAAGGTTGAAAATTAGTAAAAATAGACTGAACAAGACAGCCCATAGTAGAATAGTGAGGGAGGGAATACACGTGTTGAGGTCCTCGAACGTGTTTGGATGTCGTCTTTCCAACAACGTTTGTAAAGAAAGGAATCCCTCTACTACAGGCTAACAGCGTGGGACGATATCCTAGCTAAATATAGGTTTTTACCCCTGAGCTTTAATGAAGGCAATATTCCATTATATCACCCAAAACCTCGCCAGCAGTTTTGTAATGCAGCCATCAGGACCATAGATGTCACAGGAATAATATTAAATGGGTTATATTCACACACACACACACACACACACACACTACTACTACTACTACTACTTACAACTTTGCTGTCACTCGGAATCGAGGATGACGAGCTATGATACACTGATATGAGTTATTAGGGATGTCACCTAGGTTGGTGAGTTTTGAGATGACTAAAGAGACCGATACGACACCCGCAGCGTCGTCCACATTCGTTGCACATGCAAAGGGCTCCATCTACTGTGGGAGGGGCAGTGGCAGCGTCTTTCCGGCGTTGGCGCTTGCCTGCCTCGGTTTGCATTCGGGCAAACTTGAAAGCATTGACACCTTCTCGTACGGTGCTCCTCCAAGCGTTACGATGTGCAGTAATCAACTCCCAGGTGAGGGGGTCGATTTGGCACGTTTACTATTCGTTGGGTGACTGTAAAGTAGCTGCTTTGGCAGTCTACTGTCGTCCATGCGGGTAACATGTCCAGTCCAACGTAGTTGTTCATGGATAATGGTAGCCTCGATGCTCCTACAGTTGGTGTCAGCAAGAATACTGGCATTTGTTCTCTTGTCTTCCCAGCGAACTAGGAGGATGGAACGTAGATTACGTTGGTGAAAGTTTTCAAGTGCCTTGAGGTGCCTCCTGTCTCACTGCCATGTCTCACTGCCATATAGCAGGGTCGGGAGGATCACTGCTCGATATACGTGCAGCTTTGTAGATAATTTCAGCTCTCTACAGCAGAAGACACGATTTCGGAATATGCCAAAGGCTTGAGATGCACATCTGATCCGATGCTGAATCTCTTCATCGATGTCTGCCGAGATACCTGGGACAGGTTGAAAGAGAATCTGAGTCTTACGTACATGCACCTCAAGGCCGAAGTGTGAATACGCGTCTGCGTAGATTTTCAGAATCTCCTGTAGGTCGTGTTCAGTGTGAGCAACAAGGGTGAGGTCGTCTGCATAATGAAGTTCAGTAATGGAAGCTGTCGACACCTTTTTTCTTGCCTGGAGTCGTCTTATGTTCACCCTGCTGGCTAAATTGGCATTGGCACGAGTAAGGAAGGCAGCCAGGAAGATGAAAAAGAGAGGTGGTGCCAGTACACACCCTTCTTTAACCCCTGTTTGGATGAGGAAGAACTCTGACTGGGTGCCGTTGTGTAGGACACTGCCGTTCATGCCATCGTGGAGTTGTCTCACAATGGCGATAAATTTTGGTGGGCAGCCAAAACAGCTGAAGGTTCAGCAGAGGGCTGCCCTGTTGACCGAGTCGAAGGCCTTGGTAAGGTCAATTAATGCCATGTACAGGTCACGAAGCTGTTCTCTGCACTTTTCCTCTATCTGGCGGGCAGCAAAGATCATGTCAGTGGTGCCACGTGATGGTCTAAAACCACATTGAGATTCTGGGAGGAAGTTTTCCGCCTCAGGAAGAAGTCTGTTTAGAAGGACTTGGGCGATAATCTTGCCAGCTACGGAGAGCACAGAGATCCCACGGTAGTTGCCACAGTCTGACCGGTCTCTCGTGTCCTTATAAATATTGACAATAGAGGCGTCTTTAAGAATTTTGGGGATTTCCTCCTTTTCCCATATATTCTCCAGAAGAGAGTGGAGACGGCTGGTAAGCAGAGGTCCTCCTGCTTTATACACCTCGGCTGGGATTCCATCCGACCCTGAGGCTTTGTTATTTTTCATCTGTTTGATGGCAGTAGCTACCTCGTCCAGGGATGGAGGATAGCTGAGGTGGGCCAGCTCTGGATGCTGAGGGACCTGCTGGGTAGTCAGGACATCTACATCGGTGTTTCGGTTGAGCAATAAAATGGTAGTCCTCTTTCCAGCGCTGAAGGAGGCCTTCATCGTCTTTAATTATGAGCTCACTGACAGTGACTGGCCCATAAAATGTTTTAGTGGAAATGAAAAATTCGTGCATCTTGTACTGATCTCCAAGTTTTTGTGCTCCAAAATGATTGATCTTCAAGCAAGTCGTTCTTTAGATTGTGAAGTTGCCGTTGGGCTGCTGCTTTCTTCTTGCAGAAGGTATCAGCTTTGGTCCGAGACTGAGGGTTGTTCTACCAGTCAGTTAAAGCAGCACGTTTATCATAAATGAGTACTTTGATTGCCTGGTCATTTTTATCAAACCAGTCCTGGTATATTTTTTTATCTGGCCGAGGGTCTCTCTGCAGGTTTTTGCCATAACAGTCTTAAAAATATCCCATTCGGCACTGGGATTCACGTTGTTTGTTGTTGGGTTGTTTATAAGCCCATGTTCGAGCTTCTCTCTGAAAGCATGAGCTACTGCTGGATCCTCCAAACGCTTAGTATTAAAACCTCTTTTGCAGGCTTGCTGCCTTCATTGTTTTGGGGCGACGTGAAGTGAGAGCTTGGCTCTGGCAAGTCAATGATCAGTGTCTCAGTTGGGTTTTTAGGCAGGCTATGTTTAGGACACCTTTTCTAGCCCCCTTCCCATATGGGGTGAGCAGAGTGGCTCCCCAAAAGGGCTGCTCAATCTTACAGACAGGACCGGATTACACTGCTGCCTAGATCCCAGTACATAAACGACCATCTTATCCGTGCCGCCCATGTGTAGAGTCGTGACTAGAGACTCCCGGCACTCATCTCTGCTTGTCTCCGTCGTCACTCGTCCATCGCCATAAGACTTTTGAAGGTATATGGGTTTTGATGATGATGAGAGGTATGATGAACTGGATGATGGCTGCACATGAGTTGAGTTATGTGGTGAGGCAGGAGTGCAGGCTGCAACCACACTTCTTGGCTCTCCCTTTTCCTGATCCAGTGGCGCAAGTGTTGCAAAGACTGGGGAGAGGTGGAGTCGCAATGGACTGTCGATAGCCCAGTTTGTTGGGGTTCGCCTTAGTAGCCTGTCCATCAGGCATTGCCTTCGTCCGCCGATGTAGTCGTTGGTTTTCCATGGTGGTCACCTCTTCCCCCTACACTGCCGTTGGGGTCTTGTTGGAGCTCTGTAAGCGTGTCTGTCTGATGCAGGGCTCCACTGCAGATTTTTCGTTCGGGGTTTACTCCCGTAGCCTTAAACCTGTCAAGGTTAATCCGCAAGGCAGCAAGGTGGTAGTTGGTAAGCGCCAGGACGTGTCCACATGCCTGTGGGTCTATGTGCTGTCCATCTGGGGCCCACTGCTACTCCGAGGTCCCCTGTTGATCTAGCCTGGGCCCACGAGGCACCCAGTTACCGTGTGGTCGCCACGAGGAGGCACAGCAGGAGTCTTGATGGTGAGGAGGCTGTGTACTAGCAGGGTAAGACTTAAGCATGTTGCTTCCCTGTTTGCCACGAAGGCTAGCCAGCGGCGGCAGCTGAAAACGAGAGGAAGCAAGCAGTGCTTGCACCTTAACACTAACATAATGCTGCCACTCTAGACGCATTTCCCAACCTTATGTGTGGCTGCACACACACACACCTTCATTTTATAATGTTTCCCCTATAATGTCTGTTAATATATAGAAAACGAGTGTCTGATTCATTCTCTCTGCCCATCACCTCTTTATCAGTCCTTCACTTCTCTGTCTGTTCTTCCCCTCTCTATCTGTTCTTCACCTCTTTGTCTGTCCTTCACCTCTTTATCTGTCCTTCACCACTCTGTCTGCCCTTCCCGTCTCTGTGTTCTTCCCTTCTCTCTCTGCCTACACTTGTTGGACATGTGTAATATTACCACCTGTCCAACACACGGTCGTCAATGTACTGTATGTACCTCACTTTTGTTAACAGATATCATTCTAATAGGCATCAGTCAAATTAGGTATCAATTCTATTTGTTTTCAAACTTAATGGGCATTACAACCTAATTGGCATAATCCTAATAGGATTTAGTCCTTACTGAATCCACTCCGAATTATTAACAATTCAAATAGGCATCAATCTTATCAGGCATTAATCTTATCAGGAATCATTCCTATTAGGCATTAATCCCAACAGGCATCAATCCAACAGGCATCACTTCTCATGGTTAGGTTAGGTATCGGGACTTGTGGTGTGGGGTAATTTGAGTACCAAGCCCCGTCGCTCACACAACAATACTTTTAATGAGTCTCAATACAAGTTCTCTGAGAGACAACTTTTAATATTATTTCAACAGTTACTAAATTATATTATTACAACAGTTATTGATGGCATTATTACTTCAGTCATTAAAAGCATAAACTTTACACTTTACTCGCTAGACATGTAAGTGTTGGCGTGTGTTGTGAAATATTCTGAATTGTATGAATGTCGGGGTGATGCCGAGAAATTATTGCCGTGTTCGTGCAATCTTTTATGTAAACTAATTACGCTGTCAGGCTCAGCTGTTGCGACATCTGGCGGTGATTGTGGACAGCAGGCTGTGTGTGTGTGTGTGTGTGTGTGTGTGTGTGTGGGTGTTGGAATGCTCATTCCCACACCATCCAAACACACATAACTACACACAGAGACATAAACAAAAACGTTTGCACACACACACACACACACACACACACACACATGTACACAAACCAAACACGCTAATTCGAGCACACACATATGTGCTCACACTTATGATACACATGTGTACACCAATACACAACTTGTGAATATAAACATATCCTCATAGATGAAAGCACATATGCTTACTCGCATGTGCACACACACACACACACACACACACACACACACACTCACAGAACCATCTTGGTGGAGGTTTGTTCTGTCTTGTATATATAATGTGTACTGTCGCTGGCTGGCTGTTAACACACGATATATGTATAAAATGCCGGGTATTCCCCCTGGTCTTGTTATGGAATGTTTACACAGCAACTTTACCAATATACTGTCCTGAACCTCCTACACAACACGGGGGCCTGGAGCACTGACTCTCTTTACTGACTGGTGGAGTATTGACTGTCTTAACTGACTGGTGGAGCACTGACTGTCTTAACTGACTGGTGGACTACACACAGTTAAGGTGGTGTCGTCTGATCTAATCTCCCAACCATCTCTCGCTGTCTCCTCATCCTTCTCCCCCTCTTCCTCCACCCCCCCTTTCTCATTCTCCTTAACTCTTCTTCCTTCCCACTCCGTCCCTCTCTAAAAATATAACTCTTAATCATCTCCTCCTCTTCCTTCTATATTCTTCCTCTTCCTCGAAAACTATCTTCCTATCTCCTTCTTCTCCTCCTCCTCCTCATTAAGTACTTTTCACTTTCTTTTCATTCTCCCTTCCTCCTTATTTTCCTTTCCAAGACCTCCTTCTCTAAAAGTCCTCTCCACTTCCTCCTCTTTACCTCCTCCTTTTTTATCATGTTTCATCGAGTGTTCCAGAAGTTATCTGACTAATGGAAATGGTGAGAAGGGTTTCGTCACTTACTTGCGGTGAAGAGATGTCAACACAACTGATTAACACTGTTTTTCATTCATTTACGCTTTCCGAAAACTTTAGGTTAATCACAAATTACCTGGACCAATCTGCAGTCTCGCGATTATTAGCTACAGTTGATACTAAATGAACCATACACAGGTGGAGAGTAGATTAGTGCTCATGTTATATAACGAGATAGCAAGACTCGTTCCCTATATTCAGCTGATAGCACGACTTATCAAAAACTTTCATCAGTCAAAGTGCCACCCTCACGTCAGAAGAGTTGTCAACCATGGCTCTCAATTCCAAACGTTTGCCAATCCTCCCAGACTTTATGTGTCACTCAGGGGACGCAGCTTTTAATTTCGTTTATCCAACTTAAACCTCTATATTCATCTTGGATCTCCTACCCACAATTCAACCCTTAATTTTGCCCATTAATTTGTCATTCTTACTTGTCGAAACTATCTAAAAAAAATTATGCTATGGATAAATAACCTTAACGAGAACAAGTAATTATATGTACTGTACCCTGTAGCAAATTAATCTAGATATCCAACCCAAATGTGATGGTGATGAAGCACCTGTCAAGAGGATAATATATATATTTTTTTAATTGTGCTGTACAGGAAGACATCTGAGTATTAGGTCAACCACACGTCTCACTCTTTAAAGACTCGAAAGATCTCACTGTCAAACGAGTTAAAAACATCTAAGGACATCCCTATAAAAGACAGGATGATGGTATAGTAGGGAAGAAAACTGGGCACATTCTCCATATTAGACTCTGAAAATGTGTATCGTGTGTGTTCCTCTGAAATTAGTATTCGAATTTTAACCTCTTCAGTACGGGGAGCCACTTTTAATATTTTATTTGACTACCGTAAGGCGATTTTATTCTACAGAGAGGGAACCCTGTACACTATTAACTATACAGTGAACCATAAAAATAAATATATATATATATATATATATATATATATATATATATATATATATATATATATATATATATATATATATATATATATATATATATATATATATATATATATCATATCTTAAATATTTTTCACTAAAGTCATGAAGAAAAAGACTTAGTGCATTAATGAAAGAAAATATTCGCGAGTTTTGTAGCTGTGGAAATAACCACTTACAGAGTCTATAGTTACTGATCCTATGTAGAAAAATAAACTTCCGAGCAATTTAGTAGTTGTAAAAACTAATAAATTCCTAGCACGTATAAGTTAATAGTTTAGTCTGATGTGAATCTCCAATTTATTGTGGACGTGAATAATAAAACCCCACAAGTTGTTTTATCCGTGTTTCAGATAATTTGTTTAATTCATGCAAGATTTTTTATGTGACCAATGAAGAAGTTGTTTGTGTGGAAGGGAGGGTCTTTACTTCTCTCTCAGTGTGTTGGCTTACGACTGATACGACAATGACACCAGCGTTATTACACCATACAAAGGGCCATGTGTTCTTGCTGGGTTAAGCCATTTGCAGACAAATAATGACAGGTTATAGAGAGGAAGTAATGTTGGAAGTGTTTTTGGTTGCGTAGGTAGATCTATTTACTGAATTACTGATAACCATTTTTCAGTAATGTGTTTCCATAAATTCTTCGTACGGACGGGGCCTGGCTCCTGCTGCACTGACCACGACGGAAAAGTACACAATTACTCTTAGAGAAGCCAGACAGATGTATGTCTATTTAATTTTTAATTGCTGACGAGTGGAGTTTTTAATAACATATAATATCCGCACTCAAGGTGTTTAGTTTCTGAAGTGCACAAATATTTTATTACACCAGCATCAACTTTCAGAGCAATGCTGTCCTCCTACAGTTGGGACCGGGACACAAACCAACTCAGTGGTCAGAACTGTTCACTCATTACCACGGTGCGGGTAATCTCAAGGACATGACCACATAGACGAAATAGCCGCGTAAATCAAGGTTCCTCTGGCGGTACACTTCAGAGTGGTTTACTGCGTCTCACCCGTGACCTTTCAGATAGTAATCATATATCATGTGTTTATATGTGCACGACGCTCCTGTGCGTGTTAATAAGTGAACATTACTACTCTGTCAAGAATGAATCACATATCTTGGAAACTCAATGTATTTTCGTATTTCGAATTCAATGTTGTAACTCATAAAAAAATGAAGACACAAAAATCCATACCATGTCATGAAGCTTTACTTATTGGTATTTTAAATAAAGCTGTCATAATTATGTATGTATCAACCAATAATTTGTCATCGATCCTTGCTCATTATAATGCTATTAACTTTATTACCCCGTAGCCCACAACTGCGGGGCAAGGTATTGTTTTCCGTCCTGTCTGTCTGTCTGTCTGTCTGTCTGTCTGTCCCTAAAATAACTCGAAAACATGTTTGCGGGTTCACAACAAATCAGGTAGGTTAGACAAGGTCCACATTATAAACTATTCCTACAAATCGCGCTAAAATTGACCAGTTCTCGCACTGATAAAAACATAAGGTTTTTAATATTTAAAGGAAACGATAACAGTTTCCAGCGGTGACTAAATTAATTACTATAACATCTTCACTAATCCGATATTTATCCTACCATTGTTACGGTTCGCGGGCAGGGTTTGCATCTGCTCTGATGGTGTTTTAATTAAAACAAATTTATGCGTCGGTGGTACCTCCTGTGTGTGAACACAAAGAGCTCCTGAAGAGGTGTTAAGATATCTTGAAACTTGGCAGGTATACTGATCCTCTCTAAAAGCTCAGGCAGGTCACTAATAGACAAGATCCGATTAAGAATAGAGATGCGATCGTCATTTTTCATTCAAGAAATGTCAAGAAACAGCATCATTACTTGTTATCGGTGTGAGGGAGATAAACGCCATGATTTTTGGACACCGTCAGCACCCATGATACCTAACTTGGGGAAGGAGAGATGGCTACAAGTTACAAGTAGTAGAAGCTCCAAAAGTTGCTGGTAGCGAAAGGCAGAGCAGGGAAGATGACAGAGGAAGAAGCAGAAGGTTGGGAAGGGAATTGTAGTGGGAGAGATAGAGCCGTGGCTTTACACGACTGCGTTTATTTGGTTAGTGCAGAGCGCACGTATAGTTTTTTTTGTCTGTGTCGGGTGTGTGATCCTCGGGTCACCACTCCTCCAGATTGTGTAAGAGGAGAGATTGCCCAAAGTCCACGCCATTTATAAACCACACATACTGGCGGCCTCAAAATTCCTAACCAGCAACTCTTCTGGGCCCACCTCCCCCCCCCTACTCCTTGGTTCGAGATGTAAACAGCAAACCAGGCAATTAACTGGTGGTCAGCGAAGGTGTAAATAAATTTAAATATTAATTTTCTTCTGTTTCTATAACTTATCCATGTATTTGTATTATTTATGAACATGGTGATATATAACATGATATTGGAGCTTCGAAAGAGGTCAGTGTACATTTGCACGGGATATTTCACCTTTGAGTCTTAACCAGAGATTGACAGACGTCCACCGTGCCTTGTGGCTCGCCTTTGCTCGACAGTATGTAGATAAGGTGGAGGGATTTTAGGCAAGAAAAGTGTTGACCAGCGAAAAAATATTTTCGTCTAACAACCATGGCCATATCCATGTGTGGCGCCGTAACAATACCTACCCATAAAGTTATGTTTGCAACCTGTAACGTGGTTAATTTTAGTATATATTAAAATACTTTATGAAATCAAGCATCCCTTGCAGAAAATAACAAATCATAATTTGTCACGAATGTAAAGATTATCGCAAAGTGATAAGGTCTACATTATTTGATGCCCCTCTGATCGGCACAAAATCTATAAGGAACGACGAAGTGGCAGAGTGGGAGTGAAAGTGTGGGGGTGGATGACTTTCTACGGCGGTGGGAATGTCAGAGATATAGAGACAGTTTGATACCGAAAGATATATTCACATGCTTAATGATTTATTCCTTCACTCTCTCCGCAAAACGAATTTTCCCTTCCCTCCCTTATTACTACCAACACCACCCCTCACCCCTCACCAACACCACTCCATCCCTTATTACTACCAACACCACCACCACCCCTCACCACCACCACTCCCTCCCTTATTACTACCACCACCACCCCTCACCCCTCACCACCACCACTCCCTCCCTTATTACTACCACTCACCACCCTCACCACTCACCACAATCACCACCCTCACCATTCACCACCCTCACCACTCACCATCCTCACCACACTCACCACCCTTACCACTCATCACCTTCACCATTCACCTTTCTCACCACTCACCACCCTCACCACTCACCACCCTCACCATTCACCTTCCTCACCACGCACCTCCCTCACCACTCACCACAATCACCGCCCTCAACATTCACCACCCTCACCACTCACCACCCTCACCATTCACCTTCCTCACCACGCACCTCCCTCACCACTCACCACTCCATCCCTTATTACTACCAACACTCTCCTTATTACTACCAACACCAATTCTCACCCCTCACCACCACCACTCCATCCCTTATTACTACCTAACACCACCCCCACCCCTTCACCACCAATTAATTCTCCCTTATTACTACTCAACACCACCCCTCACCCTCACCACCACCACTCCATCCCTTATTAATACCAACACTCTCCTTATTACTACCAACACCACCCCCACCCTCACCACCACCACTCCATCCCTATTACCACCACCACCACCCTCACCTCACCACCACCAATTCCCTTATTACTACCACCACCCCTCACCACCACCACTCCCTCCCTTATTACTACCACCACCACCCCTCACCCCTCACCACCACCACTCCCTCCCTTATTACTACCACCCCTCACCCCTCACCACCACCACTCCCTCCCTCATTACTACCAACACTCACTCCCTCACCACCACCCTCACCAGCTTGGTCTAGGAGTCGTCCACCATTATTGGTACTGTGTTGGACAAGGTTTTATTTGGCAGCGGAAAATATGACCATCATGTCCTCTCTCTCTCTCTCTCTCTCTCTCTCTCTCTCTCTCTCTCTCTCTCTCTCTGCCTGTGTGCCGGTCTGTTTTCTGTTCGCTGTTGTTGTTGTTGTGTTCTTGTCAGTCTTTATGTTGTTGTCTGTATGTAGCGGTGTTGTTTTCTAAATACTTGTCTGTCTGTGTGTTATGTGTATGGTTGTCAGTGTTTCTGTAGAGTATGTTGTTATCTGTCTGCCTGAGCGTTCTTCAGTAGCTTGTCGTGCTTACGTAAACTAATCCACAGTTATTATTATTATTATTAATAATATTAGTAGTGCTTGCAGAAACGGGGTCATGTCAGCAGGTAGACAGTTACGTCTAAATTCAGGTGAGTCCCTTTTAAATTAGGTTAGGTTAGGTTAGGTCAAGTATATATATTCACCATAACAACTCCTATAACAAATATATTTGGCTTGATATCAAAAGATCAAAGAGTTAAGGTTGCGATTTCGGAAGAGGCGCCAGGTAACGTAATTTTGCGCCACGTGTATGACAATAAAGTTTGATGATTTTTCAATTTCGTTGTATTCATCATTTTACAGTTTCAATGAATTCGTTGTATATGAAATAACTTCCATTTTCATGAATTCATTTCGTATATACAGTTCAGTACATGTTCAACAAATTTAAATCTTTATTAAAAAATGATTCTAAGAACCAATGAGCTGAGTTGATACTACGTAATCGCCTTTGACTAATTGCCGGATGACCATCAACACTGTGGTGGCCGTGTAGTGATATATATATATATATATATATATATATATATATATATATATATATATATATATATATATATATATATATATATATATATATATATATATATATATATATATATTGGGTTAGCTGTCGTCATTGAAAGTTTCCGTGCGTTTAACTTTTCCTTTAAAATTAAATGAGAATAATACACAAGCACGGAATTATAAATGGCATTAAAGTCCTCTGTTATTCTGCTGTAACTAAATACACAACTCTTTTCTGTATTGTTTTTTATACTTACCAGAAAATACATGAATATTTGTTCAGAGTTTTAATGTAAGAGATTTTGAAAAAAAAATTCCAACACTCGGGCAGAGATATGACGTCACGAGAGCTCTTCTTCAACAATGGGGCCACAGAATTTCACGAACATACAAAATTTGTTTCATTATATTTACACATCAAAGTTAGATTAAACACTTTTAGAAAACGTAAATTATATTTAAGAATTTAGCAACATATTACAACGCAAATATCATGAGGTAAAACAAAAACAAGCATGGTAGGACTAGCATAGAGCCACACCCTCTATCACGCGGCACCCTCTCAGGTCTGTTTTGTCCCAAAATACAGTAATTAAGTAATTTACTTTGAATTTCCTAATGTCGTTAAAGTGGTTGCGCTTTTTCATAATTTTTTAGGTGTGAAAATATATATCAACAACGGACCGATAGGTGGAGAAGTAACTCTTCTTTAATGTTTACCTATAAAGGCAAGAGGCCTTGACACTCCTTGTGGGTCGAGATCCTCTTACCATAAATATTTCCCGTAACTACAGATGACTTGAGCTAAACCACAAAAATGACTTACAAAAATAACATCAATGTTACACCGAGATATACCAAAATTAGGCACGTTCACTTCACACCAGGTAAGTAGGTACGATTACAGTTCCTTGGAAAGATTATGTACTGTACCTATTGGAGGAGATTGGCTGGCCGGATGAGGTGTGTACATTATATTAATTTATTTACGTTCTCTACAGTTCTAAGTAATATTAATAATTAAGTGTTGATCTAAAATGTCATCCCAAGCCGGGGAAGTAAAAAATAGTATATGAAACACATTGATAACGTATATATCTTAAAGTGAAAAAGGAAAGTTAAAAACGATCAGTGGCGTTTGCTGCTATTTCGCCACCACCCGCACATATTCATCTGGTGTAACTCGACCAATCACGAACTTCCTTTAATTTGGCATAGTATTGTACATTAAACTATTACGTGACCTCACTTTATTATGGCATGATTTTTTGACGTCGTTAGCAAGTAGATATACACTAAAACCTAATAAGTCGCAAGGTCTCGACGAGATATTTGCCAGAGTATTAAAGGAATGTAAGGAAGAACTTAGTATACCCTTACCAAACTCGTTTAACATGTCATTAAAAACCAATGTAGTAAAAGAATCCTGGAGGATAATTCTAAACTCAATTCGAAATTACATCGAGAAACACAAATTGATCAATGATTCCCAGCATGGCTTCACAAGTGGGCGTTCATGTCTGACAAATCTATTAGCATTCTTTTCAGCTGTTTTCGAATCAGTGGAAGACGTTCACTATTATGATGTGCTTTACCTCGACTTCAGCAAAGCCTTCGACAGGGTCCCTCATGAAAGACTAATACGTAAGGTGGAGGCTCATGGAATTGGAGGAGAGATTCTAAACTGGATTAGGGCGTAGTTACAGGGCAGAAAACATTCAGCATTAATGACACTAAATCCGATTCGGGTGACGTCACTATTTATCATATACATAAACGACATAGATATAGACGTAGACAGCAAGGTAAGTAAATTTGCTGACGACACTAAAATAGGGCGTGTAATTAAATCTGACGAGGACTCCGCAAAACTACAGGAAGATTTAAACAAATTTATCACATCGTCTGAAAAATGTCAGATTAAATTTTATGTGGACTTACGTAAAGTATTTAGTCGAGGATATGTAAACAGAAAAAACAAAATATCAGATGAACAACGTTGATATAGAGAAAACCGACTGTGAGAAAGATTTAGGAGTAATAATAAGCAGGAATCTTAAACCAAGACAACAATGCGTTTTTGCTCGAAACGAGGCGAACAAAGTATTCAAAGGAGTGTTAGTGACAAGACTAGCGAGGTTATCCTAAAACTATATCTTGCTCTTGGATTATACAGTTAAGTTTTGGTCACCATTTTACAGAATGGATAATCGAATCCCAAGAAGGCATGCAAAGAAGGATTACAAGAATAATCCCGAGCATTAAGAACCTTCAGTATAGAGACAGATTAAAGCATCTAAATTTGCACTCCCTCGAGAGACGTACAGTTAGAGGCGATATGATCGAGGTGTATAAATGGAAGTCAGGGTTAAACAAATATAATATAACAAAGGAACTTAAATTATCCAACCAAGAACGAACTCGTAGCAACTGTTTTAAATTAGACAACTCAATATTTAGGCGCGAGATAGGTAAACACTGGTTTGGAAATAGGGTAGTGGATGAGTGGAACAAGTTACCAAATATCATCATTAACTCGAATACGCTGGATAGCTTCAAACATAGGTTGGATGGATATATGAGCGATAGGGGTTGGGTGTAAATAGGACTGCCCAGTATGGGCCAAAGGGCCCGCTGCAGTTTCCTCCATTCCTATGTTCTTATATAGTTCAAGTCAACAAGTCAAGTGCCTTCCTTAGATTCTTACATCTATAGTTATGAGGAAGATTTATCGGCCTGACCCCTGAGAATACGCCTCCATCCCCCCGGAGCCTGGGCGTGGTGATGGTCGATGGTTGTAACACACAATATTCAGAGTCTATCATGATTTTATTGGTACATGATTAAATTTAATGAAGTGTATTTTCGTAACTCTTCCTAAAGCGTCTATGACTGTGTTTATGTTTGTCTTTCTGTGTATACATAATACCGTGTTTACCTTTCCCTTACGTCTGTATGTATTGTCTGTTTCTGTTATTCATCTACTCCTGCGTCTACAGTTTCTTGTGTCTGTCTCTTCTTGTGGGTGTATATCTCTGTCTTCTGTATTTCTATTCCTGTGTTTCTTCTGTTTTTCTTCCTATTTATCTGTTCCTATTTCTGTGTCCTATTTTTCTGTTTGTCTGTTCCTGTGCTTGTCTCCATCTGTTTTTTTTCTGTTTGTTCCTGTGTCTTGTCTCGTGTCTCTGTTATCGTGCTGGTTCATCAGTTCTCAGGGTGCTGTGTGAAGAGGGAGGACGTTAAGAGGCGTCTAATCGTGTAATCAAAGAGGTTAATAATTTTCTTGAGAGAGAGAGAGAGTGTGTGTGTGTGTTCCTCACCATTGTTATTACCACAGATCGAAGGTTCCCCACGCCTGACCCTGACTATACTAGGTAGTACAATACACACTTGCTCCACACGAAGGACGTCCTACAGGTGGTACAAAATACACCGGTTGAGTGGGAATTAAATCCTACAAAAAGACCCAAACACTTGGGTTTTGAACGTGGGTTTGATTTCTATGTCCAATATCAAGTTAATTGTGAATATTTTTCCTTGTATCGTCTGGCTGCTGAGTTCACGTATAAAAACAATAAAATCACAAACAAATACATGGTTACTCACCTACAGGTCTTCAGTATTCACATAGAGTGTCCCTAATAGTATTAACTAGTATTAAGGGTCTACAAATATTTTATTTCTGGTAACATTAAGTTATGTAATACTGTAAGTGGTGATATGAGGTTTCACGCCACGCTGGCAATGGCTGCAAGACTACACTGACATCTTCCTTCATCCTGACAGCACCTTTCCTCACACCTGACAACACCTACCCTCACCCCTGACAACACCTACCCTCACCCCTGACAACACCTACCCTCACCCCTGACAACACCTACCCTCACCCTGACAACACCTACTCACCCCTGACAACACCTACCCTCACACCAACACCTACCCTCTCCCTGACAACACCTACCCTCACCCTGACAACACCTACCCTCACCCCTGACAACACCTATCCTCACCCTGACAACACCTACCCTCACCCCTGACAACACCTATCCTCACCCTGACAACACCTACCCTCACCCCTGACAACACCTCTCCTCATCGGTGACACATCTCCCCCTCACCTTTGACAACACCGCCGCTGACAAAACCTCACTTTAACCCTGACACCACCTCCCTCATCCCTGACAACACCACCGCTGACGACGCCTTATAAGGTAACCAATATATCACCGAGGGCAAGAATGGCATATCTTACTTTCAAGTTTGAAGGTAATATTGTCTGCGTTCGTCATCTTGTTACAGTTCTTGAAGTTCTTTCTTGTTACAGTTCTCGTAGTTCTTCCTTGTTACAGTTCTTGTAGTTCTTCCTTGTTACAGTTCTCGTAGTTCTTCCTTGTTACAGTTCTTGTAGTTCTTCCTAGTTACAGTTCTTGTAGTTCTTCCTAGTTACAGTTCTTGTAGTTCTTCCTAGTTACAGTTCTTGTAGTTCTTTCTTGTTACAGTTCTCGTAGTTCTTCCTTGTTACAGTTCTCGTAGCTCATTCTTGTTACAGTTCTTGTAGTTCTTCCTTGTTACAGTTATTGTAGTTCTCTCTTGTTACAGTTCTCGTAGCTCTTCCTTGTTACAGTTCTCGTAGTTCTTCCTTGTTACAGTTCTCGTAGTTCTTCCTTGTTACAGTTCTCGTAGTTCTTCCTTGTTACAGTTCTCGTAGTTCTTCCTTGTTACAGTTCTCGTAGCTCTTCCTTGTTACAGTTCTCGTAGTTCTTCCTTGTTACAGTTCTCGTAGTTCTTCCTTGTTACAGTTCTCGTAGTTCTTCCTTGTTACAGTTCTCGTAGTTCTTCCTTGTTACAGTTCTCGTAGTTCTTCTTGTTACAGTTCTCGTAGTTCTTCCTTGTTACAGTTCTCGTAGTTCTTCCTTGTTACAGTTCTCGTAGTTCTTCCTTGTTACAGTTCTCGTAGTTCTTCCTTGTTACAGTTCTCGTAGTTCTTCCTTGTAGTTCTTCCTTGTTACAGTTCTCGTAGTTCTTCTTGTTACAGTTCTTGTAGTTCTTCCTTGTTACAGTTCTCGTAGTTCTTCCTTGTTACAGTTCTCGTAGTTCTTCCTTGTTACAGTTCTCGTAGTTCTTCCTTGTTACAGTTCTCGTAGTTCTTCCTTGTTACAGTTCTCGTAGTTCTTCCTTGTTACAGTTCTTGAAGTTCTTCCTTGTTACAGTTCTTGTAGTTCTTTCTTGTTACAGTTCTCGTAGTTCTTCCTTGTTACAGTTCTTGAAGTTCTTCCTTGTTACAGTTCTTGAAGTTCTTCCTTGATACAGTTCTTGTAGTTCTTTCTTGTTACAGTTCTTGTAGTTCTTTCTTGTTACAGTTCTCGTAGTTCTTCCTTGTTACAGTTCTTGTAGTTCTTTCTTGTTACAGTTCTCGTAGTTCTTCCTTGTTACAGTTCTTGTAGTTCTTCCTTGCTACACTTCTCAAAGTTCTTCCTTGTTACAGTTCTTGTAGTTCTTCCTTGTTACCCATTAAAGGGTGTGTGTGGTTATATCTTTGTAACAGTATAGGAGCTTGTTTAACATTTCTGTTACAATAGTGAAGGTTGTTAATACTGTACAAGATTAATGTGTTGTTGTTGCTTCCCCTCCTTACAGCGGGACAGGTGTAGAAGGTAACATGGTGATGCTCGTGTTACTTGTGGCTAATTAAGGCACCTCTATCGATCGCCATCATCATCTTGTTGTAGTGCCATAGTCGTCGAGGTCGTAATCGTATTTTTGCCATAGTTGTCGAGGCCGTAATCGTATTCCCTGCCATAGTTGTCGAGGCAGTAATCGTACGAGTATTTATCATCACCATCTTGCCATCGTCATCATCCTCGTCATTGCCAACGTCAACGTCACTTCATAGTAATATAAGTGGTGGATCTCATTATCGTTATCGTGGCGGGCGGCGGCAGGTGTTACTGTTTAGTCCTACCTGTCCTTTGGGAAGGGAGGGAAGTCAATCACTGAACTTCGGCAGCTAATCAGACTCTCATTGTCTAGTGGTCTTTGTGGCAGTGGGTGGGCTTCTCTCTCTCTCTCTCGCTGTCACCTTGGTCCTGCTTATTGCTACTTCTGTTGCCTAATGTTATTGCTTCATCCGATTAAGGAGTGTTTATTTTTGTTCTGAGAGTCATTTTCTAAGACCTTTTTTTGTGTTTCCCTGTTTGGATTTTTTTTACGTGATTTCATGGCATATTTTGATTTTCAGATTATCTTTTGTTTGTCTAGCTCTTGTTTTTATATCTCGATGTATGTGTTTTTTTTTCTTGTCACAATGGCGGAATTTTGGGCTCCGATTATACACGGTTGCTTATCCACGTCGACACATTATTCTCAACGACTATTTCACAATTTATCAGATGGTTCTTCTCTCACCGTGACCGCCATTATCAATCTCCCAGTCCCTCTGGATCACATTTACAACTGATACTGTGAGCATCTATAGGTATAAAGTATGTGTGGGCGTAGCTATAGGTACTGAATAGGTGTGGGTATGCCTGTAGGTACTATATGGCTTTGGGGACTGCGTGGGCTTGGCTGGGTGTGGGTGTAACTGTAACTTTATGTGGGCGTGGGTGGAGGTTGGTGTTACAGTACGAGCGGCGCGGCAACCAGGCCATACTGTTGGTTGACTGAGACAGCTAGGTGTGGTGGGTTTACCTGTTAATCTGCCAGGTGTGCTGTGTCTACCTGGTAGTCTGCCAGGTATGGTGTTTACCTGGTAGTCTGTCAGGTGCGGTATGTTCACCTGACAGTCTGTCAAGTGTAGGGAGCTTACTTGGTAGTCTGCCAGGTGAGGTGTGTTTACCTTGTAGTCTGCCAACTGTGCTGTGTTTACCTGGTAGTTTGAGTTTGATGAATAGTCCTCGTAACATAAGAATGACAACGCCTCTACTGGATGACTTAAGCTTGAAAAAAATAAATAAAAATAAATAAATAAATAAGTAAAGTCCGAAATTAGCATGGGATTTACACCAAGACTGATCTTAACCTGGTACGGTCGCCAATAAACAAAATTTAGGAAGATAATAATTTTTGGAAGATTCTCTAACCTAATTTCACTTCCTAACTGGTGCTAAGTGAACGTATGTAGTTAAGGTAATAGTTAATAAGCTAAGTGTAATTATCATGCTATTATTTTCTACTTTATATCAGGGACTTAAGGTTGCCACGACGTTTGTGGTGTCTGTCTGTCTGTAAGCCTAAAAATCAGCTGACACAAGTTTTGAACCTAAAAAAAATAAAAAAAATAATAAGCTGCCAATAGACGCACAATAAACTTTTTAATATACACACAAACACAAAGCTCATTTTGAACACCTGATATTAACCTTGAAATTAAGGTTCCTACACAATTCAAGTAAAATATTGCATTTCAAACAAAGAGTATTTCCTCACCTAATAATTTGTAGCTTATCTCAGTCATCAGAATGTGGAGTAATAACTGGCTTCCTGACAGTCGCTGTGCAGTGAGCCGTCATTAGACACACCTCATCTTGTCTCACATTATACCAGCGATCCTCACACACCTCAGATACACTTTTACAGACAATATCAAATACTCCCAGACACCGAAGAAAAAAATCTTTCCTGTTTTATTCCCTGTTTCCTGGTTGAATTATGGATGCAAGGTGGAAAATTAGTAGACTATCTCCACTAATGACCATAAGCGACTCGAGCCTTGTATAGAGCGAAGTATCTCCCAGGTACCGTTGCTGTTGCTACTTTTAATCTAACACAACGCAAATCAGGATATTTCTTTACCCTTTACCCTTTTCTCCTATTATTTCCCCATGCCACTAGTCGTTCATCAGCGAATTTTTACCCTCCTCTTTACCTTCCTCCTCTTTTTCTATTCTTTCTTCTATTTTCTTCGTTTTTTTATCCCCTCCACGTTTTCTCTCTTCTCTGTCTGTCTCCTACAGGATTATTTTCTTTTCAACAGTAGTGGCTTTTCTTTCTCCAATAACATCTCCTACTTAAAGAAAACAGCGGCATCTTCCACCTCTCTCCTTAACATCCCCTTTGCCCTAATTTCTGTCTTAAATGTGGTGCTTGGTTTTGTTTACTCGCCTCTTGAGCTCTCACTAGTACGTGTCTGCCATCTTGAAAATTTTCGCTTTCGATTTTTGGGAGCTCAAAACCACCTTTCCTCCTCTAATGAATGTTCAAGTATGTCCCTCGCTCACTATTACCATTATATCACTTACATTTTATATTAGTTAACTTCGGTTACAAAAAACGACGTTTTATTGTTTCATGTCATTGAAATTATAGTCATGGGGAATTCCAAAGGGTAAGTCTATCTTGTTTAAAGTCTGCCTTTAAGTTATATCTAAATGTTAATTTCATTTTCTGCATTATTTACCATCACTGATAATTGTTTACAAGGAAAAAATATGAGTGGGTTCACCCCTTTGAGTGTGATGGCTTAACCCTCCGAGTATCATCATACTTCAGGGAACAAGGTCATCTTCGTCTAAGAGTTCGAAATCACCTGGAGAAGCACAAGTTGATCAATGATTCCCAAAATGGCTTCACAAGCGGGCGTTCATGTCTAACTAATCTATTCACATTCTTTTCATCTGTTTTCGAATCAGTGGACGAGGGGCAAAATTATGATGTGGTATATCTCGACTTTAGCAAAGCCTTCGACAGAGTCCCCCACGAAAGACTAATATGAAAAGTGGAGGCTCATGGCATTAAAGGTGATATTCTAAAATGGATTAGGGCGTGGTTACAGGACAGAAAACAGCGAGTGAGCATTAACGGCACTAAATCCCATTGGAGCAACGTCACTAGTAGAGTTCGGCAAGGCTCAGTACTTGGGCCATTATTATTTATGATATACATAAACGACATAGATATCACGTAGACAGCAACATAAGTAAATTTGCTGATGACACTAAAATAGGACGTGTAATTAAATCTGACGAGGACTCCGTAAACTACAGGAAGATCTAAAAAAAAATTTCGAATGGTCTGAAAAATGGCAGATGAAAATCAATGTGGACAAATGTAAAGTACTCATTATAGGAGATGTAAACAGGGAAACCAGATACCAGATGAACAATGATGTTATTGAGAAATCCGACTGCGAGAGAGATTTAGGAGTAATGATAAGTAGGAATCTTAAGCCAAGTAAACAATATGTATTTGCTCGAAACAAGGCTAATAGAGTACTTGGGTTCATACAAAGGAGTGTTAGTTACAAGACTAGCGAGGTCATCTTAAAACTATAACTAGCGTTTGTGAGACCCCCACGTGGATTACGCAGTTCAATTCTGGTCACCTTATTACAGAATGGATATATAATCCTTGGAAAGAATTCAGAGGAGAATGACAAGACTAATCCCGGGCATTAGGAACCTTGAGTACAGAGACAGGTTAAAGCATCTTAATTTGCACTCCCTTGAGAGACGTAGAGTGAGGGGCGACATGATCGAGGTGTATAAATGGAAGTCAGGGCTGAACAAAGGGGACATTACAAAGGTACTCAAACTATCCAACCAGAAGCGAACTCGTAACAATGGTTTTAAATTAGACAAATTTAGATTTAGGCGCGAAAAAGGTGAACATTGGTCTGGAAATAGAGTAGTGGATGAGTGGAACAAGTTACCAAATATCATCATTAACTCGAATATGCTGGATAGCTTCACGCATAGGTTGGATGGATATATGAGAAATAGGGGTTGGGTGTAAATGGGACTGCCCAGTATGGGCCAATAGGCCTGCTGCAGTTTCCTCCATTCTTATGTTCTTATATCGTTCACAAGATATTAAGCCATCGTGATCAGGGGATAAAGAAATCTTAGTGAATGGGCTAATCTATTGTACTCAGGGAGTTAATGTCGTAGAAAAACGGCTAAGGTACACCCATAAGCTGCCATTATATTGTTGGTGAATGCAAGGCATCTTTAAGCCTGCAGGGTAGACATAACTATGAACGACTGTCGTGCGCGAGGATATTTTAACAATGCAAAAGGAGACGAAGGAGTCAGTTATATTACGATTACATGTTCCAGAAAGCTCCCTCAAGCACCAGAGATTACGACAAATTGGACCCAGGACAATGGCCTACTTACCTCTTCCTAAGCTGATCCGGGCAAGTCTCAGCATTCTTATTGAGATAAAAGTAGCGAGACGCTGTAGTTTTACACAACCTATGATTTTTTTTTCTTATACCTGTAACTTTTATTCTTCACAACAAACGCCCTTCTATTATTTACCTCGGTCTACAAGCTCTTACAGGCACACCATTCCGCATACTAATATAATTGAAAGTCATTGACGGCTTCACAAATGGGACGCCACTCATAATATTTTATTTAGCCAAAAGATTTTATTCAGCTCAAAGGGGAACCGTGCACAAGGGGTTAAAGGCATGTGTCTATTAATAACAAATCATGTAGAGGTTGTTTAATTAATGGTAATTGTTATCGCCGCTCTCGTACGCCGCGACCTCTGACTCCCAAGTGGCCGCGCGACCTGTGACCTCGCCAGATGTTTTTAAGTGGCAAAGCCATAGAACAAGCGTTTCGTTGTTATGACCACAGATAGCGGCTCGGGACACTTCTGGCACAGTATCGTTCAGTCCCATCGAGTGTACACACACTAGCTAGAACCAGGAGTTACTTGGAGCAATACTAGGAGTTAAGTGGAGCTATAGGCCCGCCCACGTGAGTGAAATAACACAGTGATTGTTTGTATTATGATGAAATGTTGTGAACTACATACGTGTATAGTGTAAGGCAATTTGGATAATAACCATACAGAATAGTGTCTTTACTAACTGACGTATAATGTATACATGTAATGTAATGTAATCAGTAGTTAACGAGTGTCTCACTTTTACAGGTTTTGACCACATCAATCAATGAACGTTGAGTGAGTCCACGTTGCGGGTTTCTCTCACCCTTAAGATGTGACGTCATCTAACTGTCGAACCATCCGGCAGTTAAAGTAATAATGACTCACTCAGGCAGCCACAACTCGAGACATATTCCTCATACATCAAGGAACAAGATCCAAGACGCTCCTTATTTTTACATTCACATCAAGACCAACATCTCATCTCAATACTGAACTCTAATTAGATCATTACGTCATACTTGTCTCCTCTCAGCCACACGTCAGTTCCACTCAACTCTATGTGGCAGTTTGATCAGTTCTGCGGGATAATGACCTTTTTGTCCTCCAGTTCATAATATCACTACAATTCTGCCTCACCGCCTTGTGAATACTTGACACAGTTGTTACTCCTACTCACACTCTAAGTTTCCTCATTATTGTAAAGAATCTAAGCAGTAGTTTAATGCTCCTAGTAGTGAATCTTGTCGAAAACCGAATTAATTAAACAGTCAATTGCAAATTCTCTTTAGGTTGTGGTGTATTCTAGGTCCATAACTGCCCGTAATTAACACCCATCTCTTCTCTCCCTCCACACCCCAAAAACAACTAAATGTGAACGCTATGTAAATACCTTTTCGTCATTTTTTTCCAGTATGTGACAAAGACTTTATCAAGAATCCTTAATCTATCTTCATCTCCTGAGTGAGTCGTCAATCTCCACCATTAACTTATCGGCTCAAGTTTTCCTCGAACGATAATTCGAGTATGTTTGATCATTCCGTTAATCCTCTTGACTCTCCTCTACTGCCAATTATCCGGTTAACTGAAGATGTCCTACTTGGGTTAAATATCTGTAAGACGTATAACTCTCAGGGTGCTTTACCGATAACTTTAAGCGAGTGTGCCGCGTCCTTCTACCAGCTTTGAGAAACTTTCAACCACAGTGTTTAAAACTTAACTCCTTGTGTACGGGATCGCCTCTGAGCTGAATAAAATTGTCTGGCACAAGGTAAATAAACTATTAAAAGTGGCGTCTCCGTAGTAAAGGGGTTACTGGAGATAGTCTAAGAGAGGTGACCCAGATGAAATGATCCTTTGCTATTACCTACGCTGTGTCTGAAGTTATTGAAACTCTCATTCACTGCAGGATTACTCCCCATCTTGAGTTTCATAAGCTCCTCTCACATCACCAAGATGATTTTCGCAAGGTTTAATAGACAGGTGATCTGGCTAAGGCCTCTTATATCTGCTCACCAGTTTCCTGTCACTTAGTTTTTTTTAATTTGCTCTAATGTCCTTATTATGTATTTTTTTTTTATGCGCATGGAGAGAAAAAAGTAAAAACAAACAAACAAACAAACACTCCTCCACACACACACAACAAACACCGCCCCCCCACCCCCACACACGCAACACCCTCCCCACCCCACACACGCAACACCCCCCCACCCCCCACACACAAACTGTTTAAGTTACACTTCATCAATCTCCTAAGTATATGTGCCTGCATCTCCTCGTGTGGTCACTTCACCTCCCTCGTTATCAATAACCCTTCCGCTTGGCAGACAACAAAACAGTTCTACAGCTCTGTTCTGTCTCTTATCGTTTTAACTTACATCATGAGTGACCTTTTCTTTATTGTCAATTCTACGGTATCTATTCTTCTCCAAAACTGACAACTACAACCTTTCGCTACAGCAATTACGTTTGCCTGAATAAATTGTATACAGGGTGATTCAGCAAACAGTACATTAAATTGAAGGATGAAATCCTTGGATAATTCTAAGCCACAATGTCTCTATGGTAAAATGCTAGATTCTACATATGCCCACGTGTTCTTGACAGGTGCGAGCAAATTAAATAAAGTTCAGGCATTATAGAACGCGTCAGACAATCAATGGTAAGACGTGTACAGGCCTGCATTGAGGCAGAAGGGGGCAACTTTGAACATTTCCTTTAGGATGTAACAAAGAGGGGTCACACTGTAGAGATCTGTGAATAAATGATTACAAAAACCTACAGAGGTTTCACTTCAAATTCATTCTTATTAATATAACGTCTTAAATGTATTGTAACATGGAAACTTTACAGAATCTAACATTTTACCATAGAGACATTGTGGTTTCAATTATCCAAGGATTTCATCCTCCAATTCAATGTACTCTTTGCTGAATCATCCTGTAAATACCTAAATCCACTTGAATATGACCTTGTTCCTAATTTATAACTTCTACAGGCCGTTATGTCGCTGAAATAATCCTCTTCCTGTAATTTAAGACGACAATATGGTAGAGTTAGCAGTTAACATTGTACACGGCAACTCGATAAACAGCTACAATAGACTTACCCAGGACAACCTACATCAACCCTAATGCGAAATCTGCCTCTCATTTATTAAGGCTCTGATCGTTCTCCTGTATTTTAGTTTCTGCTAAGATCTGTTTCAAGGTTTTGTCACATTAATTTTTTACGGCAAAGGTCCCTCCACGATTTCTTCCCCCTTACAGAACGTCCATCTTTCTCTTTTGCAACCTCTTCAGCGATGGTCTCAAGAACTGTCATCTTATTCAATCGAGCCTATAAACAGAGACTTTACGCTCATATTTTAATTTTATAAGTATTCTACAATGTACAAATTCTCAGGAACAAGTTGCAAATTTATTTGAACCATTTCTTCATATGACGATTCTTGAATGAGTTTCTCCCCTGACTCCTTTCCTTCCCAACTATAACTTACAACATTTTAGAACGCTGAATAAACACCATTTTCTTATTTATTCGTATATTCTCTCGATCCGTCACTTTTTATTTAATTTTTAAAAGACTAATGAGTTTCAGAGAGCTGTTTGTTTCCCATCACACAAAAGACAATTTCAGACATCCACAGACAGCATCATATATCACAGGACAGAAATTAATAACAGAGAGACATCAAAGGACTCAACAACAGACAACACATCACACGAATGGACTACAACAACAACAACAAAAAACAAGCAACCATCAAGTAATAAAGATACTGACAGACACTGAAGTTATCCCCATCCCCTAGACATACACATGTCTCTCTATACAACACCAAGAACCACCACACATCTCAAATACATTTTAGACACAACCACACAACAAGTACACTACCGTACACCACCACACAACAAACACAATACCACAACCTCCTCACACTACCACCCTACCATACACTACCACACAACAAACATATTACAACACCACCATACAGTACCACACCACCACACAACAAACACAATACCACAACCTCCTCACACTACCACTCTACCATACACTACCACACAACAAACATATTACAACACCACCATACAGTACCACACCACCACGCAACAAACACACTACCACAACACCACACAACAAACACATTACCACATAAACAGCCACAAATAAGCAAAACATCACATACGATAAACACAACCATAAACCAACCACACAACCACACACCACCACACACCAACCTCACCACCACACACTACCACACCACCACACCAACCTCACCACCACATACCACCAAAATGACTACACAACCACACACACTACCATACCACCACATACCACCACACACTACCATACCACCACATATCTCCACACACCACCACATACCACCACACACTACCATACCAACACATACCACCACACATCTCCACACACCACCACACACACTACCATACGACCACACACTACCATACGACCACACACTACCACATACCACCACATATCACCACACACCTCCACATACTACCACATTACCACACACTAAACCCATTACCATCATAGAGGCAACTAAACGCTATGAAACACCTAAGACATAAGTAGAAACTAGACACTACCAGATACCTGACACTACCAGATACCTGACACTACCAGATACCTGACACTATCAGATGCCAGCAGATATAAAATACAATAGACATTCTCAACCATATCCAGACATACTAGTAGAGACAACCAGACCAGCAGGCAGTATTTAGACATTAACAGACACTTCTAGATACAAACAGACAATACTAGACAATACCTAACACCTCCCAGACACAACCAGACACTCGAGCCACGACCAAACACCCCAGGAACGACCAGATACTAGAGCCACGACCAGACACCCCAGAAACGACCAGATTCCCCAGCCAGCCAAAACCAGATATAACTCCACTCGGCATATCAGTCCTTCTAGCCTTGAGTAAGATATTGGAAAAGCTAGCATGTAATAGACTAAATTCCTTCTGCAATGCCAAGAACATCTTTACAGACTCCCAGTTTGGATTTAGAGCTAGAAAGTCGACTGAGAGTGCTCTGCTATCCTTTACTAATGACATCTTAAATTCCTTTGATGACAGTCAGTTCACAGTCGGTATATTCTTGGACCTCTCTAAAGCCTTCAATACTGTCGACCATACCATCCTCCTTTCAAAGCTTGAACATTACGGCATTAGGGGCCTGTCCCACAATTGGTTTACCTCATATCTCTCCAACAGGATGCAGTATGACTGCTATAATAATCACCAATCTGACTCCTCGCCAATCTTGTATGGCGTCCCCCAAGGTTCCATTCTCGGTCCAGTACTGTTTTTGTTGTACAGTCACCCAAAAAAGTCCTGTCGCGAACCAAGATTCAGACAGACTCGTGAACCCGAAGCAGTAGACACTGATACATTATTCTGTCCATAAATGCTTCGGATTCAAGAGTCTGAATCTCGGGCTTCATGGTTCGCGACAGGACTTTTTTGGGTGATTGTACATAAACGACAAAATCCATGCCAGCACACTCATAAAATACAACTTATTTGCAGACGATAGTAATCTCTATGCCAGCAACTCAGACCTCCATTCCTTGATGAGAACCATGAATACTGAAGTGACTAAAGTCAGGACCTGGGTAATACGTAATAAACTGACCTTAAACCTTGAGAAAGCCCACTACACGATCTTCCACAGAAGGAAAAACTTACCCCCAGACTTGGACCCCCCTGTACCTTGGTAATACAGTCCTCAAACGCGAACAAGATACTAAATTCCTCGGAGTTATTGCTGATGAGAAACTTAACTGGAGAAACCACATACAAGCCATTCACAGTAAAGTCAATAAACAGTGCGGTATCATGTATCACACTCAACAGTCACTCACTCTCACAGCAATGAAAGAAATCTATCATGATCTTGTTTACCAACACCCTATACACTGTCACACACAATGGGGGCCTCTGGCTCTTCAAAAACACAATCTCTGGTTACTGCACAAAAGAGAGTTGTACGGACAATGACCTACTTGAAAAAAAACAGATCACACAAACGAAAAATTTGCTATATTGAAAATGTTAAAATTCGAAGATATTAACACCTACTGCTATGCCCTCTTTGCTTACAAATCTATCAATCACTTGCTTGACAATAATTATTTCCAGTTCCGGAATAATCAGAGATACAACTTAAGGCACCAGAGTTACTAAGACCACCCCCATGCGCTCCTCTCAGTCCCAGACCTCCATAAAATATCTATTGTCTAAGTATTTATATTTCTTGTAATACCTACCTTATATACCTGCTTTTATTGTAGCATCAAAACCGTTTTATCGGAAATTATCATGTAAATAGATAAGTAATTACCATTGCAATACATAATTGTAAACATAATTGCCAACTAGACATAATCCTGACAGCTCTGTCCTCTTGTTCAACCTTATTACTGTACAACCCATGTTGTACTGCTCCCCCATTATACTTATGTTATTCAATTCCACTGTAATTTATGTATATATAAATAAATAAAAAATAAGCTAAAAAAATAATAAATAAATAAAATAAATAAATATTGAAGTGATAACCGTGGTAACACTATGAGATGTACTTATTACCACCATGCTATTGTCCTATTCCAGATGATACTAAATGTTACAAAATACTTCCTTGAGATAAATGTATAGTATATATCAGGTGCCTCAAAGAGAGCTCAGGTTCTCAACTGGCTCAGCCATGTTAATATTGTTATAATTATCCACTCTGTATCTGTGTTTTTCTCGCTAAAAACTGTTTCAATTCAATTCAATTTAATCAAACACCACAACACACATGTAAACGAAAGAAGTGACTGACATATTATGCACACTAACACACACCATCTGCCACTACCACACACCGGTCGGCACTACCTCCCACCATCTGACACTACCACATACCATCTGGCATTACCTCACATGTTCTGACATTAACACACACTACCTGCCACTGCCACACACCATCTGACACTACCACACTTAATCTGCCACTCCCACACACCACCTGACACAACCAAATATCATCTGACACAACCACATACCATCTGGCATTACCTCACACGATCTGACATTAACACACACCACCTGATACTACCACATATCACACATCCTCAAACATCGCTTGAACTGACGATGCATGAAGTAACAAAAGACTACCTGTGAAGGAGGACCTTCAGAATTGTTGTCAAGGGTCAGACCTCCCGGGACTTTCCAATAGAGGCGTCGGTCTGTCAACGATCTGTTTTAGGACCGATTTTATGAGACGTCTATAATGGTGACCTCCTACAACATATGCCAGTGGTATCAGTCTACGCTGATGATTGCACCCTATCATTCTCTTATCTCCGCCGGGATAGCCAGCGAACAGTCCAGAGAGTAAACCAGCAGCTGGAGCTGATTCTTGGATGGGGTAAACGTTGGCAGGTAAATTTTGTCCCGCTTTGACAAACATTTGAGGTTCGACAAACACAACAACTGCGCCCTCAAGGCCTCACTCAGGGTCTCTGCCCTGAGAAGGTTGACTAGATTCCTTGACCACAGTGGGATCCTGACGCTCTTTAAGGCTCAAATAAGGCCTTTATCATAGTATTCATCTCTGTCGGGGATGTCCAGCGCTCCTTTCCTGCAACTGATGGATTCTGTCTCACACCCTCCCCATGACATCGTCACCACCGTGGATTCTCTGGAGCACCGGAGAGTTGTGGCGGCCCTGTCTCACCTGACGGGACTCAGGCTGCCCCTACGAGCTTTACAGAGGACGGCGAGAACGGTGCTCTAGAGCGTCCAGTTGGTGGAGGTGCCGAGGACACGATCCAGTCAGCCTAAGAGGACCTTGATGGCCAGAGTTTCACGGCGGCCATACCGGATGTTGGGAAGATGAGTACCTAACAGGTCAAGATAGCCGCTCATAGATGGCGAGCAACACTCCCAACTCCACAGATTCTTCTGCGAACCTGACTTACCCGTCTGTCCACAGCACGTCAATTGAGGTCTACAAGTTTTAGTGTATTACTGTGTAATTTTTCTAAAATATTATTTACTATGTCTACATTATTATATTTTTAGTGGCTTTAATTAATTCGATGTCCTTAAATATGTAACAATCCTGGGGAAGGTTTTTCAGACAGGATAGTTTTTACCAGCATTGTCCTTTAAACCAGTTATCATGTGTTTAAGCTGGAACCTTGTCAGTGATCTCCATATCATCAACTGCATAATTAAAAAAAAAATATTCTCCCCCCTTCTTACTCCACATATCAAGAAGCGCTCAACACACTGACCCTCTCGGCTCTCTTTGATCATCACCACGACCTCATCTGCAAATTTGTAGAGAAGTTTCTGCACAATCTTCGACAACGTCTCCTGCTGCCACCCGAGATCCGACGCCCGCGAATTGCTGTTCGACACTACAACCGCATCCAGCCCATACGAGCTATAAGAACAGCCCAGACCCAACCATTGAAAAAATTATCAACAACTCCTACTTAACCAGTGTGTTCAGTCCTAGTCAGTCTTACTTTTGCACTGTCACTATGGTGAAATTCCCTGCAGTATGACCTCCCCCTTGTTATTGTATATCATATTTGTACCACTTATGCTACCTGTATATTATTTGGCAATCAAGTGAACCATTCCCCAGTTAAATAATTGTATATTTTCACTCTTTCGGCTGTCATGTTCTGGCAATAAACCTTCAATTATTATGACACACACACACACACTTGGAATAGAGTATGACGATCATCCAGCTATGGTACATTGATATGAGTAATTAAGGATGTCACCTTTGTTAGTGAGCTCTGAGGTGAATCGAGAGGCCGATACGGCACTGGCAGGACCGTCCACAGATGTTGAACGTGTGGAGGGATACATCTTGTGAGGGAGGGGCGGCGGCAACGTCTTTCCGGCGCTGGAGCTAGTCTGCGCTCCGCATGCAGTCGGGCTAACTCGAAAATATAGACACCTTCTCGCGTGGTGCACCTCCAAGCGTTATGGTATGGTGTAATCGTGTCCCAAGTGAGTGGACGACTTGGCACTTTTTTAGGGTTTGCGTTAAGACTATCCTTACACTGTACCTTTTCCGTTGCCCGCCAGTGTGACGTTTACCAATTGTTAGGGGACTGTAAAGTAGCTGCTTTTGCAGTCTACTGTTGTCCATGCAGGTAACATGGCCAGTCCAACGTAGTTGCTTATTGATAATGGTTGCCTAAATACTCGTACAGTTAGTGTCAGCGAGAATACTGGCATTTGTTCTCTTGTCTTCCCAGTGAACTCGGAGGATGGAACGTAGACTACGTTGGTGAAAGTTTTCAAGTGCCTTGAGGTACCTCTTGTATGTGACTCATGTCTCGCTACCATGCAGCAGGGTGGGGAGGACCACTGCTCGTTATATGTGCAACTTTGTAGATCATTTCAGCTCCCTATACAGCTGAAGACACGGGTATGCGTTCTGTCAAAAGCTTGAGATGCACATCTGATCCAATGTTGAATCTCTTCATCGATGTCGCATTGGTGGACAATTGGGAGCCAATATAATAAGGGTAGTACCGTTAACCTGGATAGATGGTGGAGGTGTGGTTGAACCAGGGGCAGGTTGAAAGATAATTTGAGTCTTACACACATTCACCTCAAAGCCGAAGCGTGCATTACGCATCAGCTTAAGTGTTCAGGATCTCCTGAAGGTTGCTTTCAGTGTGAGTGACGAGGGTGAGGTCGTCTGTATACTGAAGTTCAGTGATGGAAGCAGCCGACACCTTTGTTCTTGCCTGGAGTCCGGGACTGAATGTCCACCCTGCTGGCTAAATTGGCACTGACCCGATTGATGAAAGCAGCCAAGAAAATGGAAAAAAATGGTTCCAGTACACTTGCTTTTACCCCCGTATGGTTGGGGAAGAACTCAGATTGGGTGCCAGTGTACACGACGCTGCCGTTCATGCCATTGTGGTGGACAGCAAAAACGACTGAGGCCTTAGTAAGGTCGATGAAGGCCATGTACAAGTCATGGCACTGTTCTCTGCACTTTTCCTGCATCTGGCACGCAGCAAAGATCATATCAGTGGTGCCACATGATGGTCTAAAGCCACGTTGAAATTCTGCGAGTTAATTTTCCATCTCTGGAAAAAGTTTGATTACGAGAACTCGGGCGATAATCTTGCCAGCTACGGCCAGCAGCGAGATCCAACAGTTATTGCCACAGTCTGACTGTTCTCCCTTGTTCTTATAATTACTGACGATGGAGGTGTCTAAGATCTTGGGGGACTTCCTCCTTCTCCCATATATTCTCCAGGAGAGAGTGGAAACGGCTGGTAAACAGAGGTCCTCCTTCTTTATACACCTCGACTGGGATTCCATCAGGCCCTGTGACTGATATTTTTCATCTGTTTGATGGCAGTAGCTACTTCATCCAGGGATGGAGGATAGCTGAGGTGAGTCATCTCTGGGTGTTGAGGGACCTGCTGGTCAGTCAGGACATCCACATCTGTGTTTCAGTTGAGCAGCCTATGTTAGTGCTCTTTCCAACGCTGACGGATGTCTTCTTCATCTTCCATTAGGGAGTTACCGTTGGATGAGCAGAGGGGGGCCGTGCCATGAGTAATTGGGCCATACAATATTTTAGTGGAATTGAAAAATTCGTGCATCTTGTGTTGATCTGCAAATTTGTGTGTTTTAAATGTTTTATTTTTCCTCTTTTCATTCTTTAGATTGCGAAGTTTGCGTTTTGGTCCAAGACTTTGGGTTGTTCTGCCAGTCAGTTAATGCAGTACGTTTACCGTCGACGAGTACATTGATTTCCAGGTAATTTTCATCAAACCAGTCCTGGTGTATTCTTTCGATCTGACTGAGGGTCTTTCTGCAGGTTTTTGTCATGACTGTGTTGAGGATACCCCGTTTGGCACTCGGATTTGGGTTGTTTGTTGATGGATTGTATCTCAGCCTATCCTCGAGCTGCTCTCTGAAAACATGTGTTATCTCTTGCTCCTCCAGTCGCTTGGTGTTAAAGCCTCTTCTAGAGGTTTGTTGCTTTCGATGTTTTGGTGCGACGTGAAGAGAGAGTTTGGTTCTGACGAGCCGATGATCTGTGTCACAGTGGTATGAACCACACATGGCTCGGGTGGTGAGTACATCTCGGCGAGCTCTTTCTTTCACAATGATATAGTCAACGAGATGTCAATGTTTGGATAGTGGGTGTTGCCAAAAACCATTGAACTCGTCGGTCTGCCTAAAGAAGGTATTGGTGATAGTGAGGTTGTGTTCAGCACACTTGCAGAGGAGGAGTAGGCCATAGGGATTACCCTTGCCCACTCCGTTTCTCCGTATGGTTCAGAATTTCTGCAAACTGTGGCACTGAAGTCACCCAGGAGCACAACTTTATCTTTTCTGGGGATAGAGGTTAGCACTCTGTCAAGGTCGGCATAAAAGGTTTCCTTGATGTCATCCTATGCATCCAGTGTTGTGGAGTATGCACTGATGAAGGCATGATATAAGTGATTCAGCGGGACTCCGAACATCAAGAAGCACTCGTTGATTCTAAAAGGCATTTCAATTTGCCTATGTAAGATAGACTGGTGAATGGCAAAGCCAACTCCATATATGTTGTTTCTTTCTGCAGCAGGCTTACCTTCCACAAGAAGGTATAGCCGAACCCCCGTTCTGTCAGTCGACCCTCGCCTGGTAGTCGACCCTCGTCTGGGAGTTAGGACTCACTAATGGCTGGTATGTCGATGTTATACTTAGACAGCTCTTTTGCTGGACGGCCGGTTCTTTTTTCAGGACGCTTATTTGTGCCAGTACCCAGAAGAGTCCTGACATCCCATGCAGCGACCATAAAAGGTTGTGTAGTTTGTTTTTGCTTTGATCTGTGATTATGATTATGTTTTCGACTGCATGAGGATGATCTTACTGGGTGCGGTTACCAAGTCAGGTTGTTTTTTAAGGCAGGCTATATTTAGGGCACCTTTTCTAGCCCCCACCTCATGTGGGGTGAGCAGATTGAGTCCTGGAAAGGACTGCTCAGTCGCACAGAAGGGACCGGATTGCATTGCTGCCTAGATCCCAGGGCATACGACCATCTTATCTATGCTGCCCATGTGCAGAGTTGTGACTAGAGACTCGCCGCAGTCATCTCTGCCTGTCCCCGTCGCCACTAGTCTGTTGTCATAGGACTTTTGGGGATTTAGGGGTTTTGATGATGATGAAAAGTATGATGAGTTGGACGATGGCTGCATGGGAGTTGATTTATGTAGCGAGCCAGGAGCACAGACTGCAACCACACATCTTGGCTCTCCCTTTTCCTGATAAAGTGGTGCAGGTAGCTGCAACGACTGGGGAGAGGGAGAGTTGCAATGGATTACCGATAGCCCTATTTGTTGGGTTTTGCCTTAGTAGCCTGACCATCTTGCATTGCTTTCATCCACCAGTATAGTTGTTGGGTCCACATGTTGGCGAACTGTTCTGCCTACACCGCCGTTGGGGTCTTACTGGAGCTCTGTCGGCTTAATTTTCGTTAGGGGTTTACTCCCGTAGCCTTATACCTACCCAGGTTAATTTGCAAGGCAGCAGGACAGTGGTTGGTAGGCACAAGGCAGCAGGACAGTGGTTGGTAGGCGCAAGGCAGCAGGACAGTGGTTGGTAGGCACAAGGCAGCAGGACAGTGGTTGGTAGGCGTAAGGCAGCAGGACAGTGGTTGGTAGGCACAAGGCAGCAGGACAGTGGTTGGTAGGCACAAGGCAGCAGGGAAGTGGTTGGTAGGCGCAAGGCAGCAGGACAGTGGTTGGCAGGCATAAGGCAGCAGGACAGTGGTTGGTAGGCACAAGGCAGCAGGACAGTGGTTGGTAGGCACAAGGCAGCAGGGAAGTGGTTGGTAGGCGCAAGGCAGCAGGACAGTGGTTGGCAGGCATAAGGCAGCAGGACAGTGGTTGGTAGGCACAAGGCAGCAGTTCATTGGTTGGCAGGCGTAAGGCAGCAGGACAGTGGTTGGTAGGCACAAGGCAGCAGGGAAGTGGTTGGTAGGCACAAGGGCGTGTACACATGCTGGTGGGCCCATGTCCTATCTCTTTGGGACCCACTGTTGCTCTGACATCTTCTTCTGGTCTTGCCTGGGGGTGCGAGACACCCAGTTACAGTGTGTTGCCATGAGGAGGCACAGTCGGAGTCTTGATGGTGAAGAGGCTGTGAACTGGCAGGGGAAGACTTACTCAAGGCTGCTTTCCTGTTCACCACATGGGTTAGCCAGCGGCGGTAGCTGAAAGCGAGAGAAAACAGGCAAAGCCTGCACCTTACACTAACATAATGCTGCCACACACACACACACACCACCTGGTGTCTCCATGACCAGCCCAGGCCCGGACCAGCAACTGTAAACTATAATAATTTGTATGTTCAATCATTGTTCCTTCTCCTTTCGGTAATGACAGCTTTTGCTAAACGACCCACCCACCCCATGTCTTTGTATGTAAGAAGTCATTTTTGTCCAATGTACATTTGCAGCCTTCGGGCTGCCGACTTTTTCATTAAACCGTTAATTATTATTATTATTTCACACACACACATACACACACAAACACACATACACACACATAAGCTCCTGGTGATTATAATATACACTCATTGGCAGATAAGGAGGTGAGTATGATGGTTGGAGGTGAAAATGATGAGGAGGTGAGGATAATGAGGGAGATGAGTATGATGGTTGGAGGTGAAGATGATGAGGAGGTGAGGATAATGAGGGAGATGAGTATGATGGTTGGAGGTGAGGATGGTGGTGAATCTTGTGACAAGTGCGGATGATCACAAGATAATCACAAGAGAGGATGGTGGTGACAAGTGAGTATGATGGTGACAAGTGAGTATGATGGTGACAAGTGAGTATGATGGTGACAGGTGAGTATGATGATGAGAACAATTGAAGATGACGGTAACAAATGAGGATGATGAGAACTAGTGAGGATGATTCTAGTGACATGTGAGGATGATGATGGTGACAAGTGAAGTGAAGATGATAGTGACAAGTGAGGATGATGTTGACAAGTGCAGATGATGGTGAGAGCAAGTTAAGATGATGGTGACAAGTGAGGATGATGATAAGTGAGGATAGTGGTAGCGGGATGGTCGTCATAAGCAATTGATATCTGACTTTTATTTACTAATATTGAAATCAAATACATATTAATAAAAGCCTCTGCCATGTCTTTAGAGGTTCAACTACTGTATAAACTAGTAACAGCGGAGCTATTAATGTATGAGGTAGTAACAATGGGAGTTATTAAATGCATGAGCTGGTGACAGTGAGAGCTCTTAAATGTATATGCCAGTAAAAGTGCGAGCTATTCAATATATAAGCTAGTAAAAAAGAGAGTCATTAAAGCGCGAGCTAGTAACAGTGGGAGCCATTAATAGAATGTGCTTGTTACAGTAGGAGCCGTTAACTGCATGAGCCAACAACAGCATGGGCAAGTAACAGTGGGAGCTATTAACAGTACGAGCTAATAACAATGGGCTAGTAACATTGGGAGCCTACAACATCTAGTAACAGCATGAGCTAACAACAGAATGGGCTAATAAGAGTGGGAGCTACTAACAACACGACCTAGTATCAGTGGGTGCTATTAACAGCATGAACTAGTAACAGTGGGAGCCGATAACAGTACGAGCTGATAACAGTGGAAACTAGTAACAGTTGGAGCCGTTAACAGTACGAGCTAGTAATAGTAGGAACCGTTAACAGGAGCTGAGCTGAGCTAGTAAAGTGGGACACACTAACAGCATGAGCTAGTAATGGCATGGGCCATTGATTGTTTTCCAATAGCAATGCAAGCTAACATAATTGAAAACTAGTGAGAGTGCCAACTAGGAATAATGTTAGTAGGGTCAGTGTGAGTGAGGACTAGTGTCAGCAAGTAACGGTGTGAACAAGTAACATTGTCGACAAGTAACAGCGTGAAAAAGTAAGAGTGACCAAGGAACAATATGAACAAGTAACACAATGAACAAGTATCAGTGTGAGCTAGTAACACTATAGGCAAGTGACATCGTGGGCATGAAACAGAGTAAGGCAGTAACAGTGTGAGTCAGTAAGTGTGAACAAGTAACAGTGTGAGGTGGTAACAATGTGAGGTAGTAACAGTGTGAGGTGGTAACAATGTGAGGTAGTAACAGTGTGAGTTAGTAACAGTGTGAGGTAGTAACAGTGTGAGGTAGTAACAGCGTGAGGTAGTAACAGTGTGAGGTAAGTTCAGTGTATGGTAGTAACAGTGTGGGGTAGTAACAGTGTGAGGTAAGTTCAGTGGGAGGTAGTAACAGTGTGAAGTAGTAACAGTGTGAAGTAAGTTCAGTGTGGTAGTAACAGTGTGAGGTGGTAACAGTGTGAGGTAGTAACAGTGTGAGGTAGTAACAGTGTGAGGTAGTAACAGTGTGAGGTAGTAACAGTGTGAGGTAAGTTCAGTGTACGGTAGTAACAGTGTGGGGTAGTAACAATGTGAGGTAGTAACAGTGTGAGGTAGTAACAGGTGAGGTAGTAACAGTGTGAGGTCGTAACAATGTGAGGTAGTAACAGTGTGAGGTAGTAACAGTGTGAGGTAGTAACAGTGTGAGGTAGTAACAGCGTGAGGTAGTAACAGGAGGTAAGTTCAGTGTAATGTAGTAACAGTGTGGGGTAGTAACAGGGAGGTAAGTTCAGGAGTAGGTAATAGTGTGAAGTAGTAAGTGTGAAGTAAGTTCAGTGTGGTAGTAACAGGTGGAGTGGTAACAATGTGAGGGTAACAGTGTGAGGTGGTAACAATGTGAGGTAGTAACAGTGTGAGGTAGTAACAGTGTGAGGTAGTAACAGTGTGAGGTAGTAACAGCGTGAGGTAGTAGTAACAGTGTGAGGTAAGTTCAGTGTACGGTAGTAACAGTGTGGGGTAGTAACAGTGTGAGGTAAGTTCAGTGGGAGGTAGTAACAGTGAAGTAACAGTGTGAAGTAAGTTCAGTGTGGTAGTAACAGTGTGGAGGTAGTAACAGTGTGGAGGTAAGTTCAGGGGAGGTAGTAACAGTGTGAAGTAGAAGAGTGAAGTAAGTTCAGTGGTAGTAACAGGAGGTAGAAACAGTGTGAGGTGTAAGTTCAGTGTGAGGTAGTAACAGTGTGAGGTGGTAACAGTGGTAAGTTCAGTGTGGTAACAGTGTGAGGTAGTAACAATGTAGGTAGTAACAGTGTGAGGTAGTAACAGTGAGGTGGTAACAGTGTGAGGTAGTAACAGTGTGAGTTAGTAACAGTGTGAGATAAGTTGTGTGTGTGGTAGTAACAGTGTGCGGTAGTAACAGTGTGAGGTGGTAACAGTGTGAGGTAGTAACAGGTGAGTTAGTAACAGTGTGAGATAAGTTCAGTGTGGTAGTAACAGTGTGGTAGTAACATGTGAGGTAGTAACAGTGTGAGGTAGTAACAGGTGAAGTAATAACAGTGTGAGGTAGTAACAGTGAGATAAGTTCATGTGGTTGTAACAGTGTGAGGTAACAGTGTGAGGTAGTAACAGAGTGGGAGGCAGTAACAGAGTGAGGTTAGTAACAGTGAGGTAGTAACAGTGAGGTAGCAACAGAGTGGAGGTAGTAACAGAGTGAGGTAGTAACATGTGAGGTAGTAACAGAGTGAGGTAGTAACAGTGTGAGGTGGTATAGAGTGAGGTAATAACAGTGTAAGGTAGTAACAGTGTGAGGTAAGTTCAGTGTGAGGTAGTAACAGAGTGAGGTAGTAACAGAGTGAGGTAGTAACAGAGTGAGGTAGTAATGTGAGGTGGTAACAGAGTGAGGTAGTAACAGTGTGAGATAAGCAGTGTGTGGTAGTAACAGTAAAGGGTAGTAACAGTGTGAGGCAGTAACAGAGGAGGTAGTAACAGAGTGATGTGGTAAACAGTGTGAGGTAGTAACAGTGTGAGGTAGTAACAGAGTGAGGTAGCAACAGAGTGAGGTAGTAATGTGAGGTAGTAACAGAGTGAGGTAGTAACAGAGGAGGTAGTAACAGTGTGAGGTAGTAACACAGTGAGGTAGTAACAGAGTGAGGTAGTAACAGACTGAGGTAGTAACAGTATAGTAATGAGGGAGGTAAGTTCAGTGTGAGGTAGTAACAGTGTGCAGTCGTACAGTGTGAGTTGGTAACAGTGTGAGGTAGTAACAGAGTGAGGTAGAACAGACTGAGGTAGTAATAGTAGTAACAGTGTGAGGTAGTAACATTGTGACGTAGTAACAGTGTGAAGTAGTAACAGAGTGAGGTAGTAGCAGAGGAGGTAGTAACATTATGACGTAGTAACAGGAAGTAGTAACAGAGTGAGGTAGTAGCAGAGTGAGGTAGTAACATTGTGACGTAGTAACAGTGTGAAGTAGTAACAGAGTGAGTAGTAGAGTGAGGTAGTAACAGGTGGAGGTAGTAACAGTGTGAGGTAGTAACACTGTGAGGCAGTAACAGTATGATGTAGTAACAGTGTGAGGAAATAACAGTGTGCGGTGTAACAGTGTGAGGCAAGTTCAGTGTGAGTTAGTAACAGTGTGGGAGGTAGTAACAGTGTGAGACAAGTTAAGTGTGAGTTTAACAGTGTGAGGTAGTAACAGTGTGAGGTAGTAACAGTGTGAGGTAGTAACAGAGTGAGGTAGTAACACTGTGAGGCAGTAACAGTGTGATGTAGTAACAGTGTGAGGAAATAACAGAGGGTAGTAACAGTGTGAGGCAAGTTCAGTGTGAGTTAGTAACAGTGTGAGGTAGTAACAGTGTGAGACAAGTTGTGTGTGAGTTAGTAACAGGAGGTAGTAACAGTGTGAGGCAAGTTCAGTGTGAGGTAAAATGTGAGGTAGTAACAGGAAAAGTTCAGTGTGAGTTAGTAACAGGTGAGTAGTAACAGTGAGGTAGTAACAGTGTGAGGTAAGTTCAGTGTGAGGTAGCAACAGTGGTAGTAACAGTGTGAGGTAGTAACAGTGTGAGGTAAGTTCAGTGTGAGGTAGCAACAGTGTGAGGTAGTAACAGTGTGAGGTAAGTTCGGTGTGAGGTCGTAACAGTGTGAGGTAAGTTCAGTGTGAGGTAGCAACAGTGTGAGGTAGTAACAGTGTGAGGTAAGTTCGGTGTGAGGTAGTAACAGTGTGAGGTAAGTTCAGTGTGAGGTAGCAACAGTGTGAGGTAGTAACAGTGTGAGGTAAGTTCAGTGTGAGGTCGTAACAGTGCGAGGTAATAAGTGTCGGAGGGGGGGGTGGTGAGGCGTTAGGTTGGTCACTTCACTTACCTTCCTTGTGTTCCTCTAGGCGGAGGAAGAGAGGAAGGGTAAACAGAATAAAATTTTTGTATCAACAAAAAAAGTTCTGTTTGTGAATCACATCATGAAGATCAACTATCACTAATCTCGTTTTTCATTTAATGTTTTCAGATTAAATAAATTATACTAATTAACAGGTATTAACTAAAAAGTTGATTATTTAAATTGTATAATTTGATTTAAGAAAATATAAAACTTTTAGGCAGTTTATTTAGTAGAACACTGACAATAATCTAGTTACAGGATTAGTCAATATTGTATTTATTTACACATAATAATTGTCATTATTTTTCATGACATGGAGTATTCTTCATGAATCCTGGATAGTGTTTAAGTGAGAGACTTTTACTGTACAGCTCAAGATTTCATATAAATTTGTCAAGTAATTTTTTCGGGAAATATGAAATATTCAAGACAAACAAATGTAACGTTATTTAATGTACGTACAGTCTCGTTCAAGATTCTTCGAACACTGCTGGAGGCAGCTGGCAACTCAAGGCCGTTTGTTTACAATAGTAAGTCGTAAGAATTATGAATAAATGTAAAAAAGTGATCGGTGATTGGTTACTTAGTTCCCCATTGCTTAATATACCGGTTGGGCTTTGTTGTTTCGTATTATATTATACTACGTACTATAGTAAACAAAAGTCCTTGAGTTGCCAGCTGTCTCCAGCAGTGTTCGAAGAATCTTGAACGAGACTGTACATACGTATCTGTCTGTTTGTCAGTCTGTTTCTCACTTTCAGTTTGTGTATATGTCAGTCTCTCGCTTTTGTTTCTCTGTCTCTCATCAAATCCATGTGTATGTTTCCGGTGTAATATTATAAGCTACCCCCACAAGCGGCGACACACACTCGAGTCAGTTGATAACCATGCACTGTTTGGTGAGTGTCGCTGACCTCAGAAGGCACTCTCCAGGCCCGGCTCTTACATAGACAAGTGTAAGCCTCCCATATATATTAATCAGTCGCTCCTTCAGAAGTACACCAGCAAAACCTTATTCACGGTTTCCCTAAAGAAGCTTAATCAACAGAATCTCCCCTGTCTCTCTCCCTCACTCTCATACACACGAAAGGAAGAAGTATGTCAGTGGAATTTCTTTCTCTCTCTGCTAAAGGAGATATATCAATGAAATTTTTTCACCTTTTGAAAAAAGCTAAATTAATGATATGTCATGTATGTGTGTTCAAAGGTTCACAGATAAGAATTTAACCCATCTCCCAAAACGTTTTTACTTACAAGAATTTCCCAAGCTGTTCCAAGTGATCGATTTATCGTCTATTCTTCGTCATGGCCTGATGTTAACGCATCCAAAACCTGCTTCAAAGAAAACGAAATTCTAGGAACATCAAAGACATCACAACACAGAAGGAGAGTTTGTACTAGTGACATGACTGTTTCAGGGGGAACGATATTAGTTCACAGAATGTTAATCGCCAAAAAGGAGAAAACAAACATCGGCTTTAATGAAATCAGACTACAGGAATGATATTCAATCGTGATAAAAGGCAAAGAAAATCACAGCTGTACCTTTGGTCGCCATAAAAGGAGAGGACAACACGAGCCTGTGGGTATGATGTCCAGCAGGATATTAGTGTCATTGTGTCACCCCACGTCAGGAGGTCATCCCAGGAAATTACGCGAGACTAATGGTTAACAACACTGACATACTAGTATATCACTCCCTGAATACCATGCTCTCTCTCTCTCCCACGCCCCCACGCCCCCCTCTCTCTCTCTCTCTCTCTCTCTCTCTCTCTCTTTTCCTCCTCAACTTTTTTTCACCTTTTCCTCTCCGCTGTTTCTTCACCCTGTTGAGATAATATCACAAAATCACAAAACATTTTCCCTCTTAAATCATCTGAACATGAGGCACCCCAGCTTAATCCATCTTGTGATTAAACACACTGACACTAACCCAACCTACTGTATGCCACAAGGTCACATCAAGAAATATAAGCATTAAACCTAACCTAACCTAACGTAACCCCGACCATTAACAGGTCCACCTTACCGAACACCTGCGCCGTGTTATATATCGTCACAATTACTGGGAACCTTTACGAGAGTACGCTCGATCGCACCTGTAAAAAAATATTACCCAATAAAATACAAAGAATATATCTAAAGGTTTTTATCGGGAAGATTCCTGTACCTGGAGCGTCCTTCGAGCTGTCTACTGCTGCACGGTTCTGTCTACTGCTGCACGGCTCTGTCTACAGCTGTACGGTTCTGTCTACTACTGCATGGCTCTGTCTACAGCTGCATGGCTCTGTCTACTGCTGCCCGCCTGTCTACTGCTACACGGCTCAGTCTATTGTTGCATGGCTCTGTCTACTACCCCTGTACGGCTCTTTCTACCTGTTACACGGCCTTCTCTACTGCTCTGTCTATTGCTCTGCTGTACGGCTCTGTCTACTGCTGTACTGTACGTCTCTGTCTACTGCTGCACGGCTCTATCTACTGCTGCACGGCTCAATCTACTGCTGCATGGCTAGACAGCTCTGTCTATCCCTGAACGGCTCCTTTCACCTGCCACACGTCCCTGTCTACTGTCTGCTGTACGGCTCCGTCTACTGCTTTGTTGTTCGTTTCTGTCTAATTCTCTGCAGTACGTCTCTGTCTACTGCTCTGCTCTACGGTTCTGTCCACTGTTCTGCTGTATATCTGTGTCTACGGCTCTGTTGCACGTATCTGTCTAATGTTCTGCAGTACGGCTCTGTCTACTGTCTGCTGTACGTTTCTGTCTACTGCTCTAGAGTACGGCTCTGTCTACTGCTCTAGAGTACGACTCTGTCTACTGCTCTAGAGTACGGCTCTGTCTACTGCTCTAGAGTACGGCTCTGTCTGCTTCTTAGCTGCACTGCTCACTGCTCTGCTCTACGGTTCTGTCCACTGTTCTGCTGTATATCTGTGTCTACGGCTCTGTTGCACGTATCTGTCTAATGTTCTGCAGTACGGCTCTGTCTACTGTCTGCTGTACGTTTCTGTCTACTGCTCTAGAGTACGGCTCTGTCTACTGCTCTAGAGTACGACTCTGTCTACTGCTCTAGAGTACGGCTCTGTCTACTGCTCTAGAGTACGGCTCTGTCTGCTTCTTAGCTGCACTGCTCAGTCTACTGTTGCCTGGCTCTGTCTACAGTTGAACGGCTCCGTCTACAGCTGCACGGCTGTGTCTACTGCTGCACGAGTCTACCTTATGTTGCACGGCTCTGTCTACTGCTGTAAAACTCATTCTACCCCATTACAGCTCAGTCTACCCCTGCACTGCTCAGTCTACTGCTGCACAACTCTGCGTACTACTGCACGGCTCAGTCTACCTCTGTACGGCTCAGTCTACCCCTACACGGCTCAGTCTTCCCCTACACACTGAGTCTAACCCTGCAGGGCTCAGTATACCCCTGCACGGTCTGTCTACCCTGCACGGCCCAGTCAACTCCTGTAAGGCTCAGACTACCCCTGCACGGCTCAGTCTACCCCTGCTCGGCTCAGTCTACCCTGCTCAGCTCAGTCTACCCCTGGCTCAGTCCCTACTCCTACTTCACTCAGCTCAGTCTACCTGCACAGCCCAGTCATTCTGTGAGCCCAGCTCAGTCTACTCGCTCAGTCTACCCCTTTCCTCCACGCTCAGTCTCAGTCCCTGCTCCAGTCTAACCTTGCGGCTCAGTCTACCCCTACACGGCTCAGTCTACCCCTGCACTTCTCAATCTACCCCTGCACTTCTCAATCTACCACTGCACGGCTCAGTCTACCCCTGCACGGCTCAGTCTACCCCTGCTCTGCTGAGTCTACCCCTGCACGGCTCAGTCTACCCCTGCACGGCTCAGTCTACCCCTGCACGGCTCAGTCTACTGCTACGTCATGGTGAAGGTTTTGATCCATTACTGTAGGTTATTACTACCTTCAGCCCCTTAAGCCAGGATGTTTACCTCCGTTAGAGTTATCAGGTAAGAGTGAAGAGTGTTTTACGAGCGGCTGTGTGGACCTCGTCGGGGTGTCCTCGCCGCCCCCGAGTGCCACTGCTTACCAGGCGGGCGGTAAGGTCTCAAATCCCAAAACTTTACATGATTACCATATAACATCATATTGTATATCTCTGTATATCTACAGTCAATACAAAAGTGTCAATCACCCTGCAGTGAGTAATAATATGAAACATTGCTCGAAAACTAGTCATCATATATGTCGGTTATAGACGTGTTACATAGATAAGATGGTTTAATAAGAAAAAGGAAGAGCAGGGAACCACAAACACTTGAGTGTTGAGCTAATTCCTTTAGTTTACGTTTCGGAACATTACTTATTCCATCCTTAGAGCAGAGCCTAAAGGGACACAGTTCTCCAGTTATATATGAAAAAAAAATACTAAAAATACAATGTCAGGGCAAAAAAAAAAAAACACCGGTTATTTGACTGACTGACAGAACAAGACTATAAAATACTAAATACACTTAGGTTAATTAGTTAAGATGCTCACATAAGTCCACAAATGCACAAAAGAAGAATAGAGATATATTATTTTACAGTCTCAAACAAATATCAACAGTTAAACGTACGCTTAAGTGGGGAATGGAAAGAAGTTAATGAACAGTTATTACAGTATATGAATCTCTCTCGCTGGTCTTGATGACTCTCTGAGCTACATAGCGCTGCCACTATATTCCTCGCAGATAAGCCGGGTTATTGAAGCTCACCTTGTACAACGCTAGCATAGTGAGTGTGTTCATGTTCACGATATATGATTATTCATAATTTAAACATAATTACGAAAGCATTTTGTTTTTAAAACATGTGTGTGCTTGAAAGGTAAAAATACTGAATTCTTTTACATTTAAAGATTTTTTTTGCATTTTAAAGGTAAATTTATTAGTTGTGAGTGTAAAAAAAATGAGTACCTGTGTTAGTAAGGCTCCATGTTTGAGCACGGTGCAGCGTTGTAGCCAATCATAGATCATTCAGATATACGTATAATGGGCGGAGCTTAACGTCTTCCAATTTTTATTCTTGTTTGCTGATCATACAATACTTAGTAATGCCTCTTATATTTGTGAAAATGTAAGCATGAATACACAGCTAGAAGACCTAAGACAGCATTTTCATTTACATGCTGAGTAAATCTAGTAACTTAAAAAAAAAAAAGATAATATTCTTCACCTCGCTCAGGTTGTACCAGTCAATGAGTGACGACTGGACAGACACTGAACAGAACAAAAACTAATGCTACTGATAATGGTCTCAAGGGGAATCAATGCACAGTATAATCCTTGCTTCGTGGGGTAAAAATAAATGATAACACAATATACAGACCTAAAAACGGTCGTAAGCAATACTACAATTTGCTTTCGAAAAAAAATAAAAACAAAAGAAAAACTTAAGTGAAATTAATGTCACTTAAGAGACACATAAGTTATAACAAAAACCAACATGGGACCCCAAGTGACAGCAACAGTAAAGCAGCCAACACCAGAACACGACAAATCAATCAACAACAGCAATAATTAATAGAAACAATAAATAACACCAACACCTTAGCTCCATGAAGGATAAACAAGAGTCATGTGACCCAGCGCGTTAGCCACCAGTCATCCCTTCTTCAGGATGTGTAGATAAACTTGGCACGTTCTACAATTAACCTCGACTGGAGTTTGTCAGAGAAAAGAAAAAATAATCGTACAGGGCATACGGAACTTGAAAGGGTTTCACTGCATGATACAAATTCAAAATAATGAAGTGTATAGAAAGCGAGTACATGTCACCGCTTCACCACTAACAAGACGAGGCTACAGGACTACCTCTCACGTTAATCTACTTTCCCCACCTTTTTGCTAGTCTTGTATGAGCCACCTTCAGTAGAAAAAAAATCAGGTACTCACTCATTCATTTATTATTTTAGTTTAACGTCTTATAAGAACCATTAATGTAACTTCTAAATGAATAAAAAAAATCACTGTCATAAGAGATTTCACCCTGAAGAATGTTCCCCCCTCGTCGGGAATTTTGGTACGTGACGACTCTATCCAGGTGAGTCTTGCTGGTGTTGGCTGACATGAGAGACGTGCCAAACTCGAGTGTGTGACAAGATGTTCATCAGTGTGTGCAGAGTGGTGAGGTCTGCCTCAAGTCATTTTATCTCGGTATCTAAGCACTGGAAAATTCTCACTTATTTATTTCTTTACACTAAAATGAAAGCTTCTAATTGAAGATTTGAGTGTGAACATTGTAATAAATATGACAAAATAGATGAAAACATGGTAAGTTATTCTGAATAAATAAAGTGAGTGGAGTGTGTTAAGGGATAGGGATGTGGGACACTCGCAGCATGTTCATACAGAGTAGGACGAGGGGCAGCGACTTTACCAACGTTAAATATAAAATGCTAAGAATAAACGTACACATTATACAGGACTGCTGTAGTAGGTGTCGGAAGTAAAGAGTTGTTGGTATGGCGCTGTGGCTGTAGCATAGTTGTTGTTCTTGTTGTTGTCGTCGTAGTATTATTGTAAAGTTGTTGCTGTTGTAGTGGTTTTTGTTGCTGTTGTAGCTACTGTTGTGCTGTTGTTGTTGTTGTAGCTACTGTTGTGTTGTTGTTGTAGAATAAAATATGTAGATCATGAGTGCTCGGGCAGCATTGCTGTAAGCAGCGAATATTTTTACAACATTGGTTTTTCTTTTCTTCATATACCATTTATTTTCTCTCTTTCAATATATTCTTGCTTACAGGATTCTTCTGTCTCTTCTTATTAATATTCTTAGAACAGTTTCAACAAGTCTTCTCTTTTTCATTAGTTTCCAAGATTTTTTATATTGTTGCAGTTTTGTCTTACATGTCTACGTTAGTGTCGTCTGTATTCCACACACACACCGTCACTGCAGGATGTTTGCTGCCACTTTCCTCCACATGTCACAACTTGGGTTATTTTCGTGTTAAATTTGGAATTTACGCTAAACTCTCACTATTCCAGATTATAATAATAACTATTGTTTGTTTGTTTTTTTTAACTTTTTTATATTTTCTTGGTTCCAATTTATTTACTTATTATCTTATTATTATTCTCTGATGTTTTTTCCTCGTATCTTCATCAATTTTCTTTCATTTTTTCTCCATCCTTGGTTTCATCTTCCTCGTCTTTGTTTCAAGTTTTGTTTCCTTTGTATTACTTCGTCTTTCAATGACCTTTCTTGAATCTATGGACTAAATTTATTAATTTTCTTCCATACCTTAGTGAATATTAAGGAGTCGTTCTTGGTATGTAGGGAATGAAAGGCTTAAAAGTGTCAAATACAGCGTTGTGTAGAGGCGTGGGTGTGAAGATAGTGTTTCACCCTCTGATATATGAGCAAATTGAATCATCGTAGGAGTGCCGGAGTTGACATGAGGGAAAAAGTACAAGCAAAACACTAAGGCAAGTGGAGACCAAGGACTGGTGGAGACAAATCCGAGATGCTGACCTCCTAAACTTTTAAGAACAGCTGAAGGAAGACGAAAGAAAAGTGAAACAATAAAATATAGAGAACGTGTGATGGAGATGAAAGAAACTGAATATCGTTTAGTGAATGAGAGAGAATAAGAGAAAAACAAGAGAAGGTTTTGCCAGAGTGCCAGGAACGTATGACAATAAATGAAAGAGACAGGCAGGTGTACAGTATATAGTCACTGAGACAGATGTCTTATGTCTTACTGAGGTGCGCGGATAGTGCTCCCTTGTGATATAAATGTAACAGTAAGATTGGAGAATAAAATAAGAGGGTGGTGACATACAAGGGTGATATAATATTAATGGTTATAATAGAGGAAAGACCTTTAAGGAAAATCTTGATGTGTGTGTATAAGGAAATTAACAATAAGAACAGAGATATAGTGGTAGTTGAAGAAAGGATAAAATATCAGAGCATAGAGTATACACGCTCCAAAATGTACTGTATCTTGACAGAAGAGTCCGATGAATTTCTTAATGAACACCACGACTCCTGCTGTCTCGGTAGGGCTGTCAAAATCCTTCGTCCTTTGTGTCATATTATCTTACACAAAATCGTGAAAATGTTTTGTGGAATGAGTTATAGTATTAAGTGAAAAGTTGGACGGCAAATGAAAAATGGGGTGTAGGGTGTACATTTTTTAGTCTGGGGAATTATTTTTTTCAGGTAGATATGGAGAATTAGAGACCGAGTTAGTAAAGATTTGTTTCTCCTTTTACGGGGAATAGCCCACCAGGGGACAGGTCATCGACCCACAACGGGGCCTGGGGGGCGAAAAAATAAGAATAAAAAGAAATTAAAAATAAAAGAGAAAAATACTATATTAATCTACACCATGAAGATGCCGGAAAACCATCTTTTGAAGTGAGACAGATTGCAAGAGAATGGAAACACAGAAGAAGGCGGAGCATTCCACACTTTGGCTGTGTGAGGAAAGAAGGATATGCTATAAAGGATTATTCTAGTGTGACCGACATCCACACAGAAATGGGCACCGCAGGCAAGATGAGTGTTCCTAGCCCACGGCCTTGCCGGAAGTACACAGAATGCCAAATCCACCGAACATTGCCCGTTAAAATACCTGTAAAAGAGAGAGAGTGAAGCAACATTGCGGCGATTATAAAAAGGGAAGAGAGATTATCAACTAAAGGAGGAGAGTTAATAAGACGAAATGCCGTTGATTCCACCCTATCTAACAGTTGGACAGTAGAAGAGCCACCCCAGATATGAGAGCAATGAATACCTTGTATACTTGAAGCAACTGCTCAGGAGTGAAGTAGCTACAGCATGATGTACAGCATTCCCAGCTTTCGGGAGGTAACTTTAGTAATGTTGTGGATGTGTGGCTTCCATGACATTTTAGAGGAAATGGTGAGACCTAGCATATCTATTTTAGAATTTGGCAGAATGATTGCATCCTGAAATGTGATTGGTGAGAGATTTTCTATTTTGGAAAGTGCAATTGGTAAATACTGTGTCTTATTACTATTGAATTAATGCAAGTTTCAACCACCCCATTCGGAGATGCTGCACAGATCCGCATCAACAGACGAAATTATATCAGCTCTAGAAACAGATCTTGTTTGAGAATCAGGGGGAAGGGAAAAATGTGGAGAAGAGTGAAGAGTAGAATCATCGGCGTGAGAATGGATAGAATTAGTCGTAGTGTGAAGTAAATCATTGATAAAAAGAAGGAAGAGAGTAGGTGAAAGAGCAGAACCCTATGGGACACCACTATTGGTAGAGACAGAGCGAGAGATCTATCCTTCGCCAACAACTGCCATGGATCGGTTCTCACGGAAGCTAGAAATTAAAGAACAAAGTGGGGGAGAGAAACCACAAGAGGAAAGTTTAGAAAGCAAAGACTTAGCCATACCCTGTCAAATGCTTTGGAGATGTCGAGGGCCACGATGAAAGTTTCCCCATAATCTCGAAGAGAGGATGACCAAAAATGGGTGCAGTAGGAGAGCAGATCACCAGTAGATCTCGCCTGGCGAAAGCCACACTGGTGATCCGACAAAAGAGAAAAGCGTTCAATGTAACGGAGAAAACGGGAGTTTGGAAATCTTTGAGAGGGATGAAGTTAGGGCAATGGGGCGATAGTTAGATGGATTGGAATAGTCACCCTTCTTCGGGATGGGCTGAAACGAGGCATGCTTCCAAGAAGAAGGAAAAGTTTGGATTTTGAGGCAAAGGCGAAAGAAGCGAGCAAGCACAGGGGCCAGAATTTCACACACTCCCTCAGAACACGTGGGGGCATTCCGTCCGGTCCTTTCTTGTGGGGTGAAGGGTTTGTTGGAGCGAAGTTTCTTAACTCAATATTAGAATGAAATAAAAATACAAGTAGCAGCGATAACATCAATTAAGATCTGGTACTGGTAGTAAAGAAAAGTAGGAAGAAGAACCACGAAAAGTACGAATGGTGAGAAGGAAGGAGTTGGGGGAAAATAGAAAGGAGAAAAAGTTATTTGGAAAATGAAAGATGAATGCACTCAAGGTGACATTGTGTGATGTGATGCAAAGGGGAAGACAAAGGAGACATGGAGGGAGGTGGATAGGTGAAAGAGAAAATAAGCCAGAGTACTGGAGACCTTTTTATAACAGATTCAATCCAGCAAAATCCCCCCCCCCCCCTTCAAATTTTTTTTTAATTAAACATTTCAGTCTTATTGAGTATTAAAGCAGCTGTTTCATTGTACAGTAAAATAATTAAAGTTTATGGATATCCTACCTATAATTAACCTGCTATCATTACTAATTACTTAGTTTACGTTGATAATTAACTCTTCACATATTACAAAATCATTCAATAAAATACAAAAACACTCCGTCGCAGTCGAGACAAGTTTTCAACAATTACACAAATTTTCCGGAATAATTATTGATAAATCAGAAGTTCCGGAATGCGGCCAACTGGAATCAATCAATTAAGGCAATAATTAACATCCACCCAAAATTTACGGTGGTGAGTTCCCCTGCCACTACTACTACTACTACCTATGCCTTTACTATCACTACCCTGCTTCTATTGCCACTACCCCAGCCAGCTCCCACTGTTTATTGCTACTTCCCGTGCCATATCCTGTCATTACATTCACTACCCCTGCCACTAATGCTACTACCCATACCTTTACCACCACTACCCCTGCCACTAGTGCTACTACCCATACCTTTACCACCACTACCCCTGCCACTAGTGCTACTACCCATACCTTTACCACCACTACCCCTGACACTAGTGCTACTACATACCTTCCACCACTACCCCTGCCTGTGCTACACTCCTTTACCACCTACCCGACAGTGCTACTACCCCCTTACCCACCCTGGTGCTCCCATATCTTTACCCTGGTGTACTATCCTTTACCTACCCTGTGCTACTACCCCACCACCCCAGCAGTTCCCTCTTTCTATTGTCACATCCCTTGCCGCTTTTGCTGCTACCCCTGCTACTACCCTCTATCTATTGCCACCTACCCTGTCACTACTGCTCCTATCCAGGTCAATGCTGTCACTACTGTTATTACCCATGCCACTACTGCCACTACCCCTGCTACGACCTTCTGCCAGCTGCCACTTCCCTTGCTATAACCCATGCCATTACTCCACTTCCCTCTACGATCCTCTGCAACTGCCACTTCCCTTGCTATTACCCATGCCCTACCTGCTACTGCTTCTGCAGCTGCCACTTCCTTGCACCTATGCCACCTGCCACTACCCCTGCTGATCCTCTGCCAGCTGCCACTTCCCACTATACCCATGCCTACTGCCACTACCCTGCTCGATCTCTGCCACTTGCCACTTCCCTTGCTACCCATGCCACTACTGCCACTACCCTGCACGACCCTCTGCCAGCTGCCACTTCCTTGATTACCCATGCCCTACTGCTACTACGATCCTCTCCAGCTGCCACTTGCTCTACCGTGCCACTACTGTTACTACCCCCTGTCATTACCACTGCCATTACTCTCTGAATGTTGCCTCTTTTGCCACTGTCCTCGCCTGTACCACAACTACCCGACCCTCTCCCTTCATTGCCACCTGTTACTGCCTCTCTGTTGACTTCTTCTACTGCCACCAGTTAGTTTTCTACTGCCACCAGTTAGTTTTCTACTGCCACCTGTTACTTCCTCTACTGTCAGCTGTTACTTCCTCTACTGCCACCTGTTACTTCTTATACCAGCTCTTACTTCCTATACTTCCACATGTTACTTTCTTTACTATCCCCTGCTACCCTCTATACTGCCACTTGTTACTTCCTCTACTGCCAGCTGCACTTCCTCTAATGCCAATTGTTACTTCCTATATTGCCAATTATTACTTCCTCTACTGCCAGCTGTTACTTCCTCCACTGCAGCTGTTACTTCCTCTATTACCAGCTGTTATTTCCTCTAATGTAATTATTACTTCCTCTACTGCCAATTGTTACTTCCTACAACCACGTTACTTCCTCTACTACCTGTTACTTCCTCTACTCCTGTTACTTCCTCTACCAACTGTTTCCTCCACTACCACCTGTTACTTCACTACCACCTGTTACTTCCTCTACTACCACCTGTTCTTCCTCTATTACCAATTTCTTCTCTATTACCACCTGTTTCTTCCTCTCTACCTGTTACTTCTCTATTACCACCTGTTACTTCCTCTATTCCACCTGTTCTTCCTCTATTACCTGTTCTTCTCTTTCACTTCTACCTGTTACTTCCTCTGTACCACCTGTTTTACCTCTACTGTTACTTCTACCTACTACTTACGTGTTTTCTACTCACCAGTTAGTTTTTCTACTATACCTGTACTTCCTCTACTAGCTGTTACTTCTCTACTGCACCTGTTACTTCTTATACTACCACTCTTACTTCCTTACTTCCATATTTACTTTCTTCTCCTACTACCTCCTATTCTGCCACTGTTACTTCCTCTACTGCCAGCTACTTCCTCTGTGTCCTATATTACCAATTATTACTTCCTCTACTGCACTTGTTCCTCCCTCATACAGCTGTTACTTCCTCCTGGTATTACCCACTCTGTTGATTTTTCTTCTCTACCTTTACTTCTTCTACAACCACTGTTACCTCTACCACCTTTCTTCCTCTACTACCTGTTACTTCTCTACTACCTGTTTCTTCCTCCTACCACCTGTTACTTCCTCTACTACCACCTGTTACTTCCTCTATTACCACCTCTACTGCCTCTATTACCACCTGTTTCTTCCTCTATTACCACCTGTTCTTCCTCTACTTTGTTACTTCCTCTATTACCACAGCTACTTCCTCTACTACCACCTGTTACTTCCTCTATACCTGTTACTTCCTCTCTATCCCACCTGTTACTTCCTCTACTACCTGTTACTTCCTCTCTATTACCTGTTACTTCCTCTACCTGTTACTTCTCTATTGCCACCTGTTGCTTCCTCTATTACCACCTGTTTCTTCCTCTACTACCACCTGTTACTTCCCTACTACCTGTTACTTCCTCTATTACCATATTACTCTCTGTTACCACTTACTTCTCCTCACTACCCACCTGCTTCTCTACTACCACCTGTTACTTCCTCTATTACCACCTGTTATTTCCTCAACGCTACCCTGTTTCTTCCTCTACTACCACCTGTTACTTCTTCTATTACCACCTGTTACTTCCTCTAATACCACCTGTTACTTCCTCTACTACCAACTGTTACTTCCTCTATTACCACCTGTTTCTTCCTCTCCTACCACCTGTTACTTCTTCTAATACCACCTGTTTCTTCCTCTACTACCACCTGTTACTTCCTCTATTACCACCTGTTACTTCCTCTAATACCTGTTACTTCCTCTAATACCACCTGTTACTTCCTCTATTACCACCTGTTACTTCCTCTACTACCACCTGTCACTTCCTCTAATACCACCTGTTACTTCCTCTATTGCCACCTGTTACTTCCTCTACTACCACCTGTTACTTCCTCTATTGCCACCTGTTACTTCAACTACTACCACCTGTTACTTCCACTATTACCTGTTACTGCCACTACTACCACCTGTTACTTCCTGTATTACCACCTGTTACTTCCACTATTACCACCTGTTACTTCCTCCTACCACCTGTTACTTCCTCTATACCACCTGTTACTTCGTCTATTACCACCTGTTACTTCCTCTATTACCACCTGTTACTTCCTATACTACCACCTGTTTCTTCCTCTACTACCACCTGTTACTTCCTCTAATTACCACCTGTTACTTCCTCTATTACCACCTGTTATTTCCTCTACCTGTTTCTTCCTCTACTACCACCTGTTAATTCCTCTATTACCACCTGTTACTTCCTCTATTATCACCTGTTACTTCCTCTACCACCTGTTTCTTCCTCTACTACCACCTGTTAATTCCTCTAATTACCTGTTACTTCCTCTATTACTACCTGTTACTTCCTCTATTATCACCTGTTACTTCCTCCTACACACCTGCTACTTCCTCTAATTACCACCTGTTACTTCCTCTATTATCACCTGTTACTTCACTCTACCTGTTTCTTCCTCTATATTAATTCCTCTAGTACCACCTGTTACTTCCTCTATTACCACCTGTTACTTCCTCCTCCATCACCTGTTACTATACTACCACCTGTTTCTTCCTCTACACCACCTGTTAATTCCTCTAATTACCACCTGTTACTTCCTCTATTACCACCTCTTTCTCCTCTTCTGCCACCTGTTCCTGCTACGAGCTCCTGCCTCACTGTACACTGTGCCATACTGTGTTAGTGTTCTCCTCAACAGGCTACCTGTACACTTCACGTTAGTATCCAGGTCTCTCTCTCTCTCTCTCTCTCTCTCTCTCTCTCTCTAAGTATGTTCTTTTGACTTGCCTTAGGAACTAATCTTGTTTTTTTATTGTGCATCCGTGATTGATTTTCTTATTGTTGTGTGTGTGTCGTCACGAGGATGAGACCAAAGAAACAGTGTGAAGAAAGAAAGAAGAAGAAGAAGAAGAAGAAGAAGAAGAAGAAGAAGAAGAAGAAGAAGAAGAAGAAGAAGAAGAAGAAGAAGAAGAAGAAAGAAGAAGAAAAGAAGAAGGAAGAAGAAGAAGAGAAGAAGAAGAAGAAGGAAGGAAGGAGGAGGAGGAGGAGGAGGAGGAAGAGGAGGAAGAGAAGGAAGGAAGGAAGGAAGGAAGGAGGGAGGAGGGAGGAGGAGGAGAAAGAAGAAAGAAAGAAGAAGAAGAAAGAAGAAGAAGAAGAAGAAGAAGAAGAAGAAGAAGAAGAAGAAGAAGAAGAAGAAGAAGATTAAAATAAAAATAATATAAAACTAAAACAAAGATCACCACCACTATAGGGAGCCTTCTACAACTTCACTTTTTGTTTGTTTATTGATAAAATATACACCGTATATTTTTATTAGTTAAGGAAATCCTGGTTGGTAATATGTTTCCGCTTAGTAAATATACCATTTACATTGTTTAGTGATTACATTGTCTCTCATATACACATAATACACATCCAAGCCACAGGCGATTCACCGGTTTAACATTCCACTCATTTAATCTGGAATTACTTGTTCAGCTATAATTCCGGCTTCTGGTAATGGGATTGTCTTTTCCACTAATTTATGAACCAGAAACAATTTTGTAAATTTTATCACACTGCATTTTTGGTGGCTTTAACGGGAGAGGTTCAGGTATTCCATGTCATCTAGGTGTGTGTGTGTGTGTGTGATGCCCACCCGACCCTAAAACCCCGTCTTAATCATATTGAAAATTAATTATTATTATATACAAGCGCTATAAGCGATATTTCTAGAAAAACAATTACAAATGTATTTTAATTCCAAGGATATGAACTGTAAACAAAAGTAAACAAAAGCCAATTACACCTAAAAATATATAAAAAAAATTTGCCTCTAAAACATACAATGGTTTAATGCTCAGCAAGAGTAATAAGAGTTCTATATCATTTATCACAGTTGATACGGTTAATCTAGAGACTCTTAGGCATCTCTCTCTCTCTTCCTGGGTAATGTAGTGAGGGGCAGAGACGGGTTATGAGGGCTTCATCCCACAATCCATCTGTCGCCCTGATTCTCATAACACCTATAGTTAGCCTCACCTCACAACACGCTCATTCTACTCACCTCACAACACACTCGTTCTACTCACCTCACAACACACTCATTCTACTCACCCTCACAACAACAAACCCTTTCTACTCACCTCTCAACACACTCCATTCTACTCACCTCACAACACACCTGTTCTACTCCACCTGACAACACACTTATTCTACTCACCTCACAACACACCTCATTCACTCACCTCACACAAACTTTTCTACTAATCCTCACAACACACCTGTTCTACTCACCTCACAACACTTTCTACTCCACCACAACACACTCCATTCTATTCACCTCACAACACACCTGTTCTACTCACACTCACAACACACTCATTCTACTCACCTCACAACAAACCTTTCTACTCATCTCACAACACACCTGCCCCACTCACCCCACAACACACCTGTTCTACTCCACCTCACAACACACTCATTCTACTCACCTCACAACACACCTGTTCTACTCCACCTCACAACACACCTCATTCCCACTCACCCCACAACAAACCTTTCACCATCTCACAACACACCGTTCTACTCACCCCACAACACACTCATTCCCACTCACACCCCACAACAACCTTCTACTCCATCCTCACAACACACCTGTTCTACTCCACCCAACAACACACTCCATTCTACTCACCTCACAACAAACCCTTTCTACTCACACCTCACAACACACCTGTTCTACTCACCACAACACACCTGTTCTACTCCACCCAACAACACACCCATTCCACTCACCTCACAACACACCTGTCTCTATCACTCCAACAACACACACCTGTTCTACTCCACCTCACAACACACTCTGTTCTATTCACTCCACAATTCACCCATTCTATTAACCTCACAACACACTCATTCATTTCCACTCCCCACAAACACACCCATTCCATTCACCTCACAACACACTCATTCTATTAACCTCACAACACTCATTCTATTCACCCCACAATACACTCATTCTATTCACCTCACAACACACCTCATTCTATCTCAATCTCACAATACACTCATTCTATTCACCTCACAATACACTCATTCTATTCACCTCACAATACACTCATTTCTATTCACCTCACACATACTCATTCTATTCACCTCACAATACACTCATTCTATTCACTCACACACACCTATTCTATTCACCTCACACACTCATTCTATTCACCTCACACACACTCATTCTATTCACCTCTCAATACACTCATTCTATTCACCTCACAATACACCTATTCTATTCACCCCACACACCTTTTTATTCACCTCACAATACACTCACTCTATTCACTTGAAAACACACTCACATTATATGAATTATACGTCAATTCTAGCTCACTCATCAGCATATTGTTGCCCTTACCTGAGAACACACACACACACCTTAGCTCATACTTCCTAAGCTCACCTATGCTTCCCTGCCTGGTCTTCCTCCTTAGATGTCACACAGAGAGGACTCCCAGAAAGAGTGCAGAAGAGGGAGTGCAAGATTATTCTCTCTCCCTCCTACTCCACATATCAAGAAGCGCTTAGTACACTAACCCTCTCGCCTCTCTCTGATCATCACTATGACTTCGTCTGTAAGTTTGGGGAGTAGGTTCTGCACTATCCTTGCCACCGTCTCCTGTTCCCACCCGAAACTTCTCGTCTACGAATTCCTGTTTGACACTACAACCGCATTCAGCCGATACGCGCATGTACCATATCAATATTTATCAACAACTCGTAGTTCACCGGTGTGTTCACTCCCAGCCAATCGTACTTTTCTAATTTAACTGTGCTGAACTTCTTTATTAAATGACCCCATTGTCATTATATATTATTTTTGTACAGCTAATATCACTTGTATATTACTTGTCAATCGAGTGACCCACTACACAATTTCGTAACTTTTATCATCCCCGTTTATTGTATATTTTCAGTTTTTGGGCTGCAATGTTCTTTCAATAAACCATTAATAATTATTATTATTATTATTATTTTTATTATTATTTTTATCATTATTATTATTATTCGCACGCACGCACACACTACTCTTCTCCACCACTACCAACACACTAACCACCCAACTTAGTCAGGCATATATAATTCTTACAAAAGCTTTCTCTTACCTACCCATCCTAACTCATTTACTTATTTATAATCCACCCACAGACTCACAGTCACTCACCCTTCCACACGCCACACTACAAAGCATGGCACCCAATCCAACCTATTGCATAGTAGGCCACTCTTACTCATCACAACCAAATGTAACAAGTTTCACTCACTACCCATCACAGCCTCCTTCATTCCCCACAGCACAGAACTCCTTCATTCCCCACAGCACAGAACCTCCCTCATTCATCACAGCACAGAACCTCCCTCATTCACCATCGCACAGAACCTCCATCATTCACCATAGCACGGAACCTCCCTCCCTCACCACAGTACAGAACCTCCCTCCCATTCACCACGGCACTAGAACCTCCTCCCTCACCACAGCACAAGCCTCCCTCCCCTCACCATAGCACAGAGCCTCCCTTACTCACAGCACAAGACCTTCCTCATTCACCATAGCACAGAACCTCCCTCCCCTCACCACAGCACAGAACCTCCCTCCCCTCACTTGCAGCTGAGAACCTCCCTTACTCACAGCACAGAGACCTCCTCCCTCACCACAGCACAGAACCTCCCTTACTCCACAGCACAAGAACCTTCCTCATTCACCATAACGACTCCCTCATTCACTACAGTACAGACACCCTCATTCACCGCTTTAGAACCTCCTCCCTCACCACAACTGAGAACCTCCCCTTACTCCACAGCACACAGAACCTCCCTCCCTCACCATAACTGTAACTCCCTCCCTCACCTTAGCACATAACCTCCCCTCATTCACCACAACTGGGGAACCTCTCTTACTCACCACAGCACAGAACCTCCCTCTCATTCACCGCAGCACAGTACCTCCCTCATTCACCACAGCACAGAACCTCCCTCATTCACCATAGCACAGAACCTCCCTCATTCATTACAGTACAGAACCTCCCTCATTCATTACAGTACAGAATCTCCCTCACCACAGCACAGAACCTCCCTTACTCACAGCACAGAACCTCCCTCATTTACCATAGCACAGAAACTCCCTTACTCACCACAGCACAGATCCTCCCTTACTCACCACAGTACAGAACCTCCCTCATTTATCATAGCACAGAACCTCCCTCCATCACCACAGGACATTCCCACCCTCACAGACCCCCTTACTTAGCCGGTAGACTCATACACTGAGGAGGCGTAAGGACTGTGGGCTCAGTGGCTGCCAGGGGGAGCTCTCCAGGCTAGAGCGGCTCATAAATAAATTATGTAGCCAGGGAAGTCCTCACAGGGCCCAGAATCCAAGTTAACTCCACCTCCCCGTCCCTCTCTCTCTCTCTCTCTTGTGCTTCTGTTCTCTACCTTCCATCATCTTCAAACCTATTCTGTTTTATTTTATTGCATCCATCTTTCTATTATCCTTTTCCTCTTTTCATTGCATCCCCCTCCTCCTCTTTATTCTTCTTCCCACTGTCATCTTTTTCTTTCTCCTCCTCCTCCTCATTCATCCCTTTTCTTATTACTCCTCTTTTTCTTCCTCCTCCTATTCCTCGTCCATTCTTTTTCCTAATAATCTTCTTGTTTCTCCTATTTTTCCTCCACCTTTCTTTCTTACTTCATCTCTCTTCTTGTTAATCCTCTCCATTCCCCCCATACTTCCAGTGTTACTCTTGCTCCAGCTCCTTCCCAAGAGGAGGGCGGGGAGAGGGGATCTGGTCTTTTAAGTAAAGAGGGAAAATGGTCTTTGAAGAAGAGGGGAACCGGTCTTTGAAGGAGATGGAACAGGGTCTTTGGAGAAGAGAAACGAACTGGTCTTTGGAGGACAGGGTAGAGGGTCTTTTGAGGAGAGAGGGGAATCGGTTTGTGGAGGAGGGGGAAACTGGTTCTATCGAGGAGAGGGAAATCGGTCTTTAGAGTAGCAGCTTGAAAGGAGTATGAGAGTGGATTTGAGAAGAGGGAGCGCAAGTATCGAGAACTCAACGACTGTGTGGGAATAGCAATGAGATTATTACACAGGGACATGACCCTCTCCCTCAGTACTATGTGTGTGTGAGAGAGAGATCCTGGACAACAAGCAGTACTATGGCTTCTCTTCTGAGAACTGAGTGGGAATGGGAACGATGATATCACGTAGGGACGTATCTCGACTCACAAGTAGCCCAGCGGGAATGGTTTATCCGACAAGGGTTGGGTGGTGTGTTGGAGTGGGAACGACAAGTGGACATTTACTCACATTTAACTGTTCCTGAAGTGAGTCGGGGAGTTGTGAGGTGGTGATCAGTTTAGTCAATGTTGGACAATATATATATTTGTACCTAAACGCGTATATTAACTTACATATTTAACCCTATCTTATAATTTATGTTTTAATGTTGTTCTGAAGAAAATAAAGACGGTTTATTTTTTCTCATATCATTTATTACCAAAATGCACATCCCAAGCCTAGCGTTAAAAAAGTACTCCCGCATCCCCCGTCTCCTCCCTCCGGCCCCGAGACACCCCCCCCCCCCAAACAATGTCAACACTCCCACCTACTTTGTTATTATGACACCACTTATACCATCCTCCCCAACGGTAAAAAAAAATATAAAAACCTTCGAGTCACTTGAATCATCTGATGCTGACCGCCTCCACCTCCTCACCAAAGAAATTACATTTTAATCCGTCACTACAATAACCCGGAAACAAGTAAGGGAGAGGGATGCCGACCTGCCCCAACACACCTCAATTATCTGTCAAGGAAGTTCTCTTTCAGGTTTTTTCAACAATCTTTGTGGACATTTGCATCTTTTAAGCTATGCTGAAGCAATAGGAAAAAAAGGCCTTGACTTGAATAAAAACTGACAGTCGCCATGGAAAATACATACATTTAACAACCTAATTCAAATGATTACTATCAGGTGAGTGGGTAAGGCCTCTCCTATCCTCTCCCATACTTCCTCGATGCTCTCACTCCTGTGTTACGTCCACCGTCCAGCCACACCAACCTGTGATCTGTTGGTGCAGTTCTAAAATTTGCTGAAAATTACAAATCCGGCAGATATACTCATATTTATAGAGCGATATACAACAAACCCCCAAAACAGACACGGAATTAGACTTTACTAAACAGTTTTAGGTTCGACCATGCGTTTATTATACTGTATTAGACAAAACACCTGCAGAGTATAGTACTGCATGGGAGAAAGATGTGTTGAACAGCCACACGTTGTCTGCTGTGATGTACAGCACGACACCTGCAACGCAGCAGAGTGCACACCTTCACTAAACAATCAGCACAAAATATGTTTGTATGCATCTTAATAGTTAATCAAAAGACTATACATGTTACACTCAGTTGTGTAGTTGACAACGGCAGATCAGAAGACATCGGAATAAACAAAGGGAAATATGAAAAATGTACTCACCGGTATTCTGGCGTAGGATGTGAGATCCAACCACGACTTGACTATCTCACCCTCGTTGTCACTGCGCTCTCCCTGCAGCTGGACACTGAGTTCTTCGTCCTCGTTGCCGGCCTCGCCAATCGCCCCGTTTATACCATAGGACGGATCTGATGCCCGCCTCTTAACCCGGGTGTTACTGTCCCGTGGATGACTTTTCAGGACTTTTGGGGGTTCTGATGGGGGCGAGGGTCCGCGGAGTACCGGAGGCGGTGGGTGAGGCGGTGGGTGAGGCGGGGCGTGGAGTAAGTGATGGCGCTGGATGGTGCTGTCATGAGTAAATGGGTGGTCCTCCACCAACATCTGCACACGGCTTTTCAGGAGCTCCACCTCGCGGCTGATGAAGGACTCCCGCCTCACTCCCTCTACCTTCACCGCCTCCAGCTTCCCTCGCACCGCTTCCAGACGACCGAACAAAAAGAAAAAGGACGCGGCCTGAGTCAACACAAGGACACACAGGAAGACTGACAAGAGCGGGAGAAAGAGAGAGCGTTCCCGACTGCCCAGTCGGTGGTGGGGGTCCCCCTGGACCTCCGAGGTCAGGGGCTGCTTATCATTCATAGCTGCCCTGGCCAAAGGTCACTCTTATACCCGGAGGAAGGCCCGACACACCTCTTGTCCACTGTCACTGTTGACACAACTCCTGGGATTATCTACATAATCTGACCACACACTTCCAGCAGCCGCTACGAAACTGTTATCAGTTCTATAAGAGAAAGAAATAAAATAAAATAATTACTGACAAGTGAAACGTTTTTTTTATTTCAAATTATTAAATTATGATTAATATATATATATATATATATATATATATATATATATATATATAAGATAAATCTTGATAAAATCACAGGGGCAACTGAATTACATGGACAGAGAGAGGCCTAAGTACACAGGGTTACCTTACTAAACATGAGGTCAGGTCATAAACATGACATCCACTAATTCGCACACCAACACCACCACACACGCAAAGGAGCTTAAGAGAAAGGGCGACGTGACTAGTCAAGTTAAGTCAGGTCAAAAATATTGGACCCACTAATCATATATCCTATATCTAACTCAAATGCTTTAAAAGTATTTTTAACCTTGGGCCACTGACAAATAAATTTGTGTAACATATTATCAGTTTTGTACTAACCATCACTAAGGTTCATAGAATTCAATTCCCTAATCAAACTAGCTTCAACCAGAAGTCTTTCTGTGACACATGATGATTTGTACACTTCGAAGTTGTTTTCCCAATCCATGGGATGATTATTGTTCCTAACATGAACGAACAGTGCACTGCTTTCAGATGGTGTTCTGATATTGTACTTGTGCTGTTTAGTTCTGAGTTGCAATGCTTTCCCAGTCTGACCTACATAATTTCCATTACAGTTGCTACATGGAATGCAGTAAACACTTCCATTTACATTCAAGGTTGGGCTATTCTTGATTAATATATTGGTAATAGTAGAGTCATACTTAAAAACAACATTAATATTTAATAATTTAAGGGACTGAACTAACGGGACAAATTCATTGCGATAAGGCAGAGTCAAAATATTCTTAAATGTAGGAATTTGCCTGGTTTGAGTAGAATGAAAAGATTTTTTAGCCCTTTTAAACCAATGATCAACAAACAATGAAGGGTACCCAAGTTTTTGTGCAATAGACTGAATGTGTTTCAGTTCTTCATCAATAAATTCAGCGTCACAATTACGCAAACATCTCAAAAACATAGCAGAAAAAACTGACATTTTGGTAGATTCCAGGTGACTCGATAAAAAATTTATGAAACTGTCTACCTGTGTAGGCTTTCTGTACACCTTAAATTTATAGTTATGGCCATTTCTAATAAGCATATCAAGAAATGGAAGGGATCCATTTATTTCCCTTTCAATTTTGAAGGTAATACAAGGGACAATATCATTAAGCTTGTCTAAAAATTCCAATGGGTCACTGTTTCTAGGCCAAAGACAAAGAACATCATCTACATATCTATACCATGGAGGAATAAAGTCCCCTATATTGGGTAGTAATCTAGCCTCAAAAAACTCCATATAAATACAGGCTAGAGGAGCAGAAAGACAATTACCCATGCTCATGCCAAATATTTGCTTGTAAAACTTCCCATTTGCTCTAAACACATTGTCAGTAACGCATAAATATCAATTTAAGAAAAGTATCATGTTCAATAGTCAAATCTAACAGTTGCAATTGATCTTTAAGAAATGAAAGTAGGTCTTTCACTGGTACTCTAGTGAAAAGTGAATTTACATCAAAACTTATTAATTCACATGGTTCATTATGTTTCTTGAGTTTATCAATTAAATCACTGCTGTTGTGTATATGTGAATTAGATATTTGGCCTGTAAGAGGGGATAGCATCCTAACCAACCACTTGGATAATTTGTACGTAACAGAACCCACAGAACTCATGATAGGACGTAATGGATTGTTAAGCTTGTGTGTTTTGATCAATCCATACATATAAGGTAAAGTGGGATTGATTTGAGAGAGCTGTTTGATGAGATCGGGGTTCTTTTTCAATAACATCTTCATTTTGGAATTAGATAACTTATTAATATTTTCCAGGGGATCTTTTGTAAGCTCACAGTAAGTGCTTTCATCACTTACTAATGAATTCATCTTATCATTATAGTCGCTTTTATCCAAAATAACAATAGCATTGGACTTATCAGCCTTAGTAATATGAAAATATGAATATTCACATTTCTTTTCAAGCTTATCAAGGCTGTTTCAAATCTTTTTGGAATGTTTGAAA
>NW_024737042.1:13342066-13470508 GCF_018991925.1 Homarus americanus
TATAACATCATCCATCATCACTACATATAACACCATCCAACATCACTACATATAACACCATCCATCATCACTACAGATCGGTAAAGTAGTTTCCGGGATTCTAGTGCGGACACACCGGTAGGACGCCACCGTCTGGGAGGCTCCCATTGTCTCACTGTAGATCATTAGGGTAGACCACATATTTGGTTTTGCCATGCAGCAAGTTTGTACAGATTTTTGCCGGTTCCCACTCTGGAGCATCCAACATAGAACTGTCCATGAGAGAAGCAAGGAAACACTTGCTATCCATTCCAAGTTTGGTCCAGGCAGCTCATTCGCTAGGCCACAGTAGGACGCCACCCTCCAGGAAGCTCAAATTGTCTCACTGTTCACTCCCCAAAACTTCTTCCATCAATATTTCATTAACGGTGTATGTAAGTTCCACTACAACGGTACAGCAAAGTATATTTTTTAGCATTAAACTGCTATTATTTTATTGTCTAATCATCACTATATAAAACCATCCATCATCACTACATATAACACCATCCATCATCACTACATATAACACCACCCATCATCACTACATATAACAACACCCATCATCACTACATACAACATCATCCATCATCACTACATATAACACCACCCATCATCACTACATATAACATCATCCATCATCACTACACATAACTTCATCCATCATCACTACATATAACACCATCCATCATCACTACATATAACACCATCCATCATCACTACATATAACACCATCCATCATCACTACATATAACACCATCCATCATCACTACATTTAACACCACCCATCATCACTACATATACACCATCCATCACCACTACATATAACACCACCATCACTACTACATATAACAACATGCATCATCACTACATATAACATCATCATCCATCATCACTACATATAACCCCATCCATCATCACTACATACAACACCATCCATCAGCAGTACAGATAGGTAAAGTAGTTTCCGAGATTCTCGTGCAGAGAGAATTTTAAAACATTATATCAGTACATTTGCATGGCACACTAACTTTCACTTATTCATAGTTGGACAATATAATTTGAAGTAATTAATGATAGAAAACATTATTCACAAAATAGGTTATTGAAATTACAAACAAAGTTGGATATTACCTGTAGGTGGAGGTGCTAACATGGCAGGTCCACTCGCATGGTTTAGTTTGGACATTTCCTGCCAAGAACAACACCACCAATAACAACCAAGAGTAAAAGCAAAATCAGGTCTGATACCCAACCAAATTCATTAACTGAACATTTAACTGAAACAGCTGACCTTCCTCACTATTGTATCCCGAACTACAGTGCATATACATATAAGCTGCACAAAATGTTGAATTAGTACTGTACAGTCACAAAATTCCGATTGAATCAGTATCGAAATTAAGAGAGATAATGCAACGCCAGCTGTGTTCAAACCATGAACTACATACACCATTGACTGGTGAACATTCTTCGTTATAATGTCCCTTACCAAAGGATGGATACATTTCCTCTCTAACATTCCATTCTGAATTTAATAGCATAATATATATGAACAAACAAATGATTCCTCACACATCAGAGCTCATAGAGTCAAGATTGTCCTAGACGCCCTCCTGGCAGCCTGGCCAGATTGTTAGCTCTGCCCTCCCCCACCCATCCACCCACTTTCTCACATCTCCTTCTTGATCTCATTTCACCGGGTTATCAGCAAAACATTCAAGTGGCAAAGATTGGTTATCAAAGTGAGATTCAATAGCGTTTCCCAAGCGAAACACTATTACCAGTGAGTAGTGTAGCACTAGCCCGTAGGTACTTTGTCGGTGACCTCAAAGTGTAAGAAACAAGGACTGCCACAGTGCTTACGACAAAACAATTAAATATTGACAGATGTCTAGTGTACTATTGACTATGTCTCTTCTTTTCCATTAAATTTATTAAACCACTGTCACTGACATCCTCATCATAGTTTTCTATCTTTACTACTTGTGACACCTTCAACAAGTTGTCAAGCGCATGTCTCTGAAGCCAGACACCTTGTTGACCGGGGTGTCAAGATCATATATAGGCCTCAAAGAACATGACAGAGTTGATGTCTTCACCAAACTCGTCTACTGTAACAAAGGCACTGTTGAATATAATCTGGGTCTGTCAAAAAGAACCCTTAGAACTGTAATTGGGAAAGAACTTATTGATGAATTTGACGCAAGTAGACAAGTGCAAACAGGCATTAGTCAATACGTTGTTTACCATGACGAGATGTATCAAATGAAACATGTATATGGAGCAAGTAATAAGATCACTAGATTACAACATGTTGTAACCACTAAACTAAGGTTAGGATATTAATACCTCTGGCAGTATGTTCCCCAAGCCTCAAGCAGATGTGAACAAGACTAAATGTAAAGTGTGTGGTCAAACATATGGCCACACATGAACACTACGTCCTCGACTGTGTGAAGATAGAACCCTTTTAGGGACAGGTCCAAGCACACTGTATGTGAAATGGCACAACACTTTATATCTAATGGTAAGATAGCCGACATATTAAGATTGTATCCACTTTTTGCACTAAGTAGCTATTTCACTTCCCATGTATAGAATCAAACACACAATTTGCTTTAATACCTCTTGCATAAAATGTGAATAACAAAGTGTGCGGCCAGAAATATTGCCTCACACTCCTGTAGTCACGCAGTTGCGAATAAGTTACCTTTTGTGTACAGAATTAAACAAAATTTATTTGAAATACTCTGTAACATTCAATCCCATAATAGACTGACCACAGGGGTTAGTTATCAGACCCGTTGTGAACTCTCTGTAATCCTTTTGCGATACCGACCACAGGATGTGTAGAGTGCACAACAAACTAGCAGCTGTACAGTAAGTGGCAAAAAAAAATAATTAACCTCCACCACCATCACTACCAACGCCACCATCCCCACCATCACCTCCCCACCATCACCTCTACCACCACCACTCCCACCATTATTGTCTCACGCCGACACAGCTTCGTGACACAGTATAGTCCCGTCTAAACTACCACATAACTCAGGCAGTGAACACACCACTAACTGCTTTGTATATCATTTAAATGGACACAATCACTGAGATTTAGTGTTTGGTTGCAATTCCATCGTCCTGGACGCGTTTGTATACTATCTATAAGGCGGGCGTCACAACCCTTTCTACCCTTCCCCCGTGTCTGTTTGTCTTGTTTCTTGGCATTTTTGGGTAAGTCAAGTTAGTTATTTGCTTCATGTGTCTGTTTGTTTCCTCTCGAGTGCCAATGATTATAAGAGTTTTACGGGATTATCAGACCAAGACATAAATATCTTTCGATTACGGGCAACTCCAGTGACCACTTTACTTCAGTGACCACTTTACTCCAGTGACCACCTTACTCCAGTGACCACTTACGACCACTTTACTCCAGTGACCACTTTACTTCAGTGACCACCTTACTCAGTGACCACTTTTCTACAGTGACCACTTTACTCCAGTGACCACCTTACTTCAGTGACCACTTTACTCTAGTGACCACTTTACTCATGACCACCTTACTTCAGTGACCACCTTACTCCAGTGGCCACTTTACTCCAGTGACCACCTTATTTCAGTGACCACTTTACTCCAGTGACCACTTTACTCAGTGACCACTTTACTCCAGTAACCACCTTGCTCCAGTAACCACCTTGTTCCACTAACCACCTTGCTCAGTAACCACCTTGCTCCACTAACCACCTTGCTCCAGTAACCACCTTGCTCCAGTAACCACCTTGTTCAGTAACCACCTTGTTCCACTAACCACCTTGCTCCAGTAACCACCTTGTTCCACTAACCACCTTGTTCCAGTAACCTTGTTCCACTAACCACCTTGCTCCAGTAACCACCTTGTTCCAGTAACCACCGCTCCAGTAACCACCGTGCTCAGTAACCACCTTGTTCCACTAACCACCTTGCTCCAGTAACCACCTTGTTCCACTAACCACCTTGCTCCAGTAAACATCTTGCTCCAGTAACCATCTTGCTCCAGTAACCACCTTGTTCCACTAACCACCTTGTTCCACTAACCACCTTGCTCCACTAACCACCTTGCTCCAGTAACAACCTTAAGTCATATATATCACATCTAACTCTTAATCTGACTTATTATTTCCCCAAGCCCCGATGTGGGTCAGTGGCCTGTACCTGGTGGGTTAATCCCCAGTGTTGCAATAAATGAGGTAAATGAGTAAGGTTTTAATTATAATATATTACGGCGAGGTATGGATTAAGAATGGTTGGTACTTGCTGTACCATCCTGCGGCACACATCTGTGTGGTCGGTTGGTAAACAAGCTAGCAGGACACCTCTGATCTAACAGCAGTAGTATACCACCACAGATTCACACAGAGATATTTTGACATGTAGTCAGCCAATTATCTGTGGCAACAAAAAATAATACTAAATTTATCTCCGACAAATATGTCCACTGGGGCTCTGATTCATTGTGTTTGAGAACACAGTTACATGTCAATATTCAAATACTGCAACAAAACAAAGTCCACAAAGACATTTACAACACGATTCGAATTTATCGTCGTACAAATTATTTCTTTTTATTACATTATTCCACTACAAAATGTTATTGTAGGTATGGGACCATAAACCTACAAATCGGAGTTAGTTAAAATATTTAATTCGTTATGAGAGTTTCCGTCTTCCCATATCCTGGCTTAACGCTTCATCATTACAATGCAGATCACCAGTTCCATTAATACCCGGGAAGGAAGGTATAGCTGCTAATTTAACTGAGGTAGTCACTCTATACAGTTTACCCTTACTATGAGATGAAGGATATTGTTATCAGTCTGTGCATAACAAGAAATCTGTACTGTATGCACTGTACAGTACTATACAGTTGCCAGCAAAAATCCTGTTGCTTCTCCTGCTGTTTTGCGAACCCTGAGATTCAGACTCGTGAGCTCGAAGCAACAGATACTGATGCATTATTTTGTCCACGGCTGCTTCGGATTCACGAGTCTTACGCCCAGAGTTTTAATCACCCCTCTTCCCTCTTCACGAAAAGCCCACATGTAGGAAGTGTTCCTTCAAGCGGTAGTTTTAATTGCTCGAACCTCTGCCCCTACGTGCGGCCATCTACGGTAGGGTTGGTAAGCCTGTCCACCTTCGCTGATGCATTACGGGTATCCGAGCACGCTACTCATACGTTTCGAAGCAAGGTGACGAAGCGGGGTATAGACCCCTGACCAGCATTGGCCGCCCTCGTGCAGTATACTGACTCCCTATCCAGTGTGTGCGGGTTGTAACTACACGTGTAGGTAGGGCAATGGCTCCTAGACCCAATCGCCGCCGCAGAGCAGCGCTATTATATCTTTGACCGCCTCCTTATGATAAAAAGTAAGTGTAGACAATGCATAACATGGGTGAAACAGCGGCTCTTAGACAAAAATAGAGGCTGTAATCAAACATTCAGTGAACTGAAACTTGGTGAGGAAATGATGTCAGGCTCTACATTAGTATGTCACCAGATATGTATCAATTCCTACTTGGTAGAGTAACCTCTCTGATTGCAAAAGTCAACACACACATGCGAGACTCGATCGGTGCAGGGGCACGACTGGAGGTTTGCACAACATTACCTGGCGACGGAAAATCACCTACAAACTGTTAAAAAGTTTAGTAAATTACCTTAAATGCTTACCTGATTAATACCAGCGTTAATAAGATGAGATGACTTCAACAACTGAACGAGCTGGCATTTGGCAAAAACAAAAACAAGTCTCTTGAAAATGTCATAATATTGGCCGTAAATCCATGAATGTAAAAAAGTTTATAGAATTACTAATACGCTTTTCTTTGTTCACAAATCGTGTTTACTATAAATATCCAATAAGCCAAACAAAACAATTACGAAGAGGGTAACGAAGATCAACTACTCGCCTATTTTCAATTCCAATATTTCGTTTTTCCGCCGCCCTTCCCGTCGTGCGCTGCAGTACGGAGTCCTTCACGTTCAAAACTACGGTTGTTGACACAATGACTCCGTCAACGGAAGATGTTGTTTAAAACTCCGGGCCTAAATTTCCGAGTTTCGTGGTTCAAGAGGAGACGACAGAACCTTAGTTCGCGACTATTCCGTCTGCAATTTTCAATTGCTCTGTTCATAAACAAACTTAACTTGTGGCCTAATGATGAAGACCACATTTAGAAAATCAACACGAATAGTCTACTAGTTACCAGTAACATTTCAAGACTAACACTATCAGTAATCACCTGCGCTGTAACACAACCAATAACAGCATAGATCATGCAATGGTTTATATCGAACACTGCAGCAACATAAACTAGGAAGCTTTGTGGTGGGTGCCGGCAGATCACAGGGCTTCACGCTCGCATGGCTGGGAGCAGTCTGGGTCGCTCATTAACGCCCATGAAGAGGTGTGAATAACGGAGTAAGTTTAATGATACAGTATATGTCGCTCGAGGCATATCGCAGGCAGGTTCACAGTTTAATATGAAATATTTATATTTTCAACAATGGTCAGTAAAGTACTTGAACCGTGATGTAATTTTTCATACAGTGTAGTTTAGTCATCTGAATACCTGGGTAGTGTGAGCTTTGGACATTAAAACGAATTAAAGTTTAAAATCAACAAACATAAAATAAAGATTGGAAAATGAAATGTAAGGACATTATAATATGAGGCTGGTAAATATGCAAATGTTTGTAGGAAATGAAAAGATTGCAGTGGAACATTGGGGATTAAGTGAAGTAAGGTGGACAGGTTCGAATAGCATTAGCGATGAAGATTTTTACTTAATATATTCAGCAAGTGTATATACACATATATATATATATATAGAAAAAATAGAATAACATTTAGATATTTATCTGTTTAAATGGTCGGCGTGAATGCTGAAGGTATGAAACAAATATCAGTTGAGCACCGTCACGTTTAACTCATAAGTCTTATATTTAGGAAGCGTTAGCGGAAGAATGTAGTTCACAATGGTAGGAAATGTACCACAACTAAAGGCTCGAAAGCTCTGAGCAATCACACAGACTTTAAACCTGAAGACACTGTGCTCCTTCTCTGTTGCCTACATGCTTGCACTTATACCAGGTACAATGGCTGGCAATTTTTGTGAGTGTGGCAACTCTTTGGAATGCTTATCTGGTATCCATTAGTCTGGCTACTATTGCGAGGTTCCTTAGGGCCATTTAATGAGTTTTAATATCACATAAATAAACACAGAGTTATAACATCTTACAAAATGCACAAGCCACTGTATCAGGTATAAGTGCAGGTGACTGTACCTCGCATGTCCCCAGAAGGCTGAGATACATTTACTGAGTGTGTATTGAAATTCTTGCACTAAATTTACTCTCGTCTCTGTACTGGAGTGTAAACATTAAAGTTACGTACTAAACATTGCTCAGTTATTTACAAGCGTTGATTACAATACTACATTCACTGCAAAAACCACATAGTTATACCCAGTGTTTAGAAAGAGGGCACCAAAATTGCTCACAGAGAAACCACTGAAGTCATAAGTTTAAAGACCGAGAAATAGAACCAGACAAAAGACCAAATCCTTTCATTAAGCCATTGTAAATAAGACAGACAAGCACCTAACGGCCCACAGGTCAAATTTAAGAAGTTAGTTATTACCCAGATAACAAGAAGGACCCCCGTGCCAGGTGTTCCATAAGGCGTGCATGTAATATTCACTGCCCTGCGTTTTATGTATATTGTCAAGACTCACCAACCAATCCACAACCTTCAAACATTCATCTGCTGGGGTGCTTCTGAGGTTAGAGGTCGAATTGATCTAAATTTATTATACACCATTAATATGTAATAGACCAAATTGTGTTGATTTAAAGTAACAAATAATAGTATTAATTCATGACTAACCTGCCATCATATCACGGCTCAACAAATCACTATAGCTCCAGTTTATATGTAACTAAACTTTATTGAATCTTCCCAGAACCAAGACGTTGCACCTGACTAGTAACTCTCCTGTGGTTGGCTGCACCTCTCCATTGACTTTGCACAACTCTGAGAAACTAATTAATAGGACACCACAGTGTTCATAAGGTCCTCTTGTTATCAGGAGTAATCATGCCGAGACAACACTTGACCACCATAAAGTGTCCTTTCTTTCCTCTCTCCTGATGACTATCTTGTCCTCTCTGCCTCCCCCCTTCTTGTATTATTAACCAACTTTCTCCTTATTCAGAACAGAGGTAGTTTGATTGATTGATTAATTGGGTAAAATATCTGGCATCGCAGCCCGTAGCCATTTGACGCCGAAAATGAGACTACGATAGAAATAAAATAAATTCCTATTAAATTTAAATATCAAAATTAAATATAAGAATGTGCATTTATTCAAAATTACAAGTAGGTAAATGTATTTATTGCAATTAAATGTTTAAAAAGATCACCATCAGGTACTGAACTTCTCTCAGCAGAGATGCTAAGTGTCATTTTTAAGGGAATCTTGCAAATGGTGATACAAATATGAAAATTGGCATGAGGATTCAATATGGGTTAATTATCAAATCTATCTGATTGGACATTCAAAATTCAAGATGGCGGCCATTTTCCAAGATAACCGCCAGATGTGGATGTCAGATTTTCCTTTGACATTAAAATCATTGTGTTCATCAATTCAGGTGATTTCAGTGTAGGTTCCACGTTTTGGTATGTGGAATCTGAATTTTGTGTTGAAAACACTGAAATGGATAGCATTCAAAGGAAACATGCTTATAGAGTGAATGTCAATGTACTAGTATTACCATGGCACACTGGTGACAATACTGCTGTGAAATTCAGCGTAGGGTTTAGTGTCAGCTAAGTACGAAACTCATAGTAAATATTAATATATGTACTAGTACTTACTGTCCCAAATGTTACTTAATCAGTCCCAAATATGGTTAGGTAGTTGCACCTGAGTTGACTGGATGTGCCAGAACGGGAGAGCCGAACCAAGGATAATGGGGTTAAAGTTATCCAGATGGTGTATAGATCACATTGGACTTAAATGATACTGGATGAACGATCGGGTTAGTTGTAGGGTAAACAATTGCTTGAACCTAGTTGGATCCCATACAGGAAAGTACACATGATACAGAACATATAGAATGGTGAAAGGATAAACCCTCGGCAATGAATATTGGTCCTAAAAGTAATCCCGAAACAAACTGGGCCAAGTGCTGTTTATGTCATGATGATAAGAAGGAAGAACTTAAATCTCAAAGACTAACCCTACTATAAGAGAGGAAGATGGCTACAAGCAAATTAGCCAAGAATATTCCTCTTTTCAATAATCAATGCCCTTCAATAAGGCTTGATATGGAAAGACTAGATGATGGAGATGGAATTGAAGACACATTAAGGAAAAATAATGCAAAATATCAGGAGAGCTGTAGACTTAGATTTAACAACACTATGTTGCAAGAACTCCAAAAAGAGCAACTACCTCTGTAGTTGACGGTGATGAAGGGTTGCAGAAGGTACCACGAAACCAAGAGACACAAAACTACAACAGAATGTTTTTGTGTGACAAGCCAGCACCAAGAGTGCTCTCAGACAAGCAATGACAATGAAACTCAACAATAGAATCAATGAATGTGCAAAGACACTCCGTGACAAAAGACTCCTTGCTAAACTTAGTGCAGGAGATGTAGCTACACAAACGATGAAATAACACCCTGTTTGCTTAGGTGCACTGTTTAATAGAAAAAACTTATCTTAGTACAAAGGAATATGAGAAAAACACAAAGAACCTTGACAAAAAGATGTATATCCACCGGTTCCTGAATTGTAAAAAAATCATAACTAAAACAATCTCATCTACTGTACAGGGTATTCTTTTATTCGAGAACCCTAAATAATTAGATGCGCAGACAGGAATCTAAAATCAGTAAGAATAAAGTCTGATCACATAAGAACATAAGAACATAAGAATGGAGGAAACTACAGTGGGCCTAATGGCCCATACTGGGCAGTCCCATTTACCCAACCCTATCGCTCATGGCTACATATGTTCTTTGTAATGATAAATTTTATTCCTACTAATTTTACGTTCCTGTTTAGTATCATTTAGGGTTCTCGACTAAATTACCATGTACAGTCGGGGTCAGGAATTCGTGATACACTCGGCCAGAGAGTGAGCAGGTCCTTCCACCCTTACTTGACGACGAGTCGCTGTGCCGAACCTGAATGATCTGCAGTAATAACCACTGCTAGGGAACACCACCATGAAGGTTAATGTAAGAGCTTTATATAATGTCATTGCGGTGATCATCCATATTTTGCCACGAAAATATTAACTTTAATAGGAAGAACTTACAACTACAAGATTGTCTGATAAACATGATTTACAAAACTTCTAACAGTGGTGGTTCGAGGTCATGAACGGCTGCCTCATGTTTCCCCATCGTACACACACACAGGATGAGTATGGGGTGCACAATAAACTAGCCGCTGTAGGTGACAAAACACACAAAAAACAGCCAACGTGCGTGTGTATATGGTGTGATAGGTTGACACAACGGGCTGGTGCTCTCTCTCTCTGTGTGTGTGTGTGTGTGTGTGTCTGCAAAGCCACACCAACAAATTTACTGTTAATGTAGCAACAATATACAGGTACACACAGACTACAGGCCTCTCCTTCACTGCCGATTTTTATAAATTAGTAAATTAATTAATGGAATTGATTTGACTGCAATAAATTAAATATACTACATACAGGCAAGAGGAAGTCGAGGAAATATGTTGAGTCTAGTGACGATGTCAAATTGACAACCTGGAAAGAGTCAGGTAGCGAAAAAGTAAAAACAGGTTGCTCTGGGTGGGATTTGAAATTCAGCCAAGTCAGCGAATATTAGAACAATATAAACGGCGGTCAGAGGAGTTAACTCAGATCAGGTATCCACTCAGCCGTAATGTTACCTGACAACTGCAATTGCATAACTTGTGAGTATACACTGCAATGGTAAAACTACACAAAATCATTAGGTTTCCTTTTCTTCGAATGTAAAGGCGTTTCATTTCTCTTGTTTTAAAACTAGTCTGCACTATTTTTGTATTTCATGCACATATTTAGATAAGTCTAAAAATAATAACGTGGGGAAAAAGCTGATGGTCTCTTTTGTTCTAATATGCATCCCAAATTAAACATCGTCGTACACTATTCACTTACAGTATAAAGAAGCAGCATATTGTCCATAATTTGGAAACCATCGCCGGTGTTATATATTATATATTCTGTAACCGCTCGTCGGAGCGATTGTGGCTGTGCAGGACAGTAGGACCCTCTACGTTGACGTGAAGAATATACAGTAATTTGGTCAAAACCTGTTGAATACATCTCATGTACTTTCATCACGACATGACTCATCATTGTCACCGAGTTAACACATAACCTAGCAATTGTTGACGAGAGTAACCACGGTCAACCACTAGAGGGGTGATGGATGGCTTACTCGGTGAACTCACTAGGTTATAAAGCACCCTGGGGCAGGTAGACCTCTTGGAGTTGACAGGTCAAGTAATTGGCCTGTACCAGATGTAGCTGGGTTCACAAAGAATTTACCACACTCTGTTTTTACAAACTAGAAACACTTACTTACACAACTTGGAATGTCTAAACAGGCATTTGTCAACTCTGCCTTGGAAACAGGGTTGTACTGTAGCTGTATGGGTTGGTTGTTCTTTGAGAAGGAAAAAATGTACAGACAGCATCTCCACAACATTTGAGAGTTGGGGACAGTGGGGCGTCTGACGTTGAGTCTTTGTAGTGATGGATCTCCCACACGGCAGGCAGTAACGAATGTACTGGGTCACGTCCACTTGAGAGGGGACTCCTGTCATCTGCTTGTCGTCACGAGTGTTGCCACACAGTGAATTATTAAACTCACTTAAATGTTATTTGAGTAAGAAAAATTGTATGTCGATCTGGGATGACGTTTAAATATATCACTTGACATAATATAACGTTGCTCACGAGAATATATACGGTATACTGTATAGTCTGTTGCCTTGGAGAATGACACTTAGAAAATTTCACTGTTACTTGGGTTACAGTGACATCAGTTCTGCACAGTATACACTGCTTCACTGGTTCAGTTAATGGTTATATTTGTTCGCTGCCACCTTTACATATAAGCTTTGGGTAGAGCTCCTTTAACTTGGCTTATATATAAATAAGTTGAAGGGTTAAATTACAAATCCCAAAATGGTCTTTTTCCATTTATTGTAAACTATATTGGTCACAGTCTATTAGTAGATGCATCGTAATTAACACTGTAAGCTGTGAGTGTTAGTTAAGGACAGGGCTCAGCTTGACTGAGTAGTTGTGGGGTATGGGTTGTCTGGGTTCACACTCAGGATGGGATGGAGAAAACTCACAATGTGCTCTCATGTATACATGTTGTATTGATGTACAATGCAGCTTGGTGCTGGGAAGGCAGCATGGTTACAAGCGTGATGTAGAGAGAGCTGGTTGGTGAGGGTGCTCAGAGCACAGCCAGGGTCGCCATGCCTGCCGGCGGAGCGAGGACCGCCAGGCAGGCGGAGGAGGTTGTGCTGGCTGGTTGGTGTAGGTAGAAAGAGAGAGATCACCACGAGGTCAGGTCTTAAATAGCGAGGGTAGGCGTGGCTTAGTAGTTGACCTCCGTGATGTATGGCGGCGCTGGTTGACCCAGACCACGAGGCACACACTGGAATTGCGGGGTCGGCTACTCAGCGACAAACAGCGTTTGTAGGGGAGAAATCCACTACAAAGTCACCCGTCCGATTTGCGTGAGGCTCAAGTGAAGACTGGTGCTCGTGAGGAGGTGCCTCTGAAGGAGAGGCTGGGCCAGCCCTACATTCTCAAGGTCGGCCTACTGATAGAGGAATCACGTGAACAGCACATGGTAACTCACAATTTATGAAAATTACCGTGGGTGATTGGATTATATAAACTAAATGTATTAACCCAAATTTATATTATTGTTATTCGCCATGAGACAGGGCTAATACAAGTACATAATTACAATTATTCAAGTCGTTTAGTATTTTTTTTTATTGGGCACCCCTACATCCTTGTGTAAGGTTAAGCTCATTAGCGTTTACAGCGCCCAACAGGGAAAGCATGCTAAGTTCATGCTTGCCTTTTGTGTCTCACGAGTTAAGGGCGTAGGCCTGAAGAGTCAAGGGCGTAGAAACCTGAAGAGTCAATGGTTTATGTCATCAAGTTATTGAAGCTCCAACAACTTTCCCTGAATACGAATTCGTAACTTTCGATTTACACCAGGTACCTACTTTACTGCGAAGTGAACAGGGACTAATGGGGGCTAGGAAGTAAGTCCAAACAAATTCCACCGGCCCGGGAATCGAACCTGTGACATCTCGCTTGCGAGGCAAGAACGGTACCTCTTCTACCACCGGTCCCCGTTTAGTGTTCCTCAGAGGATTCAACAGTTCACAATCACGTGTTACGGGTCTAGGGTAGACCAACGAGGACAAAGATGATGTCCTACAGGAGAACGTTGGCTAGCGAGAATCAAGATGTTGCCTCCACAGGAGAAGGCGATAGTTTGCCCTCAGGCTCTGTCTCATGGGTAGTTGGGGCCCGTCGTTGGGACAATGTATTTTTATTACGTTCGCTTAGTCAACTATCTTAGCTGCAAACAGTCCCCGCTCCACCTCTCTACCTCCTTCTCTGTCTCCTCTCATCTTCACTTCTTCTCCTCTTCTTCTTCCTATTCTGCCTGTATCTTCACTTACACATGTTGCTGGCGCGCACAATTGCGTGGCGGTAACATATTACAAAACTACAAATTTTACTGTACTAAAGAACAGAATACTGTTGTTAACACTTTATCATGACTACTGCGTGCAGAGGCCGAGTGGAATAGTACTCGGTACCTGACTTTAAGTTACTGATGAAAAGACAGTAAGTTGTGCCTGCCACACTGCCTACCTGTGTATCAGTGTTTTGTGACACTACCATAAAAAAGCCGGCAAGCCTATTAGACCAACTTTCAATATAAATTTGCTCAACAGTTACATTTCCAGTGGCTCTGGAGCCACAACGTGTGATATTTTGTAGATAAAACATTTTCCACCACAATGCCATGCCGTGTGTGTTGGAGTATGTGTGTATGTTGGAGTACTGTGTTTATGTTGAGTACTGTGTGTGTGTTGAATACCGTGTGTGTGATGAAGACAGTGTGTGTGCCAAAACCGTGTTTTTGGAATACCGTGTGTGTGTGTGTGTGTTGGTGTGTGTGTGTGTGTGTGTGTGTGTGTGTTGGAGTATTGTGTGTGATGAAGTACCGTGTGTGATGCAACGTGTTTGTTGGAATACCGTGTGTGTTGCAATACCGTGTTTCTTGAAATACTGTGTGTGTGTGTGTGTATGTGTGTTGAGTACCGTGTGCGTGTTGGAGTACCGTGTGTATGTCGGAGTACTGTGTGTATGTTGAGTACCGTGTGTATGTTGGAGTATATTGTGTATGTTGAGATACTGTGTGTGTGTGTGTGTGTGTGTGTGTGTGTGTGTGTGTGTGTTGGAATACTGTTGAGTACTGTATGTGTAGAGTACTGTGTGTAATAATAATAATAATTAACGGTTTATTGAAAGAGCTTGCAGCAGAAGGCTGAAAATATACATTTACTTAATTGGGGAATGGGTTTCGAATTACAAATAATATACAAATAACATAAGTGATATAAATAAGATATATAATGTGTGTGTGTGTGTGTGTGTGTGTGTGTGTGTGTGTTGGAGGACAGTGTGTGTTGAGGAAAGTGTGTGTTGGAGTACTGTGTGTTGAGCACTGTGTGTGTGTATATGTGTTGGAGCACTGTGTGTGTTGAAGTACTGTGTGTGTGTGTGTGTGTGTTGAGCACTGTGTGTGTTGAAGCACTGTGTGTGTGTGTGTGTGTGTTGGAGAAAGTGTGTGTTGAGCACTGTGTGTGTGTGTGTGTGTGTGTGTGTGTTGAGTACTGTGTTTGGAGCACTGTGTGCGTGTGTTGGAGTACTGTGTGTGTGTTGAACACTGTGTGTGTGCTGGAGCCGTGGTGTGTGTGTGTTGAACACTGTGTGTGTTGATGAGTGTGTGTTGAGCACTGTGTATGTGTGTTGGAGCACTGTGTGTGTTGAAGTACCTGTGTGCGTGTGTTGAGTACTGCGTGTGTTGGAGTACTGTGTGTGTTGGAATACTGTGTGTGTGTGTGTTGATACTGTGTGTGTGTGTGTGTGTGTGTGTTGAATACTGTGTGTGTGTGTACTGTATGTGTGGAGACTGCTGAGCACTGTGTGTGTGTTGAACTGTGTGTTGGAGACTGCATGTGTGTGTGAGAACTGAGTATATACATTTATAACTGGTGTGTGTGTTGGAGCACTGTGTGCATGTTGAACACTGTCTGTGCTGGAGTTCTGTGTGTGTTGAGAAGGTGTGTTGAGCACCGTGTATGTGTTGATTACTGTGTGTTGAGCACGTGTGTGTGTGTGTTGGAGACTGTGTGTTGAAGCACTGTGTGTGTTGGAGCACTGTGTGTTGAGCACTGTGTGTGTTGAGTACTGTGTGTGTGTGTATATGTGTTGGAGTACTGTGTGTGTTGAAGCACTGTGTGTGTGTGTGTGTGTGTGTTGAGTACTGTGTGTGTGGAAGCACTGTGTGTGTGTGTGTGTGTGTGTGTGTGTGTGTTGGAGGAAAGTGTGTTGGAGTACTGTGTGTGTGTGTGTGTGTGTGTGTGTTGAGCACTGTGTGTGTTGAAGTACTGTGTGCGTGTGTTGAGCACTGTGTGTGTTAATACTGTGTGTGTGTGTTGAGTACGGTGTGTGTGTGTGTGTTGAACACTGTGTGTGTTGGAGGAAAGTGTGTGTTGGAGCACGTGGTATGTGTGTTGAGTACTGTGTGTGTTGGTACAATGTGTGTGTGTGTTGAGTACTGCGTGTGTTGGAGCACTGTGTGTGTTGAATACTGTGTGTGTGTGTGTGTTGGAGCACTGTGTGTGTGTGTGTGTGTGTGTGTTGAATACTGTGTGTGAGTGTATGTGTGTGTGTTGAGCACTGTGTGTTGGAGTACTGTGTGTGTGTGTTGAATACTGTGTGTGTTGGAGTACTGTGTATGTGTGTTGGAGCACTGTGTGCATGTGTTTGGAGTACTGTGTGTGTGTGTTGGAGCATACTGTGTGCGTGATGTTGAGTACTGTCTGTGTTGGAGTTCTGTGTGTGTTGAGTAAGGTGTGTTGGAGTACTGTGATGTGTTGGATTACTGTGTTGAGCACCGTGTGTGTGTTGAGCACTGTGTGTGTTGAAGTACTGTGTGTGCTGGAGCACTGTGTGTTGGGAGTACTGTGTGTGTTGGAGCACTGTCAGGGTTGGAGCACTGTGTGCGTGTGTTGAGCACTGTGTGTGTTGGAGTTCCGGGTGTGTGCTGAGTACTGTGTGTGTGTGTTGGAGCACTGTGTGCGTTGGAGTTCCGGGGTGTGTGTGTTGGAGTACCGTGTGTGTGTATGTGTGCGTTGGAGTACTGTGTGCGTTGGAGTACTGTGTGTGCTGGAGCACTGTGTGTTGAATACCGTGTGTGTGTGTGTGTGTGTGTGTGTGAGTACTGGGAGTACTGTGTGTGTGTGTGTGCGTGTGTGGTGTGTGTGTGTGTGTGTGTGGGCGTGTGTGTGTCTAGAGTACCGTATGTATGTTGGAGTGCCGTAGTGCATGTTGGAGTACCGTGTGTATGTTGGAGCCTCGTGTGTGTTGAAGTAATGGTGCTGAGTACCGTGTGTGTGTTGAAGCATTGTGTGCTGGAGTACAGTGTGTATGTGTGTGTGTTGTGTCACGCTACTTAAGAATACCTTCCTTTCAGCAGTGATTCAACTCCTGGTAGCTAATCAGACTTACATTCTAAAGTAACAGCGTTGGTTAACAGACCAGAATCATGTATTGGGGAAAATCCTTTGCTACCTCCAGCTGACAGTTGAAGATGACATTTAATGTAATTACTTTGCAAGAATACACCCAAGGAGACCATTCATTAAATTGCGTAACCAGGATTCGAAGAAATTCCAGCTTATAACAATTAACAGTTATTGTATTTACAGAAATTCAAGAGTACAGACAATGTACTGCATGGTCCTGTGACCCAACTAATTTAGTAGTTTATCTATCTTAATCCTATATATTATGGTTCTCCTCCAATCACAAAGGTATCACCTAATATTCACCTCCGATACTGGCGAGTAAATTAATACCAAAATATAGGATAAACGATGGGTGAAATGAGATTATAGTCACTATCTTGGTCTCACATCCACATACTACTGCATAACCCCGGCGGAGAGAAGACTCTAATCATTAATAAACAGTACATCCTTTACAATTAGAATATTAATTCAAACTTCTTCACATAAGAACATAATATTAAATTATTACAAAATATTAGAAATTACACAGAAGCAAAATAATTCACATCAAATGTAAAAAAAATATTACAAAGGACATACTCTACATTTCTTAACTTTCTTTCCTTCAAAAACGGCTCTTGCAACGGTTACTGATACAGAATGAATATACAGCACACTTCTTAATATTTTGTAAATACATTGACATATGTAACAGTTGAGTACGTGTGTAGTACTGTGCATGTGTTGGAGCATAGTGTGTGGGAAGTACCGGTGTGTGTTGAGTACTGTATGTTGGAAGTACCATGTATGTGTGTGTGTGTGTGTGTTGAGTACTGTGTGTGGGTTGGAGTACCATGTGTGTTGGAGTGCTGTGCGTGCTTAATTTTGAGAGCTGGAGTACAGTGCGTGCTGGAGTATTTGTGTGTTGGAGTACAGTGCGTGCTGGAGTATCGTGTGTGTTGGAGTACTGAGTGTGTTGGATTACTGAGTGTGTTGGAGTATTGTGTGTGGTGAGAGTGTGTTGGAGTACTGTGTGTGTGTTGGAATACTGAGTGTGTTGGCGTACTGTGTGAGTTGGAATACTGAGTGTGTTGGAATACTGAGTGTGTTGGAGTACTTTGTGAGTTGGAGTACTGAGTGTTGGAGTACTGTGTTGGAGTACTGAGGTGTTGGAGTACTGAGGTGTTGGAGTACTGTGTGTGTTGGAGTACTGTGTGTGTTGGAGTACTTGTGTGTGTGTTGGAGTACTGTGTGTGTTGGAGTACTAGGTGTGTTGGAGTACTGAGTGTGTTGGAGTACTGTGTGTGTTGGAGTACTGTGTGTGTTGGAGTACGCTGGAGACGTGTGTTGGAGTACTGTGTGTGTTGGATATGTGTGTTGGAGTACTTTGTGTGTTGGAGCACTGAGTGTGTTGAGTACTGTGTGTGTTGGAGTACTGAGTGTGTTGGAGTACCGTGTGTTGGAGTACACCGAGTGTGTTGGAGTACTGTTTGTGTTGAGTACTGAGGTGTTGGAGTACTGCGTGTGTTGGAGCAATTGCGGTGGTTGGAGTACTGCGTGTGTTGGAGTACTGGAGGTGTTGGAGTACTGAGTGTGTTGGAGCACTGAGTGTGTTGGAGTACTGCGTGTGTTGGAGCACTGGTGTGTTGGAGTACTGAGTGTGTTGGAGTACTGTTTGTGTTGGAGTACTGAGTGTGTTGGAGTACTGAGTGTGTTGGAGTACTGTTTGTGTTGAGATCACTGTGTGTGTTGGAGTACTGCGTGTGTTGCAGTACTGTGTGCATTAATATATATTGCACAGTATCATATTTTATTAATCACACTGCCAATGAACTGTTATTGAATAAAAGACAAATACATGACTACTTCATAATCTCCTTAGCTCAAAGTTCATGGTATTAAATTTTCTAAACTGGTTGGTAGTGCCATCCTAACCATTTTTTTGTGACCATGATTTATCAGATACTTATTACTTAAACATTAAAAGTGTCACAGTATTGGACAGTGTTAGACTTTACCAGTACGCCAGCAGGACCCGTGAAAGCTTACGGCACAAATGTATAATCAGAATCAAAACCTTCGTCAATAATAATGACCACGTTATATATTACTCAACTTCAACACTGACAACGTTTTTGACATTGATGTGTAAAATTTATTTACTACTAGAAATTAAAATAGAATATATATGTTTTAGAAGTAATCACGATTGTAATCATGCAACTAATTGCAATCGAATATTTTTGTATCCGTCATCGTATTCAAAAGTGTGGCAAGTTATCATAATCAAACATTGCCCATGTAATTTTATCATATCTGATCTGTGTGTGTGTGTGTGTGTGTGTGTGTGCAAACTGAGACAGTGAAGAATACTAAAACGTAGTGTTAGAAAGAGAGATGAGGAAGAGAAAGTGGTGAATACTGACTTTTAGTAATAGAGCCAAAGATATTGAGACACACACAGGCAGAGAACCTGGGGAATACATATAAGGATCACACATGACACACACAAGTCAACATCAGGCGACACAGATATTGGTGTATATCATCCACTGGGGAAAATTTTTTCTTTACAGAGGTAGTGCAACTGACGTCATACATCACGTGGACAGGCTAGTAATGGACGGTCACTCTCCTCACCAAATATTTACCAAGGCCGTGCAATACCGTCTAGCTGAGTACACAAACACAAAGAGTGACAAACACAATACTGAACATAACTAAAGGAGACGTAAAGACTGGAGGCACACTGTAAAGACTGGAGGCACACTGTAAAGACTGGAGGCACGCTCCAAAGACTGGGGGCACACTGCAAAGACTGGGGCACACTGCAAAGACTGGAGACACACTGCAAAGACTGGAGCCTGTACCAAAGACTGGAGCACCTTACTGTAAAGACTGGAGGCACACTGCAAAGACTGGGGGCACGCTGCAAAGACTGGGGGCACGCTGCAAAGACTGGGGCACGCTACCAAAGACTAGGGGCACAGCCAAAGACTGGGGCACACTGCAAAGACTGGGGGCACACTCCAGGGCCTAGAGACTACACTACAAGACTGAGGGCCTCTGCAAAGACTTCAAGAACACCTGCAAAGACTGGGGGCACGCTGCAAAGACTGAGACCACACACTGCAAGACTGGGGGCACACTGCAAGACTGGGGAGCACACTGCAAGACTGGAGGCACACTGCAAAGACTGGGGCACACTGCAAAGAGATGAGGGGAGCACACTGCAAGACTGGGGGCACACTGCAAGACTGGAGCACACTGCAAAGACTGGAGGCACACTGCAAGACTGGAGGCACACTGCAAAGACTGGAGGCACAGCTGCAAGACTGGAGGCACACTACTGCAAGACTGGAGGCCACTGCAAAGACTGGAGCACACTGCAAAGACTGGAGCACACTGCAAAGACTGGAGCACACTGCAAAGACTGGAGACACGCTACCAAAGACTGGGGGAGCACCCTGCAAGGACTGGAGGCAGCTGCAAGACTGGAGGCACGCTGCAAAGACTGGAGGCCTGCTAAAGACTGGAGGCCGCTGCAAAATGAGCGCTAAAGACTGGAGGCACACTGCAAGACTGGGGACACTCCAAAGACTGGGAACTGCTAAGGAAAGGATGGGGCACTCTGCAAAGTGGAGGCACCTGCAAAAAGACTGGAGCACGCTGCAAAGACTGGAGGCACACTTCAAAGACTGGAGGCCAAGCTGCAAAGACTGGGGCACGCTGCAAAGACTGGAGCACACTGCAAAGACCTAGGCACACTCCAAAGACTGAGCACACTACCACTGCAAAGACTGGAGGCACACTGCAAGACTGAGCACACTGCAAAAGACTGGGGGCACACTGCAAGACTGGAGCACACTGCAAAGACCCCAGGAGCACACTGCAAAGACTGGAGCACACTGCAAAAGACTAAACCTGAAGCAAAGACTAGAGGCACGCTGCAAGACTGAGGGGCACACAGCAAAGACTGGGGCACACTGCAAGACTGGGGGCACACTGCAAGACTGGGGGCACTGCAAAGACTGGGGCACACTGCAAAGACTGAGACGCTGCAAAGACTGGGGGGCACACTGCAAGACTGGGGGCACTGCAAGACTGGGGGCACACTGCAAGACTGGGGCACACTGCAAGACTGGGGCACACTGCAAGACTGAGGCACACTGCAAGACTGGGACACACTGCAAAGACTGGGGGCACCTGCAAGACTGGAGCACACTGCAAGACTGAGGCACTGCAAGGACAGGGGGCACACTGCAAGACTGGGGGCACACTGCAAGACTGGAGGGCACACTGCAAGACTGGGGGCACACTGCAAAGACTGGGGGCACACTGCAAGACTGGGGGCACACTGCAAAGACTGGGGGCACACTGCAAGACTTGGGGCACACAAAAGACTGGGGGCACACTGCAAGACTGGAGGCACACTGCAAAGACTGGAGGCACACTGCAAAGACTGGAGACACACTGCAAAGACTGGAGCACACTGCAAAGACTGGAGGCACACTGCAAGACTGGAGGCACACTGTAAGACTGGAGCACGCTGCACAAGACTAGAGCACGCTGCAAAGACTGAGGCAGCTGCAAGACTGGAGGCACACTGCAAGACTGGGGCACACTGCAAGACTGGGGCACACTGCAAGACTGAGGGCACACTGCAAAGACTGGGGGCACACTGCAAGACTGAGGGGCACACTGTAAGACTGGAGACACACTGTAAAAGACTGGAGCACTGCAAAGACTGGAAGCACACTGTAAGACTGGAGACACACTGTAAAGACTGGGCACACTGTAAGACTGAGCACACTGCAAAGACTGGAGGCACACTGCAAGACTGGGGGCACACTGCAAAGACTGGGGAGCACACTGCAAGACTGGGGGGCACACTGCAAAGACTGAGGGGCACTGCAAGACTGGGGCACACTGCAAAGACTGGAGGCACATCTGCAAGACTGGAGCACGCTGCAAAGACTGGAGGCACACTGCAAGACTGGGCCACTGTAAAGACTGGAACCTGTAAGACTGGAGGCACACACTGCAAAGACTGAGGCACACTGCAAGACTAGAGGCACACTGCAAAGACTGGAGAGCACACTGCAAAGACTGGAGGCACACTGCAAGACTGGGGGCACACTGCAAAGACTGGGGGCACACTGCAAAGATGGAGGCACGCTGCAAGACTGGAGGCACGCTGCAAAGACTGGAGGCACGCTGCAAAGACTGGAGGCACACTGCAAAGACTGGGGGCACACCTGCAAAGACTGAGGCACACTGCAAGACTGGGGGCACACTGCAAAGACTGGGGGCTGCAAAGACTGGGGGCACACTGCAAAGACTGGGCACACTGCAAGACTGGAGGCAGCTGCAAAGACTGGAGGCACGCTGCAAAGACTGGAGGCACAGCTGCAAAGACTAGGGCACGCTGCAAAGAACTGGAGCACGCTGCAAGACTGGAGGCACGCTGCAAAGACTGGCACGCCTGCAAAGACTGGAGCACGCTGCAAGACTGGAAGCAGCAAAGACTGAGCCCGCTGCAAAGACTGGGAGCACACTACTGCAAAGACTGGAGCACACTGCAAAGACTGGGGGCACACTGCAAAGACTGGAGGCACCTGCAAAGACTGGAGGCACGCTGCAAAGACTGGAGGCACGCTGCAAAGACTGGAGGCACACTTCAAGACTGGGCACGACTGCAAAGACTGAGCACGCTGCAAAGACTGGAGGCACACTGCAAAGACTGGAGCACACTGCAAAGACTGGAGGCACACTGCAAAGACTGGGGGCCACTGCAAAAGACTGGAGGCACGCTGCAAAGACTGGAGGCACACTTCAAGACTGGAGGCCGCGGCTGCAGACGGAGGCACGCTGCAAGACTGGAGGCACACTGCAAGACTGGGGACACTGCTGCAAAGACTGAGGAGCACACTGCAAAGACTGGGGGCACACTGCAAAGACTGAGGCACACTGCAAAGACTGGAGGCACGCTGCAGAGACTGGAGGCAGCTGCAAAGACTGGGCAGCTACCAAAGACTAGAGGCAGCTACAAAGACTAGAGGCACGCTGCAAGACGGGGGCACGCTGCAAGGACTGGGGGCACGCTGCAAGACTGGGGGCACACTGCAAGACTGGGGGCACTGCAAGACTGGGGCACACTGCAAAGACTGGGGGCACACTGCAAAGACTGGGGCACACTGCAAGACTGGGGGCACACACTGCAAGACTGGGGGCACACTGCAAAGACTGGAGGCACACTGCAAAGACTGGAGCACACTGCAAAGACTGGGGCACCTGCAAGACTGGAGCACTGCAAAGACTGGAGGCACACTGCAAAGACTGGAGGCACGCTGCAAAGACTGGAGGCACGCTGCAAGACTGGAGCACGCTGCAAAGACTGGAGGCACGCTGCAAGACTGGAGGCACGCTGCAAAGACTAGAGGCACACTGCAAGACTAGAGGCACGCTGCAAAGACTGAGGGCACGCTGCAAGACTGGGGCACGCTGCAAAGACTGGGGCACACTGCAAAGACTGAGGCACACTGCAAGACTGGGGGCACACTGCAAAGACTGGGGCACACTGCAAAGACTGGGGGCACACTGCAAGACTGGGGGCACACTGCAAAGACTGGAGGCACACTGCAAGACTGGAGGCACACTGCAAAGACTGGAGGCACACTGCAAAGACTGGGGCACACTGCAAAGACTGGAGGCACACTGCAAGACTGGAGGCACACTGCAAAGACTGGAGGCACACTGCAAAGACTGGAGGCACACTGCCTGCAAGACTGGAGGCACACTGCAAAGACTAGGCACACTGCAAGACTGGAGGCACACTGCAAAGACTGGAGGCACTGCAAAGACTGGAGCACACTGCAAAGACTGGAGGCACACTGCAAAGACTGGAGGCACGCTGCAAAGACTGGAGGCACACTGCAAGACTGGGGCACGCTGCAAAGACTGGAGGCACGCTGCAAAGACTGGAGGCACGCTGCAAAGACTGGGCACACTCGCGACTGGAGGCACTGCAAAGACTGGGGCACGCTGCAAGACTGGGGGCATGCTGCAAAGGATGGGGCACTCTGCAAAGATTGGAGCACCTGCAAAGACTGGAGGCACGCTGCAAGACTGGAGGCACGCTGCAAAGACTGGAGGCACACTGCAAAGACTGGGGCACACTGCAAAGACTGGGGGCACACTGCAAGACTGGGGCACACACTGCAAAGACTGGGGGCACACTGCAAGACTGGGGGCACACTGCAAAGACTGGGGGCACCTGCAAAGACTGGGGGCACACTGCAAGACTGGGGACACACTGCAAAGACTGGGGCACACTGTCAAAGACTGGGGGCACGCTGCAAAGACTGGAGCACGCTGCAAAGACAGGGCACGCTGCAAAGACTGAGGGCACCCTGCAAAGACTGGGGGCACACTCAAAGACTGGAGGCACACTGCAAAGGCTGGAGGCACACTGCAAGGCTGGAGGCACGCTGCAAAGACTGGAGGCACACTGCAAAGACTGGGGGCATGCTGAAAGGATGGGGCACTCTGCAATGATTGGAGGCACACTGCAAAGACTGGAGGCACGCTGCAAGACTGGAGGCACACTGCAAAGGCTGGAGGCACGCTGCAAAGACTGGAGGGACACTGCAAAGACTGGGGCACGCTGCAAAGACTGGGGCATGCTGAAGAAAGGATGGGGCACTCTGCAATGATTGGAGGCACACTGCAAAGACTGGAGGCACGCTGAAAGACTGGAGGCACGCTGCAAGACTGGGCACACTTCAAACACTGGGCACGCTGCAAAGACTGGAGGCACGCTGCAAGACTGGAGGCACACTGCAAAGACTGGAGGCACACTGCAAGACTGGGGAGCACACTGCAAGACTGGGGGCACACTGCAAAGACTGGAGGCACACTGCAAAGACTAGAGGCACGCTGCAAAAGACTGGGGCACACTGCAAAGACTGGGGGCACACTGCAAGACAGGCTGCAAAGACTGAGGCACACTGCAAAGACTGGGGCACACTGCAAAGACTGGGGGCACACTGCAAGACTGAGGGCACACTGCAAGACTGGGGGCTGCAAGACTGGGGCACACTGCAAAGACTGGGGGCACACTGCAAGACTGGGGGCACACTGCAAAACTGGGGGCACACTGCAAGACTGGGGGCACACTGCAAAGACTGGGGCACACTGCAAGACTGGGGGCACTGCAAAGACTGGGGGCACACTGCAAAGACTGGGGGCACACTGCAAGACTGGAGGCACACTGTAAGACTGGGGGCACACTGCAAAGACTGGAAGCACACTGCAAGACTAGAGGCACGCTGCAAAGACTGAGGGCACGCTGCAAAGACTGGGGGCACACTGCAAGACTGGGGGCACACTGCAAGACTGGGGGCACACTGCAAAGACTGGGGGCACACTGCACAAAGACTGGGGGCACACTGCAAGACTGGGGGCACACTGCAAGACTGGGGGCACACTGCAAAGACTGGGGGCACACTGCAAGACTGGGGGCACACTGCAAAGACTGAGGCACACTGCAAAGACTGGGGCACACTGCAAGACTGGGGCACATCAAAGACTGGGGCACACTGCAAAGACTGGGGCACACTGCAAGACTGGGGGCACACTGCAAAACGGGGGCACACTGCAAAGACTGGGGGCACTGCAAGACTGGGGCACACTGCAAAGACTGGGGGCACACTGCAAAGACTGGGGGCACACTGCAAAGACTGGGGCACACTGCAAGACGGGGGCCTCTGCAAAGACTGGGGCACACTGCAAAGACTGGGGGCACACTGCAAGACTGGGGGCCTGCAAAGACTGGGGCACACTGCAAGACTGGGGGCACACTGCAAGACTGGGGGCAGCTGCAAAGACTGGGGGCACGCTGCAAAGGCAGGGCACCTGCTGCAAAGACTGAGGGCACGCTGCAAAGACTGGGGGCACGCTGCAAGACTGGGGCACCTGCAAGACTGGGGCACACTGCAAAGACTGGGGCACTGCAAAGACTGGGGGCACGCTGCAAAGACTGGGGGCACTGCAAAGACTGGGGCACGCTGCAAAGACTGAGGCACACTGCAAAGACTGGGAGCACCTGCAAGACTGGGGGCACACTGCAAGACTGGGGGCACACCACAAGACTGGGGGCACACTGCAAGACTGGAGGCACTGCAAAGACTGGGGGCACACTGCAAAGACTGGGGGCACACTCCAAAGACTGGAGGCACACTGCAAAGACTGGAGGCACCTGCAAAGACTGAGGGGCACGCTGCAAAGACTGAGGGCACTGCAAGACTGGGGCACACTGCAAAGACTGGAGGCACGCTGCAAGGCTGGAGGCACACTGCAAAGACTGGGGGCACTGCAAGACTGGGGCACACTGCAAAGACTGGGGCACGCTCAAAGACTGAGGGCACGCTCAAAGACTGGGGCACGCTGCAAGACTGGGGCACACTGCAAAGACTAGGACTGCAAGACTGGGGGCACGCTGCAAAGACTGGGGCACGCAAAGACTGGAGGCACGCTGCAAGACTGGAGGCACTGCAAGACTGGAGGCACACTGCAAAGACTGGAGGCACTGCAAAGACTGGAGGCACACTGCAAAGACTGGAGCACACTGCAAGACTGGGCACCTGCAGGACAGGCACACTGCAAAGACTGGAGCACACTGCAAGACTGGGCACACTGCAAAGACTGGAGCACACTGCAAGACTGGGCACACTGCAAAGACTGGGCACACTGCAAAGACTGGAGGCACACTGCAAGACTGGAGGCACTGCAAAGACTGGAGCACACTGCAAAGACTGGAGCACACTGCAAGACTGGAGGCACATTGCAAGACTGGGCTTGCAAGACTGGAGCACACTGAAAGGATGGGGCACACTGCAAAGACTGGAGCACACTGCAAAGACTGGAGGCACACTGCAAAGACTAGGCACACTGCAAAGACTGGGGCACACTGCAAGACTGGGGGCACGCTGCAAAGACTGGAGGCACACTGCAAGACTGGGGGCATGCTGCAAAGGATGGGGAGCACTCTACATGACTGGAGGCACACTGCAAAGACTGGAGGAACTCTGCACAGACTGGAAGCATCTGACTGGAGGCACACTACAGAAGACTGGAGGCACACTGCACAGACTGGAGGCACACTGCAAGACTGGAACACAATGCACAGACTGGAGGCACACTGCAGAACACTGGAGCACACTGCAAAGACCGGAGCACACTGCACACACGGCTGGACCAGTCTCACTTTATAAAACAGGTATAGTATGATGAATATTAACTACATAAAGCGGAAACTTTTAACATATCGTACCAGATTTGTCTTTACGCTTGCAGAGGTTAACATGGTTTTCCAATTTGGTGTAAATTACTTCCATGGGGGAATTTGGCATTTTTGGGAACAGAGTCCATCAGACAGAACTGATGGTTGTAATTTTGGGTCCTTATGCTTCGTTCCTCATGAACATCAGCAGCAAAAGATTGAAATAGACTGAACTCGGAAAGTGATATCAGATGTGACCTGACAAAGTTATCCCCATGGATTCAAGAAATGGCCACCAACCGAAATGACATTCAATGAAAGTTGGATTTCATGTTCAATATTATAATTACTGTATAATACACAATTTGAAATAAAGTAATGGTAAAAATTCAATAGCAATTTTATTTGCAGTCATTCATTTCATGACAATGAAGACAGTGGCTTCGACAAAAAGTTATGAAAAAATACATTTAAAATCTATGTGGGGCTAATGAGTGTTGTTGTCAGATTTGTTTTTGGGGCAATGCTTAAAACTAATTGGGAACGAGAATAAGTTAACGATACTGGTTGTTGGTTGACTAATTCTGATATCCTCTCTCTCACCTTTTCTTATATTAATTATTTTACTGTTCTCTTTTCCCTTTTCTCTCCTAGTTTCTTTCCTTCTCCTTCAAATTATCATTTTGCATTTTTTTGCGTAAAAGCAAATAATTCCAGAACAAACAAAATGCTCGAACAAGAGTTATTCAGTCGCTTATAAAATCTAAAGACGGAAAATAGTTTCAAATTAAGCAAAGGCATTGTTGAGGCTTTATGCTTTTGTTAAGCTGGAATACAATCAAGAAATTTTCCACCGAGGCTGTTGCCAGGAACACATCCGGCAAAATGTAATTAGTTACATTGTGGGGATTCTGGCAGGTGGATATTGTACTGAAATGGGTTTGAATTCGTTTAGGAAGCAAAGTATAAGTTCAATCCTACGAGACCCAGTACTATCAGTATCACTATCACTACTGACTTGTCGTACAACTACAGCTGGATCACAAATATCCAGATCACAAGGAATGATGTTATGTCCCTACCTCTATATCATCTCATGGTAACGACTTCGATGCTGAAATCGTATGAAGAAATAGGCTTGGCATGCAAGATCTGATTTGTTATGTTTTGGGAGAGAATTGCTCTCAGAGCAGAAAAGAAAACTACTGAGTATGTGTGTCATATTTCAAAAAGGATTTACTGTATTTTCTATTGGCGTTGAAAAAGTTATTAAATTTGTTTGTGATGAAATGGGTGAAATTCTATCGTTACCTAAATTTAGAGAAACAGACAGACACCATAACACCCGTCGAAAATATCTTAATTCCTTACAGTTTTATCTAAGACAAGGAGGGAAAAGGGTCCCATAAGTGGGCTAGACTTGACGGATACAAGATGTCTCAGAATTCATCTTTCCTCCCGGTATTTAAATCACAGATAACTGAATATCTGGCGGTAATTACAGAATGCATATGGCTTTATTCTCAAGACATAAATACTTTACGGTACAGAGTTATGATAGTTTCTGTAAAATAAAAAAAATGGCACCACCATAGTGAGGAAACAGTGAATAATTATGGACTGCCGAATTATCTGAAATACAATACTGGACAACGTTCATTTGGCAAAGATTTATAATAAATACTAGAGGAATCACGCCTCCGGAGCTCTTTCACCCTAGGTTCAAGATTTCTTAAGAGCATTATAGGAGTTAATCTTGAGTGTGAGGTGATGAGGAGGCATTCAGCGGGCTCCAAAATTAAAATTCTGCATGGTACTGGACTGCTTGGTCCTGGTCGATTACTGTATCAACAGATTTGAATGAGGTCTCACTGCCTGGAAGCTGTCTGAGTAGTCATGTTGATTTCAGCCACTGTTTCATTCTTTGGTGCTAGAATTGCGTTCACGCAGCCTTGATCCTTGTAGTGGTGGATAATGTTTGGGTAGACCATGTTAGTGAGCTAAGTTGAGGACTTTCATATTTCCGTCCTTTTCAACCTCTGTGTGGTTTAACAGGTCGGGTTGGGTGTGTCGGATCGGGTTGGTTGGAGGTTTGTTTTGAGATCTCCACATGACACTTGCTATCCATGCCAAGTTTGGTCCGGGCGGCTCATTCGCTTCTAGGCACGGTAGGACGCCAAGCCTCAGGGAGCTCATTGTCTCACTGTTCAGTCCCCAAAATTTCTTCTTCTTCATCAATATTTCATTAACGGTGTATGTAAGTTCCACTACAACGGTACAGCAAAGTATATTTTTTAGCATTAAACTGTATTATTTATTGCCTTATCATCACTACATATCACCACCCATCATCACTACATATAACATCATCCATCATCACTACATATAACATCATCCATCATCACTACATATAACATCATCCATCATCACTACATATAACATCATCCATCATCACCTATAACATCATCCATCATCACTACATATAACACCCATCATCACTACATATATATCATCATCATACATATAACATCATACTACATATAACACCATCCATCATCACTACATATAACACCACCTATCATCACTACATATAACATCATCTCACTACATATAACACCATCCATCATCACTATATATAACACTCATCCATCATCACTACATTTAACACCATCCATCATCACTACAGATCGGCAGTAGGTTCCAAGATTCTCGTGGACACACAAATACACATACTTCTTTGTTTTATATATATATATATATATATATATATATATATATATATATATATATATATATATATATATATATATATATATATATATATATATATATAGATTAATTAAATGTAATGGAACTACTTTCAGTAAATGCCTAAAATAGCTAGAAGATATAAGATACACTACACTTCCAGTTAAAGTTTCATAAATAAATATTATAAAAATGTTTTGTTGAGTATTTTATTATTTTATTTTCAAAAGACCCAAATTAAATTACATTTTATAAATATTAAAAAAATATTCGATGCTGTACAATATTAATGATATATTGTTTAGTTGCTAAAAGTTATGTTTGCCCTTATTCTATTTTTTATTTTTCTAATATAAAATGGACTGAGCGAGATACGTGACAGCGTTCTCTGTGAAGGATGATGTAAATGACCTGGATTTACATTAAGTTTCATTGGTGCATCATGAGCAAGAAAATGAAAATACTCCACCTCTAGGACATACAGACGCCTAAATGGACTGTATGGTACTTAACATGCATCATGATTATCACTTGTTATTTCACATGGATAACCAGTCACAGGAAGGTGATGAGATGCTGAATTAATTATTGGGATGGCTGGTAAGTTGATTAATAATCTTGACGAAGACTAATTACCTATCCATTAGATGACATGCTCTTGGATGTTCCAGTGTCAGATTAGGTCATCCTTCCCTCGTCTCTCTGTAGTGTGTGTAGTCGTATGATGGGTGCCATCTACAGATTGTGTGAGAGTAGTGGGCGTAGTCTACAGGTTGTGTAATGTAGTGGGCGCCGTTAGTTGTGTAGTATAATGGGCGTCGTCTGCAGGTTCTATTATTGTAATGGGCGTTGTCTATAGATTGCGTAGTGTAGTGGGCGTCGTCTACAGGTTGTGTAGTGTAGTGGGCGTCGTCATTAGGTTGTACAGTATAGTGTAGTGGGCGTCGTCTACAGGTTGTGTCGGATACAGGCTGTGTATGAAGTGGGCGTCGTCTACAGGTTCAATAGTGTAGTGGGCGCCGTATACAGGGTTGTGTAGTGTAGTGACCATCGTTTACAGGTTGTGTAGTGTAGTGGCCATCGTCTACAGGTTGTGTTGTGCAGTCGGTGTCGTCTAGGTTGTATAGTGTCGTCGGTGTCGTCTACAGTTCTCTGCGACGTGTCAGTGACTCAGTTCCAGTCACCAATCATTGAAATATAAAAGCATTTGGTAAATCAAACTACAAGTTTGTAATATGGTGGTGGTGACTGTTGGTCCAGTCTCCTAATTCAATAACGTGTCAGAGGATGTTGAAGACACCAGTGCAAGATTAGGAACCTGACTACCTCTCGGGTTCACAGTGTTAGTTCTGAACCTTGTCGGTGACTCTTGGATGCATCTGTTAGCTTGAAAATGTATTTATGAGTACTGCTTGTGAGAATGGTCCTGTAGCATTATGGTTACTGAGACACGTAAGGACAATAAGAGTAATGAGTTATACGGATTCGCCAGGGTGAGAGGCAAGAGATAGTGCGCAACCTTTCCTCAGGCCATCTTCACATCACTACTAAATTTTAACTGTCAATCTTAAACGCTGGAAATGCATAAGGAACACACACACACACACACACACACAAGAACATAAGAATGGAGGAAACTGCAGCGGGCCTTTTGGTCCATACTGGGCAGTCCCATTTACACCCATCCTATTGCTCATATATCCATCTAACCTATGTTTGAAGCTATCCAACGTATTTGAGTAAATGATGATGTTTGTAACTTATTCCACTCATCCACTACTCTATTTCCAAACCAATGTTTACCTATTTCACGCCTAAATCTAAATTTGTCTAACCATTGTTACGAGTTGGCTCCTCCTGGTTGGATAGTTTGAGTACCTTTGTAATATCCCCTTGTTTAGCCCTGACTTCCATTTATACACCTCTATCATATCGCCCCTCACTCTACGTCTCTCAGGGTAGTGCAAATTAAGATGCTTCAACCTGTCTCAATGCTCAAGGTTCCTAATGCCCGGAATTAGTATTGTCATTCACCTCTGAATTCTTTCTAAGGATTCTATATCCATTCTGCAATACGTGTCCAGAATTCAACTGCGTAATCCAAGTGAGGTCTCACAAGCGCAAGATATAGTTTTAGGATGACCTCTAGTCGTGTAACTATCACTCATTTGTATGAACCCAAGTACTTTATTAGCCTTGTTTTGAGCAAATACACATTGCTTACTTGGCTTAAGATTCCTACTTATCAATACCCTAAAACCTTCACACATTCGGATTTCTATAACATCGTCGTCCACATTGAATTTCATCTGCCATTTTTCAGATTATTCGATTATTTTTAGATCTTCCTGTAGTTTTGCGGAGTCCTCGTCAGATTTAATTACGCGCCCTATTTTAGTGTCGTCAGCAAATTTGCTTATGTTGCTGTCTACGATATCTATGTCGTTATGTAAATAATAAATATTAATGGCCCAAGTACTGAGCCCTGGGGTACTCCACTAGTGACGTTATCTAATCGGATTTAGTGCCGTTAATGCTCACTGTTTCCAGTCCTGTAACCAGGCACTAATCCATTTTAGAATATGTCCTCCAATGCCGAATTGAGTTTTGTCATCATTCCTAGCACTATTTCCTGTAACCTTTCACTTTGCTTACCCGCTCCCATTGCAGTCTCCCCACCTCCGTGCCCATATGTTCCCCTAGCGGTTTAAGGACTTCGACTTCTTTTGAACTGCCCTCTCGCGATAGCCAGCCAAGGTTACCACCCCATCCCTAGAGAGATGCACCCCATCCCTCGCATAAAGGTCCCTTCTACCGAAAAGTTGTCCCAGTAGTCAATTAATGGGACTGATATTGACTTGCAATATCTGTCAAGATGGCCGTTGACACCAACTGCCCTTGACAACCATTCATTGCCAACTCTCCTTCAAGAGAGGACACCACATATGATAGGGATCCTCCCTTCAGCCTAATGCATTCTATAGCTGTCTTGAACTTATCAAGAAGATCCTCACTCCTGCACCGGCCAATATCATTGCCTCCTGCTCTGAGGCAGATAATGGGTTGGTCCCATTACCAGAACAAGATATTGTCCATCCCGTCAACTATATCCCCATTCCAGCTCCTGGCAAACAAACTCATCTTATTTATATTTTTACCAAAAAGCTCTATCCAGGTATTATGCCTGGGAATCGCCAACAATTAAGGTTTTCGTACCTTCCTTGCCTGCCCTGTCCCTGACTATGCTAACGTTCAGTTAGTCTATCAAAGGTCTAAAGAGTTTGTACACTTAGCTGTTGTCGTTTCCTTGGTATATTTTCTCGCTACCATTTTGGTCGTTCCTCTCCTCCAAGCTTCTATTCGCCTAAGTTTCGCCAGACACTGGCTTTCCTTGTCTCGTGTCTTCTTCCTTCATCCCCGTTATCACTTTCTTTAATTCCAAGTTTTCTTCTTTGACCTTCACTAACTCGGCCAGTAGCTCGGCCCTCAGAAGGGTACAACTCTGTTCACAAGTATTACTAGCCATTATCGACAATTTTCCCGAAGCTAAGTCTACCGTAACCTTTCCTTTGGCGAGTGAACATAACACAGGAAATATGACAGACAGCCCTTCCCACTGACTTAGTAGAAGAATTTGAAGTAGCAAACGTCTGGACAAATTAAAGTTAAACGCTCCACCACCCCCACTGACTTACCAATGAAACTCTTCAAGGAGTTCTCCCGGAGCTTGCTAAACCCCTCTGCTCCATCATCAATGCTTCTCTATTCAAGCCAGATGTCCAACTGACTGGAAGACTTCTTATGTGTCACCAGTGCCCAAGTCAACCAGCCCACAACCTTAAATCAACTACGACCCGTAATCACCCAATACTCAGCTGATATTACAGGAGCCATAGATCCTCAGCAATTTGGTAATATGAAAACTTCCTCCACCACTCACTGTCTTGTCAGGCTTCTCGACTACATATACCGCCATCTGGAGAAACGAAAAACGTCTGTAGCTGCCTTCAATGTCACTAAGGCATTCGACCTAGTCGACCACAATTTAATCATCAACAGCTATCAACCTCGGGTTTCGAAGAAGTCTTATACCATGGCTTACAGACTTCCTCAGTAACCGACGCCAAGCTGTACACTTCCGATGGGCTGTCTCCACCTTCAGTCACTCACCTGTGGCGTCCCCAAGGCACCAAGATGGGACCACTATGCTTCCTTATACTTATCAATAATGCCCTAAGAGAAACCCTGCTCGCTGGAAATATGTCGACGACTCCACCATTGGGATCAGCGTCAACAATTCTGCCCCGAGTATACCGCCCTTCAGGATTTATTGAACAGACCCAAACTCAGCCACCAACAACCACGTCACCATCAACCATACCAAGACCATGGTTATGCAAATCAACCTCTCCGACGTTGCCCCACGCCCTTCCATTACTTTAGGTCCCAACACACCCAGGGTAGATTCCACTAAGCTCCTCGGCGTCAACATAGACAACAAACTAAATTGAAACCACACGTCAGTGAAGTTGTCAAATCCTCCAGTTCCGTCTCCTCCACCTCCCGCCGACTCAAGTCCTCGGAGTTCCTGCACCCGAGCTCCTTGTGTTTACTCAACATTCATACTTCCCAAGCTCACCTATGCCCCCTACCTGGTCTTCCCTCCCAAATGCCACACAACATAAACACCTAGAAAAGTGCAAAAGAGGGCATGTAAGATTATTCTCTCCCCTTCCTACTCTACACAAGAAGCGCTCAACACACTGACCCTCTCGGCTCTCACTGATCATCACCACGACCTCATCTGCAAATTTGGTGAGAAGCTTCTGCACCATCCTCGACACCGGTTCCTACTATCACCTGAGATCCCTCGCCCGAGAATTGCTATTCGACACCACAACCGCATCCAGCCCGTACGAGCAACGAATTGATCGCTATAAGAACAGCCCAGTCCCAACCATTGTAGATATTATCAATAACTTGTAATGAACCAGTATATTCACTGCCAGTCAATCTTACATTCTCCACTGTCACTATGTTGAAATGCTTTGTAGTTTGACCTTCTCCCCACCTAGTTATTATAGATCATATTTGTATCACTTATGTTACTTGTATATTATTTGTAAATCAAGAGACCCATTCCCCAATTATGTAACTGTAAATTTTCAGCCTTCCGGCTACCATGCTCTTTCAATAAACCGTTAATTATTATTAATTATTATTACACAGACAGACAGACAGACAGAGACAGACAGACAGACAGACAGACAGACAGACAGACAGACAGACAGACAGACAGACAGACAGACAGACAGACAGATGATAGATAGATAGATAGATAGATAGATAGATAGATAGATAGGGATAGATAGATAGATAGATAGATAGATATAGATAGATAGATAGATAGATAGATAGATATAGATATTGGTAACAATGATAGTAATTAAGAGACATAGCAACAGTAATAACAAAATAATTAGAAGTCATAATTATGATCTTTATTCTGCTGACATTCACATAACTTACAGGAATTAAACAAAAATAAAAAGTTACATGTCTTTAGATTGAAGCAACAATTTCATAAATTCCCAAGACCCGAGAAACAATTCAAAATTTAAGGACAATATAATTATCATTTGTGTATTCCATAATTTATTGTGAAAGTAAGTAAGTAGTGAGTAGATCAGGTGATGAGTGTTACTATGCAGATGTTGTCAGTAATATTATATTCAGCTAATAAAATAATATTCCATTGCAATACATAGACTTATTTACTTGAATCTTAATCTTGTAATTATTAAAGGTTGATATGTAATTATGTATCAAATGTTACAGGGGAAGAGACAGAACAAAAGTATTTCTAACATGAAAATATTCATATCCGTAATAAAACGTTTGAAAGAAAAATAAAATCATTCAGGTAAAATATTAATTAACAACTCAGCATCAATACACAATGAAATTAATTAAATCTCTTTCAGTGGCATATACTTGATGAATCGACTTTTGTATTATATATCACAAATTCACTAAACCTGCTTAGTCCAATACAGTGGTACTAAATTATGTACAATCAACAACAACAATTTCTGCATCCCTGTGTGACGGCCTTCAACGATCACTGACTGAGGCCATGTTCATTTGATAGTTAGTACTTGATTGTATGATGCATTGTGTAACTAATACGATGTATTTTGTATATCACGTATTACAGTAATACAGAGAAATTAACAAGATACGCCAAAACCCATGAGTGTTGTTCGAATTCTTGGTCCGGTGTCATTGTATAAAACACTTAGGGCAGAATTTTTTTTGTTGACTGTACCTGCAGAAGTGTACCAGAGGTGACTATGGCACACTGGTACCGCCTGCAGGTATAGCTGAAGCAGATGGCACAGCAGCTTGATACCTTTGAGCGGAGGGTCCTGTGCCCTGCGTCAACGATGCAGTAACTACCTGAGCATTTATTTTACCAGAGTTTAATCAGCTCACTAGAACAAACTACGACTAATTACGCCGAATTACCAGAAAGCTTTAACAGACAGAGTAGAGTTTAGATTGCACTGGAATTTCAGAGTGTAGCTTGGAAACCAATCTGAAATTATGCTTGTTGAATGCAGCAACGTCTATAGTTGGACGAAATTGCACCATGAATCTAAACTACTTGTAACTCAGACTTGTCCTATAAATGACGAAGATCCCAAAGATTATATACGATCATATTGGCCTAAAAAACCTTAACTACACAAGTCAAAAGTACTTTCCTACGTGCATCTCACTACCCTGCCCCACCCCCCTCCCTCAATCAACCTCAGTTCCCTCACGCTCCCCACAAATTACTTCCACGATCTCCTCCCCTTTCACCTCCCTTCCCCACAACCCCCAACAGTCTTTCTCCCTACCCCTCCCTTCCCTTAACTATCATCCGTCTCCATTCCTAACCCTCCCGCCGACCGTCCCTGCCGTGAAAGCAAGTTATACAAGACATGTTACCTAAGGCTGAATTATTACAGGTAATCTGATAAAGAGCAAAGTAATGTTACTACGACCGCCGGACCTCTGATTATCACATCCGACATTCCTTGCTTATTCCCTGAGAGAGAGAGAGAGAGAGAGAGAGAGAGAGAGAGAAAAAAAGAGAAACGGAGACACAGACACAGAAAATAAGAGATTACTTTTTAATTAATTCACAGCCCATTTCACCACAGACCGAGGTAACAAACACATTATAAAGGTAATAATACATGTTCAGTGGAGGTGTAGCAACAAATGATATGGTGGTTCCTGTTTATTTGTTTGTTTACTTGCCTGTTTGTTTGCTTGTTTTTATACAATCAATATGTTTAATTTTTTATTTTGTCCAGATATTTTGGTCTTGACACCATCCTAAACTTGCCCACCTACCGATCCTGCCCGTCCTACCTCTCTCTAACCTGTCCTACATTACCCACGTCACGTTTCCTCCCCTTTCTCTCCTGCCCTTTATGCCCTCTCTCTCTCTCTCTCATAAATCTTCATTATTCCCCTAAAAATCTTTTTTTTCCTCCATCAAAAAATTGTTCTCCCCTTCCACCAAACCTTGCCTCTGATGTCCCCATAACTCATCATAATCAGTCACACCAAAACACCCCACCACTAAATACTAATGATCCTGAACTGCTTAAATAGTGAGAGTCTTGGTTTTTATTTTGTAAGCAAATTAACGCGTTTAGCAAATTGGTAATCATAGACGAGGATCACCAAAGGTTTAAAATTAAAACCAAACCTCTTAATTTTGTTTCCTCTTTATGAAAGTCGTATATCGTTCTACAGCTGATCGCTCTCTTTTATAGAAAAACTCAAAATCTTTACAACAGTAAAAACAGAACCCTTTATGTTGCTAAAGCTAAGATTAAAATAATTTACTTAGCTTATGTAAAGAATACTGAAAAAAATATCACACACCTGTACTGATTCTTGGATGACTATAAGGTGTTAGAGACTTGAAATAATGCAAACAAAATAATTGAGAATTATCACCAGCTACCCTCAAAACCACTTAACATGGGCGTACCCTGCCTTAAAGGCAGAATAGTTAAAATCACTTTATAATACTACTTCCGGAGTCTTGGTAAGGGTGTATGTAAAATTGATGCTAATTACTGGTATACCAATATTCAGCACAGCGGAGTGACATGAAAACATTCCGCCGTTTGATAGTTTGTCTCCTCTAACATTTCCAAATTTACTCGTTCCACTAGGCTATGTGGTGGCAAGTAATGGCGGTGTAGGCCACAGTGGTGGCAGGTGGGGAGGTGTGGGCCAGGTGTGTGTGCGTAATGGCGGTGTAGGCCAGGCTTGGTGGCAGGTGAGGGTGGGCCAGGTGTGGTGGCAGGTAGTGAGTGTGGCCAGGTTGTGGTGGCAGGTAGTGAGGGTGTGGGCCAGGTGTGGTGGCAAGTAATGGCGGTGTGGGCCAGGTGTGGTGGCAGGTAGCGAGTGGTGGGCCAGAGTGGTGGCAAGTAATGGCGGTGTGGGCCAGGTGTGGTGGCAGGTAGCGAGTGTTAACGCTCATAGGAGCGTTATTGGTTTGTTGCTGGAGAAAGAACCTCAACGTTGACGCGTACCATATAATTCGGTCAAACCTAAAGAACAATTTCATAACAAATGGTGTTATCTCAGGACACATAGTATGAATAATACAATCAATATACAGTACATAGCCTGTTAACATCTTAAATATAACTCCATGTTATAACTATTGATACAGGAGACAATTGGTATAATATGACTAAATTACGGTACACAAATACTTATTAAAGTTACTTAGGAGTTCTTAGCAGATTCTATTACTTCACGATCACTCACGTTTTAGGGTCTAGTGGTCTGAACCAACGTGTTGTCTGTCCTGTAGAAATCAGTAGACTACCTCGAGGGCAAATCTCCCGGGAGGCGAGGGGCCATATGTTTTCGTATTGAACACCTCAGCAGATTGGTCAGCAAATTGTTGTCAACACTATATCTCTATCTCACCCCCCTCTCTCTGCCTAGTTTATCTTATTATATATCCTCTCTATTCTCTCTCTTCTAGCTTATCTTACTGCAACAGTGAGGGTGTGGCCAGGTGTGGTATAGAGAGGGTGGGCCAGGTGTGGTGGCAAGTAATGCGGTGTATGTGTGATGGCAGTGAGGGTGTGGGCCAGGTGGTGGCAAGCAGGCGGTGAGGCCAGGTGTGGTGGCAAATGAGGGTGTGGCCAGTGTGTGGCAGGCAGTGAGGGTGTGGGCCAGGTGTGGTAAGGGCACAGCTGTGAGGCTGTGTGTGCAGGTAGTGAGGGTGTGGGCCAGTGTGGTGGCAGGTAGTGAGGGTGAGCAGCCAGGTGTGGTGGCAGGTAGTGAGGTGTGGGCCAGGTGTGGTGGCAGGTGTGAGGGTGAGTGGCCAGTGTGGTGGCAGGTAGTGAGGGTGAGGTGGGGAGGTAGTGAGGTAGGGAGGTGATGAGTGAGGGGTGAGGGGTGCAGGTAGTGAGGGGTGAGGTAGGGAGGTAGTGAGGGTGAGGTAGGGAGGTGGTGAGGGTGGCAGGTAGAGGGTGAGGTAGGAGGAGTAGTGAGGGTGAGGGGTGGCAGGTGAGTGAGGGTGAGGGGTGGCAGGTAGTGAGGTGAGGTAGGAGGTGAGTGAGGGTGAGGATGGCAGGTAGTGAGGGTGGTGGCAGGTAGCGAGGGTGAGGTAGGGAGGTGAGTGAGGGTGAGGGTGGTAGGTAGTGAGGTGAGGGGTGGGTGGTGAGGATGAGGTGGCAGGTGAGTGAGGGTGAGGGGTGGCGGATGGTGGGGTGAGGGTGGCAGGTAGTGACAGGTGTGTGTGGTGGCAGGTGGTGGGGGTGAGCAGCCAGGTGTGGTGTGAAATGTGGCTGTGTGGGCCAGGTGTGGTGGCAGGTGGTGAGGGTGTGGGCCGGTTGTGGTGGCAGGTGGTGAGGGTGTGGGCCAGGTGTGGTGTGTGTGGCTGTGGGCCAGGTGTGGTGGCAGGTGGGTGGGGTGTGGGCCAGTTGTGGTGGCAGGTGGTGAGGTGTGGGCCAGGTGTGGTGGCAAATGTGTGTGGGCCAGGTGTGGTGTGGTGAGGGTGTGGGCCAGGTGTGGTGGCAGGTGGTGAGGGGTATGGGCCAGGTGTGGTGGCAGGTAGTGGGGTGTGGGCCAGTTGTGGTGGCAGGTGGTGAGGGTGTGGGCCAGGTGTGGTGGCAAGTGTGGCTGTGTGGGCCAGGTGTGGTGGCAGGTAGTGGTGTGGGCCAGGTGTGGTGGCAAATGTGGCTGTGTGGGCCAGGTGTGGTGGCAGGTAGTGGGGTGTGGGGCCAGGTGTGGTGGCAGGTGGTGAGGGTGTGGGCCAGGTGTGTGGTGGCAGTGTGGCTGTGTGGGCCAGGTGTGGTGTGGTGGTGGTGTGGAGCCAGTTGTGGTGGCAGGTGAGGTGAGGGTGTGGGCCAGGTGTGGGGTGGCAAGTGTGGCGGTGTGGGCCAGGTGTGGGGTGGCAGGTGGTGAGGTGTGTGGGCCAGGTGTGGGTGGTGTCGGTGTGGGCCGGGTGTGGTGGCAGGTGTGAGGTGTGGGCCAGGTGTGGTGGCAAATGTGGTGTAGGCCAGGTTGTGGTGGCAGGTGGTGAGGGTGTGGAGCCAGGTTGTGGTGGGGGTAGGTGTGTGGGCCAGGTGTGGTGGCAAGTGTGACGGTGTGGGCCAGGTGTGGTGGCAGGTGAGTGGGGTGTAGGCCAGGTGTGTGGTGGGGTGGTGAAGGTGTGGGCCAGGTGTGGTGTGGTGTGTGGTGTGGGCCAGGTGTGGTGTGGCAGGTGGTGGGGGTGTGGGCCAGGTGTGGTGTGGCGAAATGTGACGGTGTGGGCCAGGTGTGGTGTGGCAGGTGGTGAGGGTGTGGGCCAGGTGTGGTGGCAGGAATGGCGGTGTGGGCCAGGTGGTGGCAGGAGTCGTGGGGTGTGGGCCAGGTGTGGTGGCAGGTGGTGAGGTGTGGGCCATGTGTGGTGGCAGGTGAGTGAGGGCGTGGGCCAGGTGTGGTGGCAAGTGTGGCTGTGTGGGCCAGGTGTGGTGGCAGGTGAGTGAGGGGTGTGGGCCAGGTGTGGTGGCAGGTGGTGAGGTGTGGAGCCAGGTGTGTGGTGGCAGGTGGTGGGGGTGTGGGCCAGGTGTGGTGGGAAGTGGAGCTGTGTGGGCCAGGTGTGGTGGCAGGTGGTGGTGGGGTGAGCGGCCAGGTGGCAGGTCTCGAGGTATGGGCCAGGTGTGTGGTGGCAGGTCGCGAGGGTATGGGCCAGGTGTGGTGGCAAATAACGGCGTTATGGACAAGTCTTGTGGCAGGTAATGACGTTGTGGGACAGGTGTGGTGGCAGGAATGGCGTTATGGGACAGGTATGGTGGCAGGTAATAGCGGTGTGGGGCAGGTGTGGGGGAGGAGTAATGACGGTGTGGGACAGTGTGGGTGGCAGATAATGGCGGTGTGGGACATGTATAGTGGCAGGTGTGTTGGTGTGGGGCAGGTGTGGTGGCAGTGTGGAAGCTAATGACAGTGTGGGCAGGTGTAGTGGCAGGTAATGGCAGTGTGGGCAGATGTGGTGGTAGGTAATGGCATTGTAGGCCAGGTGTGGGTACCGTCTCAGGAGGGGTATGGGTCACGTGCACATACCCCAGCGCCCAAGAAACCAATACAGCTAATGGATAAACCCAAAAATATCTCGATAAAATACATTTTCTTTAGAATAAACCCGAGTTATTATAGCCCTACATATAATTTAGAATCATTGTGAATTCTAATCTTTGATTGGTGTTATAACTACATTTAGCTTCAGAGGTCATTCTCGCCAGTCATAAATGGATAACGACATCTGAACCTGTTTGTTTTGTTTTAAGTTTCTTTTGAATATCAATAAATACGCATTTTATTTATCTGAAGATTATTGTTTCTTTTATATAGAAGCTGTTTGGTGGCTATTGTGATAACGAAAACGTTATCATAATATGTGTGTTCCCTTAAATCAACACTGACATTGGTATTACATCTTAAAATAAGAGATTTTCACTGATATAATTTCTCTTTAACATATATATTACAAGTCCTACTTAAAATGAGCGACAGGAAAAGTACAAGTGATGTACAGAACAAATTACTGAATGATGTAAAGGAACAAGTACAGGGTGTTGTACAGGAACATGTACAGAGTGAAGTACAGGAATAAGTACAGAGTGGTGAAGTTCCAAGAGAGAATTATGTACAGTACATGAACAAGTACAGAGTGATGTACACATAATGGTGGGAGGAAGCTGAACACCACTACACGACACTCACCTTTAAGCCACAAATTACCAGCAACTAATGAAAGAATTTTTGTGCCGATATCCTGTGATTTTCCTCTAGTTCTCCAAGATCAATGGTCCATTTTTTCCCCCGAGGCTGAGAGGTGGTGGTAGTGGTTAGTGGTGATTATGGTGGTGGTGGGGGGGGTATTTCTGATGGTGGTAGTGGTGGTGATAATGGTGGTAGTGGTGATAGTGGTGGTGGTAGTGATAGTGGTGGTGGTAGTTAGTGGTGGTGGTGGTGGTTAGTGGTGGTGGTGGTGGTTAGTGGTGGTGGTGGTGGTATAGTGGTGGTGGTAGTTAGTGGTGGTGGTTGTGAAGGGGTTAGTGGTGGTGGTACTGGTGGTAGTTATGGTGGTAGTAGGAGTGGTGGTGGTTATGGTTGGTGGTGGGAGGTTGGTGGTGGTTGCTGGTGGTGGTGTGGTGGTGGTGGTGGTGATGGTGGTGGTGATGGTGATGGTTATGGTCGTGGTGTTGGTGGCAGTGGTGAAGGTGGAAGTGATGATGGTGGTGGGGGTGGTACTTGTGGTGGTGTGTGTCGTGGTGGTGGTTGGAGTAGTGGCGGTGGTGAGGTGGTAGTTATGGTGGTGGTAGTGGCGGTAGTTATGGTCGTGGTGGTGATTGTGTTGGTGGTGGTGGTGGTGGTAGTGGTAGTAGTAGTGTTTGTGGTGGTGGTGGCGGTTATTGGCTGGTGTTGGTGGTAGTGGTGTTAGTGTTGGTGGTAGTAGTGGGTGGTGGTAGTGTTGTTAGTGTTGGTGAATGTGAGTGGTGGTGGTGGTGGTGGTAGTGGTGGTGACGGTGGTGGTGGTGTGAGCAGTGGTAGTGGTGTGGTAGTTATTGGCTGCTGGAGGTGATGGCAGTAGTGTTGGTGGTAGTGGTGTGGTGGTTGTTGGCTGCTGGTGGTGGTGATGGTTATTGGCTGGTGGTGGTGGATGAGTATTGGCTGGTGGTGATGGTTATTGGCTGGTGTTGATGATTATGGCTGCTGGTGGTGGTGATGGTTGTGGGTGGTGGTGGTGATGATAGTTATTGGCTGGTGGTGGTGATGATGGTTATTGGCTGGTGGTGGTGATGATTATTGGCTGGTGGTGGTGGTGATGAGCATTGGCTGGTGGTGGTGGTGATGAGTATTGGCTGGTGGTGGTGATGATAGTTATTGGCTGGTGGTGGTGATGATAGTTATTGGTTGGTGGTGGGGTGATGATTATTGGCTGGTGGTGGTGGTGATGAGTATTGGCTGGTGGTGGTGATGACAGTTATTGGCTGGTGGTGGTGATGATAGTTATTGGCTGGTGGTGATGAGTATTGACTGGTGGTGGTGATGAGTATTGGCTGGTGGTGGTGATGATGGTTATTGGCTGGTGGTGGTGATGATAGTTATTGGCTGTTAGTGGTGGTGATGGTTATTGGCTGGTGGTGATGGTGATGGTTATTTACTGGTTGTGGTGATGGTTATTGGCTGGTTGTGGTGGTGATGAGTGTTGGCTGGTGGTGATGAGTATTGGCTGATGGTGATGGTTATTTACTGGTTGTGGTGATGGTTATTGGCTGGTTGTGGTGGTGATGAGTGCTGGCTGGTGGTGATGAGTATTGGCTGGTGGTGTTATTCCTCCTTGAAGGTAAAGAAACAATAACCAGGTATCGGAAAATTTCACACATATGGAGTTGCTCACTGGGAAGGTGTAGTTGTTTTGTGGTTGGTTGAGAACATGTTTTCACTCATTTGCAGCATTTGTTTATATAGTTGACCCGCAAACAGAAAATAAACATCGCAACCCATATTTATAATGCATAAGTAATTATTTATTTATAACTGTTAGAGTGAACATAATTATCCTCTTCTACACCGTTTATTGTTTAATTCTCGGCATCATAATTTTAATCTTCACAACATGTCAAAACACACAGTAGGAACATTTCTGACGACTACATCTACTGTATGTTCCTAGCACCGAATTATGGGTCTATCGTAAATACGTCTGAGTTCATAAAAATTTTGAAAACAAAGATGCATTATATTTCATTCTAATATATGTGAGTTCTTGAACATATAAAAAAAAAAGATTTTGATGCCAAAATAGTCCAAATACAATTCTATTAGTTAATGCACACGGGGAACCGCTATAGAAGCCTGAATCAGCCTGTCTCAAACTGTCTAATGCGGCCCCTACACAGTCAATATTATTGCGCAAAAACCTATATTGCGCAATAATATTGATAGTTTAGGGTAAGTATTGAAGAATAACGCAATATATTGAAGGAATCAAAATCGGTTTGATTTTTATTGCGCAATACGTGCACTATTGAATCATCGTGTGAGAGTATGGCAAGTGCTACTTGTGAACAGGGCTGTGCCCTTCTGGGGGTCGAGTTAGAGAGGGCCAAGGAAGAAATCTTGAAATTAAAGGAAGTGATAGCGAGGATGGAAGGTTGTGAGGAGAGGAACGACCAAACTGGTGGCGAAAAAACACACCAAGGATACGACAACAACAGCTAAGTGTACCAACTCTTTCATTCCCTTGATAGACGAATTGGACGTTAGCATAGTCAGGGACAGGGCTGACAAGGAAGGTACGAAAACCTTAATTGTTGGCGATTCCCAGGTACGGTACCTGGATACAGCTTTTAGTGGTAAAAATAAAAATAGGATAAGGGTTGCTTGACAGGAGCTGGGGTAGGAGATATAGTTGACAGGGTGGACAATATCTTGTCTGGTAATGGGAACAAACCCATCATCTGCCTTAGTGAAGGAAGCAATCATATTGGCCGGTGTAGGAGTGAGGAGCTCCTTGATAAGTTCAAGACAGCTATCGAACGTATTAGGGTGAAGGGAGGATTCCCTCTCATATGTCCTGCCTAGAAGGAGAGTTGGCAATGAATGGTTGTCAAGGGCAGTTGGTGTCAACGGCCGTCTTGACAGTTATTGAAAGTCAATATCAGTCCCATTCGTTGACTACTGGGACAAATTTTACGGCAGTAGGGACCCTTATGCTTGGGATGGGGTACATCTGTCAAGGGCTGGGGTGACAACCTTGGCTAGCTCTCTCCAGAGGGCAGTTCAAAAGTTGTCGAAGTCCTTAAACGGCTAGGGGAACATATGAGCACGGTGGTGGAGGAGACAGCAGTGGGAGCAGGTAAACAAAGTGAAAGGTTACAGAGAAATAGTGCTAGGGATGATGACAAAACAAAATTGGGCAGGGAGTTAAAACCAAAACACGTCAAAGAGAGGACTCAGAATACGACTAACTTAAATGTTTACTACGCAAACAGTAGGAATATGAGAAGCAAAATGGATGAAAGCAGGGAGTTATGGATGAAATCAGGGCGTTGGTATGTGCCGAAAAAATCTATATAATAGCATTCACCGAAACATGGATACAGCTAGACTCACGTGAGTTACCTGTCGAATACCAAATTGCAGATCACAAATTATTCCATACCGATAGGCAGATTAGGAAAGGAGACGGAGTAGCAATCTATGTTAGGGATAATCTGAAGTGTGAAATAAATAAAGAAATAAAAACTGAGCGGATTACAGAAACAATTTGGATAGAATTAATCGATGGAAGGGAAAAATTAATCATAGGAGTATAATATATAGACCTAATCTTGATAGTTAATGAGCGACTTATTTGGGATGAAATGCGCAGGGCTTCCATACATAGCAAAGTCTGTGTAGTAGGCGACTTTAACTTTAGCCAAATAGATTGGATTGACCTTACTGGTAACTCAGAATCAGAGGATTTTCTTGAAACAATCCAGGATTGTTTCCGAAGTCAACATATAACCCAACCCACCCAGGGTAATTGTAAGGGCGGAAACTATCTTCCTGCTCGTTACCGCTGCTTACTCGCTTGTTTGCTGCTACCTGTGTCACCGGCAGATTCACCCCAGCCGCCATACAGTCACTATCTAGCTACCCAGCTGTTCGTCAAATTCTGGCTGTGATCTCATCATAGGTCCTGGACTCGTGGGCTGTTTTCCCAGACCTTCACCTATCGACTGCCAATTCTCTGGTCATCTACCACCACCGCATACCATGACCGTCAGTTCATCTCCTCCGCCTGTGCAATCGGCTGCTGTCGCTCGAGTGTGGAGTTGAATGGACGCTTCCCTACCCTGAGTGTGGATCACCGTGTTCCAGAACCTTCCCCCAGGGCCACTGCCGTAGGAAATATCTGTTCATTGTTTGATTCTTTTGCTGTTGATTCCTTTAATTGCTGACTCCCTTTTATTGTTTGATTCTATCATATGTCGACCCCTAGTAATTGTTTGATTCCATTAATAGTTTCACTCCATTAACTGTTGACTGCATAAATTGTTTGACTCCTGTAATTGTTACTTGATGTTTGTTGAGTGGTGTCAGAGTTTTGTGTTATATTTTTATAGTAAAGAGATGTCAATCTCAAACGGTTGTTTGTTATTCCTCAGAAAATCATGGTCCTTGACATTCCTTTATTAAGATCCTGATTAGTCTGGTAAGGGATTTCTATCCCTTAAGTCCCAGGCCTTTACAATAATAATAAACTCGATTTAATTCTGTCAAACAGATAAATCTTCATTAGTAATGTCGAGGTAGGGAACGAACTTGCTAACAGCGATCACAAAGAAATAAGATTCCAATTAGAATTTAAGGGCAGCCGCAAGGAAAATTCCACTTAAGTCCCAGATTTTAGAAGGGTAAACTTTGATAGTTTGAACAGGCAGCTGAGAGAAGGGGTATCACGCTTGGGAGTGAATTACATGACCTCACATGAGGTGACCTCACACAATGTACCCACAGAGGGCGACCTCACCTTACCTGGAGACCTGACGGTTGAGGATGACCTGATCACGAGATCTGAGGTTGACGAGTTCCACAACTCAATCCATTCCAGCAGGTTGTTCGTTAACCGAAAAGTTCGTTAACCGAAACATTGTTTCAATGGGTTTTTGGGTAATTGGTTTCAGCTCACCGAAAATTTCCTAAATTCAACAAAAATGGTAGAAAAGTTCACTTACTTTGAGGTGTGTATGTAGAAGGCTCCTGGAGGATGATGATGGGAATTAGAATGGGGGTGGAGGAGAAGGAAGAAGAGAAGGCATTGGGGTGGAAGTGAAGTCACCCCATGGCACCATTTCACCCATAAAATTTTAGTTCTCTTGGTGTATTTCAAGATTATTTTCTTTAAATCAACACTGCACTGCATTATATATTGTCAATATGTAAAATATATTTCAAAATGACCAATAATTTGCTTGGAAACACAGAAAAAAAGCGTTTAGTTGAAGAGAGTCTCAAGCAAGATGTTACCTCCACTGAAAACAGAGAGAGACTAACGCCTGTCTGGTGGGTTAACAGGCTGGATGGCACGCCAGAAACTAGTTTCTTTACCTTCAATTATGTTCAATAATTGTTAAAATGACTAAAAAAGTTAATATTAAACTTTTACAATTATTGAATAGTATAAACTTCTTGATATTTACTAAAATAGTAAGGAATTTAAGCCTTAGAACCGATTAATGTATTGGCGGACTGATACTAAAGCTGGTTGCCCGGCCAGTGCAAGCGAAAACGTGTTGAGGTCGGTTCGTAAGAAATTCGTTAACCGAATTTTTGTTCGTTAACCGAATTGAAGATTCTAATGGAAGGCAGTTCGTTAACCGAAATTTTGTTAACCGAGGCGTTCGTTAACCGAGGGATCACTTAATGCACAAAGGCAGAACATACCATACAGAAAACTCAAATCAAACAACAATGACCCTAAATGGATAAATAATTATTTAAAGAATATTATTGGACCAAGGAAGGCTATAGGTAGGAGAATAAATCGAGAGTGAAGTTTACCTCCGAGATTATTATTAGGTATTGGCCAGTAGGGTTGTGACCGAGATAAGAAAAGCAAAGAGGAATAATGAACTGAAGGTAGCAAGGGAGGCGAAGTCAGACCCCAAGGGGTTCTATCAAATGTATCAAACTAAAACACGAGAAAAGATTGGACTAATACAGTCAGATACTGGTGAGCAACCTGATAACGACGGAGAAATGAGCAATAATCTGAATAAATATTTTTCAGCAGTTTTAGCCACCAAAAATTTAAACATGATACATGATAAGCGAGATAGTAGTGACTAGTAACGAGGTTAGTAAGCAAATAGACAAACTTAAGCCTAATAAGTCACCAGGTCCCGATGAGATATTTGCCAGAGTATTAAAGGAATGTAAAGAAGAGCTTAGTATGCCCTTAGCAAAGTTGTTTAACATGTCCTTAAAAACGGGTGTAGTACCAGAATCCTGGAGGATAGCTAATGTAATACAGGTTGACAATCCCTTATCAGAAATCCTTGGGACCAGATGCATTTCGGTTTTTAGAATTTTTCGGTTTTCAGAATGGTTTTTTTTTTTTTGTTTTTTTTACAGGGATCAGCCCACCCGGGCACAGGACACTGACCCACATTGGGGCTAAAATATAATAATAATAATAATAATAATAATAATAATAATAATAATAATAATAATAATAATAATAATAATAATAATAATAATAATAATAATAATAATAATAATAATAATTCATAGGTCTACTGTAGGTCGTGTTTCTCACTTTTGATCTTTTTTTCATTCTTGTATTTCTTTATTATTATTATTATTATTATTTTATTATTACAGTATTATTGTTATTATTATTATTGTTATCATTCTTATTATATTTTTGTGTATTTTTTATTAAAAATTTTATTTACTATGAATAATTATTATTATTACTGTATTATCATTATTATAAATATTATTACTATTACATTTTCATCCCCCAGGCCCCGATGTGGGTCAGTGACCTGTGCCCGGGTGGGCTGTTACCCCCAAAAAAAAAAAAAAAAAAAAATTGCTCCACAAAAAAACTTTCGGTTTTCAGAGCTTTTCGGAATTTCGGATAAAGGGTTGTCAACCTGTACCAATTTTCAAGAAGGGCGATAGATCACTATCCTCTAACTACCGTCCAATCAGTCTAACATTAATTGTAGGCAAATTACTGGAAGCAATCATTTCAAACTCTATTTGAAATCACCTGGAGAAGCACAAGATGACCAATGATTCCCAACATGGCTTCACAAGCGTGCGTTCATGTCTAACTAATCTACTAACATTCATTTCATCTGTTTTCGAATCAGTGGCCGAGGGGCACAATTATGATGTGGTATATCTCGACTTTAGCAAAGCCTTCGTCGATATCTATATATTTGACGTATATACTAAATAATAATGGTCCAAGCACTGAGCCTTGGGGAACAAAACTATCGAACTCGAGTTTCGGAGAAGTCTTAAACCAAGGCCTACAGACTTCCTTAGTGACCGACGCCAAGCCGAACGCTTCCAAGGGGCTGTCTCCACCTCTTCAGTCACTCACCCATGGCGTCCGCCAAGGCAGCAAGATGGGACCACACTGGTTCCTCATGCTTATCAATGATGTCCCGGGAGAAATTCCTGCTCGTTGGAAATATGCCGACGACTCCAACTTTGGGATAAGTATGAGCAACTCGGCTCCCGACTACAGCGCCCTGTGGAATATATTTAAGTCTCTAAAATTGGGCCGCCAACAACCGTGTCACCATCAACCATACCACGACCAGGATTATGCACATTGTTACCGCCACAGTAGGATAAACTAGAAGAGAGAGAGAGAGAGGGATATAGAAAGGGAGACAGGAGAGAGACAGAGGGAGTGTTTACAACGAACTTTGCTGCGGTGTTAAATGTGAAACAGATGGCCCTCGCCTCGGGGCTGACTAACTCACTCCCTGTGGGGTCCAGAAGATAGTTTCTAGTCCAGTGAGCTAACAGGTCAGGGAACTAATAAGCCCTACATTACACCCGAAACACGTAAATTTTTATATGGTTTAACACCCTACTCTATTCAAATATATCATATGTAGTTGTTAATAGTGAAGGAACGTATGAGTGAATTAATTATCTCATATGTAACATATGTAATTTGTGCTCTGCAGGTTTTGACTGAATAAAGAACAATCGAGTCCTATGTGCAAGGGTCTCATTATCCCACAGTCGCTCATCGGGCGGTTACACACATCATCCTCTCCTATGACCTTGTCCCACCTCCCTCCATTACTTTGGGCCCCAGCACACCCCAGGTTGTGGACTCCACCAAGTTCCGTGGTGTCACTAGAGAGAAACTAAATTGGAATACACACCTCAATGCAATTGTCAAATCCTCCAGTTTTCGTCTCCTCCTCCGCCGTCTCTAGTCCCTTGGAGTTCCCGCGCCCGATGTCCTCGGTGCTTACTTAACCTTCAAACTTTTCAAGTTTACCTATGCTTCCCTGTCTGGTCTTCCACCCTAAATGCCACACAGCGGAAACTTTTAGAAAAGGTGCAGAAGAGGGCGTGCAAAATTATTCTCTCCCCCTCTTACTTCACAAACCACGAAGCGCTCAACACACTCACCCTCTCGGCTCTCTCTGATCATCACCATGACTTCATCTGCAAATTTGAGGAGAAGCTTCTGCACCACTTTCGACACCGTCTGCTGCTTCCACCGGAGATTTCTCGTCCGCGTACTGCCATTTGACACTACAACTGCATCCAGCCCATAAGAGCACATACTGAACGCTATAAGAGCAGCCCAATTCCAACCATTGTAAAAATTATCAACAACTCGTAGTTAACCAGTGTGTTCACTCCCTGCCAATCTTACTTTTGCACTGTTACTATAGAAATTCCCTGTTGTATGTTCTTCTCCCCCTCTTTATTATATATCAAATTTGTACCACTTATGTTACGCATATTATTTGTCAACCAAGTGACCCATTCCCTAATTATGCAAAGGTATATTTCCAGCCTTTTGGCTGCCATATTCTTGCAATAAACAGTTAATTATTATTATTATTAAATAGTATCTAATAAGTCCAAATGCATGCGGATCTCAATATACAAATAATACCTCATAAGTCAGGAGTCAACCCAGGACCTTCAAGTTAAACTAGACATTCTTGGTTGTACACACAGAGGTTGCTACTTCGATGCGCTTGTGAAATCTTACCTAGTTCATGAACTGGCATATGTGTGTGAATGAAAAAGTAAATAAAATTCACATAGGTAAAAATCACTTTAGTTTTACATTTAAAAGAAACGATGCACATTCGGAAAAGGTCGATCACGGAAACTACTATAAAAATAGGTTTTCTTAATATATTTTGTGGTGCTTCAAGCAAATCTAACCTTCAAATTTCCGTCGAAAATAAGCCGTTATGGAGATACGACCCCAGTTATCAACAATATTGGTTGCACAATGTGAGCAGGGCTTCGAAGTAGAGGGAAATTGTGGGATAAAAACACGAGAACAAAAATGACGAAACGAAACCTAACGAAACCTCCTAACCAGAGAAACCAGAAGGATCTAACCTAACTTTCTAGCCCCCCTGACCCCTGTTGTTTAAAAAACTTACCTTAATTAACAGATGCTAGAGGATAAAGTGATGTTATTTTGTGATTGTTGTATTCGGCTTGGAACGTGTTCAGAGCAAAATATTGTCGGTTATGTTCCTTCTTATTGCCGGTACGAAGCACCCAACTCTTGATATCCTTCCTCAACCGTTCTATATTTTGCGTATGAACGCCTGTAGCACTTCACAGTGGTTGGCAGAATACCACAAGCCTAAAAAATATCAATAGCAGGAGTTTTATTTTCAAATACACGATGAATGATTTGCCAAGCTGCGATAGAACACTAGTGCAGTCCAGTAGAGTCGCAGACTAGCTAATTGATATGAAACTCTGAGCCTGCACAGGAGTAATGAGGGTTAAAGAAAGAGTGGAAAGCGCGGCGCTCTTCAAGAGTAGCCCGTGCGAACTCTGATGGATTACCAAATACCCTTTATTAGTACGATTTTTACCCCCGTGTAAACCCCGCCATCTAGTGTGTGAGAAAGGTACGAAATTAGAAAACTTCTCTGGAGTAACTGCTTTAAAACTCGTGACCGCCTATACCCCCATAGTGCCTTCAGTATGCGACTTTTCATTTATTTTAATAATTACCTAGTTAATGTTATTAGAATATTGCCATTCATTATGTATTATACCGCATGGCATGCTAGAAATCAATCAAAACAGGCAATGCAATTTCACGTAAATGATTTACATTGTAGATATTGCAGTGTTACTTCATTCCACTGACTTGTTTACATGGTATATACTGTACTTGAGGGGCAACATTTCATATGGTTGTGTTTTCAGTTATCATTATTAATAGTGGCTCCTTTGTATTCACAATCATTCAATGTACATAAACTGAAAATCTTGTGTCCCCTTTAAACTGACAAATTAGTTTGCTTGCACTATAAAGCCATCCCCCAAAAAGTATGGGGGGAATACATTAAAATGGAATTTAAGTTAAAATACAGTAGTATACGAATATTTATTTTTATTACAAGAACTGTCAGCCAACAAAAGCACAACTATTTCTAAACACATTAAGTAAGCATTCAAGTGTTTCAGTTTTGGACGAGAGCTGCGTGGTTTGAATGAATCCTTGGTGAAGTGTTGGCTGCATAGAACAAAACCCCTGGTGAGTTTTGAGAGTGGCTTATTTAAACACAGTTGTGCAACCTGTAACCACTTTTCACATCTGCAAGGAGGGGAAGGTGTCATTAAAGAGAAATCTAATTAAACTATTGCAAGGGTTGTTCTTCGTTGTTATTTTATTGGATAAAATTGCATTTTCAACCACTCACCTCTTTGAACATGGACATTTTTCTTGTGAGTGTGTTTTTATGGGTATCAAACGATTTTGACCTTCATTGCTTTGTATAAATAGAGCGTTTGGTCCCAAATCATTACGTTATTAAAAACTATTTTTTAGTACTAAAATCGTGTTTACGTAAATAAATTATTTAATTTCCGACACTATTATGCATTTGCGACGAAAATGGTATAGAATAAAGGTTTCTTATAATAGCCTTTTAAGTGTTACACAATTGAAAAATTCTCGATTCGATGGTTGTGAAAAACTGCAATAATAGCATTCATCCTATTTTGGGTCAAGAATATGAAAGAGCACACACAAAAATGTATGCGATTAGGGGCAAACTCTCCAATAATACCAATTTCTGCCGTATATCATGATCCTACACCCTTCTAAATAAGCAAAACTAAACAAAACGTAACCTTGTCCTAATGGTATTGTAGGTATTCGTGGTATAATGTTGTCTAGCACTCAGGATGGATGGAAACTCTAAGGTGGTTTTCTTGTATAATATAAGTTATATGATAGACAGTCTGGTACTGGAGGTGCCGTGTGGTGAGGAGCTGCTCAGTAGAGACGTTCGGTGAGTAGAGTGTTGAAGGAGGTAGATGTGCAGGAGCTTCGTTAGAGAAGATGTTGCCTGTTGCTGGCCTCCTGGTTGAATGAATGCTGACAGCGTGGAGCTTGCTGGAGGAGGTGTTGCTTGTTCAGGAAGATGGGCAGAATGAATCTCAATGGAGAGACAGAGCTTATATACCCAGCAGCAGCCGCCAGTCCTCTATGAATCATGTTGGGAAAACCCAGAAAGTCGCCGGTGAATAGTTTCGTTGCTAGGCTACCGTACCATCTGGTGTCAGCTCTGGCTTGGTTGCTAGGATACGGCAGCGCGTGGGAATGCGATACGCAGTTGTAGGGGAGACGTCCACTACAGTATCAAGAGCAAGTAGTGAGGATAAGGAGTCAGTGACGATGAGACTGTCAGTGGCAGTGTCTTCAACAAGTTTCAGGGCTGTGAGTATGGCAAATAGTTCAGTTTGTAGAGTGGATGTCCAGTTACTAATTCTAGCTCCTTTCTCTATTACATTACCGTTAGGCTGAGTCAAAATGACAGCACTCCCAGCCCCCCCCCCCCCACACAGTGTTAAGAGAGCTGTCAGTGTAGATGGTGTGTGTGATGTTATGTTCAATCTGCAGTTTATGTATGTGGTCAAGAGGTCTCACTTTGGCAGTTTGTTGGAGATAAGGATTATGTGTGGTCAGTCGTTTAGGCGGGTTCGTGGGTGTTGTGATATCGAAGGGAATTGTCCGCCAGGGTGGCAGGAAGCGCTGCTGTGTCTCAGCTTTGTACAGATTGTCTAGTCCAAACATCCTCATATATTTAGTTGTAGTTGTATTTATTCTATCTTTGACACAGGGTATACCTAGTTTTTTCCTCATATTAGTAATTTAGTGCTCATCGGACAGCCTAAAATAATTCTAAGGGCTTTATTTTGCATTTTTTCGAGCTTGCCTTTCCCGTCACGAAGGATCAGGGCTGGTGCGTGGTATCTTTGTTTTTTTTTTTCACAAGAACTAAAAGAACAAAAAAAATCATAAAACAATGTTAGAACAAAAAAAAAACATGATTTCACATTCTCCTTTAAGTGTAAAAAAACGGTTAGCATGAAGATATAAAAAAAAAATTAAATTTCCCCAATAAGTATATCACAGTATATTGTATCTGACATTATAACAAAAAATAAGTTGAAATAATCTATTTGTTTCACAAGAAGTAAAAGAAAACAAAATAATGTTAGAAGATGAAAAAATATGATTCATATTCTCCATAAAGTGAAAAAAAACCAGTTAACAGAGCGATAGAAAACAATCAGTTTATTAATTATGACACTCTTGGTAAAATCTTCATAATTTAACTAAATTGCCCACAGACAGAGATGGAATTATGGCTGCACTCTTGTTTATACATTATCAATTATGACACTTACGGTAAAGTCTCCATAAATTAACTTAATTGCCTACAGACAGAGGTGGAATTATCGCTGTGCCCTTGACATATGCCACTGGTCAACAACTCTAATGCTTGCTCAAAATACATTATGTACAGATTGGGTTGATAATGTATTGTACATACTAGTGAAGGCCTTTAAGGTCTCCACTATAGCACCATTCAGTTCTAGTGTCTTTAGTGGCATTGATTCATTCCCCGTGTTCACCTGCTGTTGCTGGTGGTGGTACTGTTGAAAGTGGACCTCCTGTTGTTGATAAGCCAACTGATGATGGATCAGTTGATCCAAGTGTTCCTGCTGGTGCAGACGCTGGCACGATTGGTGGTGGTGACTGCCTTCTCCCTCGAAGAGGAACTTTTATCTCCACAACTCATAATTATGCTTCAATTTTGGCGCGTAGATCAACCTGGTTTGTTTACATTTATCTTGGATAAGGCGTATCAACCCTATCGAGTTGCGGCGTTCGAGTTACTATATACTGTAGTAACCCGATGTTCGGGATTGATATTCGAGCTTGACGAATCCATTTGACGGGTTACCAAACAGTAACCCGAAATTCGGGATTGCTCTTCGGACTTGCTGCCCCGAGTGTTTAAAAGAATGGCCTATAGTCATACACCGTGCACTCAAACATAGACACACGGAGTCATAAACACACATGCACTCATACACAGACACACACACACACACACACACACACACACACACACACACAGGCAGTGCCTGCTCACCTGCGGACAACAATACCATATCAAACAAAAATTCATATTTTTTGTTTCAGAACTGTTGAAACTTCAAAGTAAAAACATATAGATTTTACTCAAAATTAATTACAACTTCTTATTTCTGGCAACGTTTCTGCGTCTGAAGCCAACAATGTATACCACGATTATCTGATGAGATTTAAGATATGATACCAGAAACGTGGAATATTGCTACGTGGGATATTTGCAATAAAGATACAAGACAGTCAGTTATTGCCAGACTAATCAAGAATCAAGCCTACACTGGGAGCATTAAGGCGAGGACGGAACCCTGGTTGTCAGGAAGTGCTGGAGTTGGGTCTTCTTGACAACTAAGTGAATCAACTATGGCTGCACCACTTCTCCGCGCCCACACCTCACGTCACCAGTGTTAAGACATTGTTAGAGAGCTAGGTATTAAAGAGAAGGACGGACGGAGAAAAGGAACACAAGTACATTACCTCAAACAGAAAATGTCATATAAATTCTAGTATTCTAGTGGCCGAGTGAGCAGCCAATAGGTGTGTGTGTCAATAACTCACCAATAGATGCTCATCTTAGAAATTCTCATCTTGAATAAAAACAAAAGCATTAGGACTCAAAATCAAGCACTTTGATTACATATTTACCTTCAGGAGTCTGGTTAAAACAGGTTTATAGACAGCAGAAACGCCTGACTAAAAACGTTCTGACAAAAACACAATACGTTGGTAGTCATGGCTCTTCTGTACACCAGAATATGAATGTTATTTTCCAACGCTCGGCGATCACAACCACTGACTCCCTACACCGTCTTTACGGTCTTCCACACACACACACACACACACACACACACACACACACACCTATTGGCTGCTCACTCGGCCTCTAGAATTTATATGACTCGCGGAATTACTTGCTAAGGCGACATTTTAGCTTTCGTGACAATTCCTAACACTTCATCCCTCCCTGGTCTCACAGCTTGTCTTATAACTCACTTTAAGGTATGATTTATCTTTTTTTTTAATAAAGAATGATCATATATATTTTTCGAAACTGCTCAGAGATGTTATGAGAGATGAGGGGAAGGTGTTGAGATACCCAGAATTTATGAGGCCTCCGTGTCTTCTATGGCACAGCTGACTCAGATCATGGTGTAAATAAAGCTTTCTCATGTTATAATGAAGCTTGAGTTATCTCACAGGTCGTTTCAAACACTGGAGTTATCTTACCACTCGTTTCAAACTCCTGAGTTACCTTACCTCTCATTCTCAATATCTCAAACACCTTTAAAATAATTCCCAACACTCTTACGCCTATTACAACCATCCCAAACACCTGTGCTTCACTAAACATAAACTAACACCTGTGTCTTATGAACCTCTAAGCCGAACACGTCTGGGGCTGCCTACCCACCTCCACCTTCATTTTACACACCTGCTCTTCCCAACTCTCCATCGTTGCTGTCCACATCAAATCTTCCATCTCCATCCTCCACCTCCCTCTAGTATTTCCCTGTTTGTGATTATTCATTTACCTTTTAAAACCAGTAGATTATCGTTTCTTTGAACAAACACCAAGAATCATTCACTTTGTCACTGTAGACACGTCTTATTCACCAAGCTGACTCACTTCTCATAATACAAAGCTTTATTACTCAATTACCTGAAAGTCGACAGTCATTATGAAATTCTACACCAGCTGGATCGCTATTTACACTGACCAAAAAGGACATTTATAACGCCCAGAGAGAATTTCATTATTGTAATAAAGTTATGCTACACTTGTACACTTGGACCCATGGCTTCTATCTTGTTATGCGTGTATGTACATATGTTATGTTTCTTATCATTGGGTTTTGTTTTGTTTGGGGTTATAGTACAGTATAGTATTAGTAATTTTCATTGTTCCCTTCACTTACTAGAATATTCCTTGCTTCTCTTCCAGATGCCATACTACCCTTGGTCAGTTATATGAACAATAAAGACTAGAAAAAGGTCGACTCTAGTCTTCTTTCACCACAATTATATAATGCGTTTCTTATGATTTAAAAAATTCTAAATCATATATTCAGGCGGGGAGAGCAGCCCGGGTGAACAACTACCCCAGCTTTTCTGAATGCTTGAATGTTCTGACTGCAAGGGTCCATCAGTGAGAAATTTTTTTGTGATAAACTATATAACACAAACTAATTCCTTTCTTTTAGATTAATGACAGTGATGAATTACCAACGTATGATAATTGATAAACCTAATTCCAGAATACATTAACTTAAGTCAAAGATTTTTTTGTTAGGTTAGGTAAATCAGGAAGACAATACTGTTGACGATTCTCACTAATATTCACTAATTCGCTTTTAAAAGAGCTTTCTATTGCGTCTGGGCGGACCAGATGTCAACCAGGGTAAGATAAATTTGGTTACCTCCGTTGATGGAGCTGAAGAATTTTCTTTCACCATTGTATACAAGAATCATTCCTTCGTCTATCTACGGCTGCTTTAGCCCTCTGATGATCAACTCGTGTCTTTGTAATATTTATAATGTTTGCCACTGCAGGATCGTGACATCTATAATGAGCGCATGTTTATGAGTTTTCAAGTATTGGGAATAACTTAGTCATCTACAAGCAGATCACCTGAATAAGAGATAATTATCAAGATGAGATGCAAAGGAGAAAGCGCTCAATACCAATTAAGTGTTTGTATTAGCTTAGGATACGCGCTTGGATACCCTAGATGTGAGTCTTGTAGGCAATAACTGCCTATTAATGACAAGGGCAGTGTGAATACAACATTCTATATGCCAAGTCATAGGAACACAAGGAGAGAACGTGGCCAGTACTGCACACAACCGCCTTCACTTACTCAACTTGTAAAGTTAGGTACAGCTGGGTCGACTCAAAGTGCCCTGGGAACGAACCACCGACCCTGGGACTGGAAGCGAGCACTGTACCGATTCAACCGCCATGGTCCAATGCTTAGTAAAACATAATATTAACAACTACTTATTAACAGGGAAAACATAATTACATTTGTTAATATATATTTTGTATCTTTGGTTAAAATAAAGCTTTGATATAATGAAACAGTGAAATAATAAAACACTGAAATTTATACGGTAGTGAAATAGTAAAAGTTGTAAATTAGTAACGTAATAAAGTAGCAGAGTAGTAAAATATTAGAAAAATAAAGAAGTGAAACAATGAAACAGCAGATTGGTGAAACAGTAAAACAACGAAATACTTGGAAATGAAACAGTGAAGTAATCAAATAGTGAGGAATATAAGCAACGAAATAACGAGAGAAAATATAAAAAGTGGAGTAGAAAGTGAACTAATAGAAGCAGTGTGAGAGTGACGCCCGGAGTTTTAAACACCCTCTTCCGTTGAAGAGGGTCATCGTGTTTCAACCCGAGTTTAAAGAAAAATGAGTCCTGAAGGACACCTCAGTACAGTACTTGACGGGGTGGTGTGGCGCTAAAATTAGCTAATTCTAATTAAATTAATTTATAATATTGGAATTTGTTAGTTTTACCGCCACAAGTACTGTACTACGGTGTCCTTCAGGACTCATTTTTCTTTAAACTCGGGTTGAAACACGATGACCCTCTTCAACGGAAGAGGGTGTTTAAAATTCCAGGTGTAAATACGCGAAACTTTGAATCATTGAAGCAGTAATGTAGCAAAAGAGTGAATTATGAACCGCCGTGAAAGACTACTTGAGTGAAACGGTGAAACATTTGAACACTTGTGTCAAGAAAGTGCCACCGAGGAAGTTGTGAGTCTCCCTCTCCCCAGTCAACACCATAAAACTTTCATTTCTGTTTGCTCTTTAATCTTGTTTTTTTTTCTGTTTAAAATGAAATTATAGAAAAAAAAACTTCAGTCAGACTTTGCTGAGTGATGAACGTACAGTATTTTAGCGCCAGATTCCCGACATAAAATTTAATACAAAGCGAAAAGAAATTACTTTTACGAGAATAAGAAAGAGCTCTGTGAAAGCCGGGAGGCCTCGTCGTCATAGCAGTGTGCTTTCTTTCAATTATGACGTAATACAGGTGCCAGGCAGCTAGCCCCTGCTTACCTTACACTCAAGTGACAACACGACACTCTGTACCAGGAAAAGAACAATTGCTTTCTTCTTTATTATTTGCTTACTCGCTCTAAAATGTATTTTTACAATTTTGTGTTAGACAATATAACACACTGGAGACAACAGGAATCGAAGTGTTCATTTAGAAATTCATCGGACCACTCCGTAAAGATACTTCATGGAGTGAGTTATACATCGTCGGTTGTGTACATCATTTATTTTGTAATCTTACCTCAGTTTCTCTTTCATTTCCTTCTCAGTAAAAGTGAACGGGTAAGAAGGAAAACACTGAAATAGAATAAGTAAAGATTGTGCACGAGATTTTTATTATGGAGAATATCCGGATATAAAGGAAGTGAATTAGGAAGAAATAAATTAATCCAGTGAGGTAAATTAGCATTTCTTAATGGAAGTGGAATATTTTGATTTAATATTTAATAACCAGTAAGAGATGACTGAGTGGCATTGGGTGTCTGTTGCCTGTGTCTGCTGCCTGTATCTGCCGCCTGCATCTGCTTCCTGTGATTGCTGTCTGTGTCTACTATCTGTGTCTGATGTCTGCGTTTGCTTGTCTGTGTCTGCTGTATGTGTCTGCTGTATGTGTCTGCTGTATGTGTCTGTTGTCTGTGTCTGCTTCCTGTGCCTCCTGCCTGTGTCTGCTGTCTGTGTCTGCCGCCTATGTCTGCTTCCTGTGGTTGTCTGTATCTACTTCCTGAGTCTGCTTCTTGAATCCGCTTCCTGTGTCTGCTGCCCGTCTCTGCTTCCTGTGTCTGCTGCCTGTCTGTGCTGCCTGTGTCTGCCGCCTGTGTCTGCTGTCTGTGTCTGCTTCCTGTGTCTGCTGCCTGTGTCTGCTTCCTGTGTCTGTCTCTGAATCTGCTTCCTGTGACTGTTTCCTGTGTCTGTTTCATGTGCTTGCCGCCTGTGGCTGCTGCCTGTGTCTGCTGCCTGTATCTGCTGTCTGTGTTTGCTGCCTATGTCTGCTTCCTGTGGTTAATGCCTGTATCTACTTCCTGAGTCTGTTTCGAATCCGCTTCCTGTGTCTGCTTCATGTGTCTGCTTCCTGTGTCTGCTGCCTGTCTGTGCTGCCTGTGTCTGCCGCCTGTGTCTGCTTCCTGTGCCTGCTGTCTGTGTCTGCTTCCCTGTGCCTGCTGCCAATGTCAGCTTCCTGTGTCTGCTGCCTGTGTTTGCCGCCTGTGTCTGCTATCTATTTCTGCTTCCTGTGTCTACTTATGTGTCTGCTGTCTGTATCTACTTCCTGTGTCTGCCGCCTGTTCGCTGTCTGTGTCTGCCGCCTGTATCTGCTTCCTCTGTCTGCTGCCTGTGTCTGCTTCATGTGTCTACTTCACGCGTCTGCTGTCTGTGTCTCCTTCCTGTGTCTGCTTCATGTGCCTGTTGCCTGTGCCATCTGCCTGTGTCTGCCGCCTGTGTCTGCTTCCTCTGTCTGCTGCATGTGCCTGCTTCATGTGCCAGCTGCCTGTGTCTGCCGCCTGTGCCTGCTTCCTGTGTCTGCTGCCTGTGTCTGCCGCCTGTGTTTGATTCCCGTGTCTGCTGCCTGTGCCTGCCGCCTGTGACTCATTCCCGTGTCTGCTGCCTGTGTTTGTTGTCTGTGTCTGCTGCTCGTGTCTGCTCCATTTGTCTGCTACCTGTGTCTGCTGTCTGTGTCTGCTTCTTGTGTATGCTGTCTGTGTCTGCTGCCTGTGTGTGCTACCTGTGTGTGCTACCTGTGTGTGCTTCTTGTGTCTGCTTCTTGTGTCTGCTTCCTGTGTCTGCTGTCTGCGTCTGCTTCCTGTGTCTGCTGTCTGTGTCTGCTTCCTGTGTCTGCTGTGTCTGCTGTCTGTGTCTTTTGACTGCCGCCTGTGTCTGCTTCCTGTGTCTGCTGCCTGAGTCTATGTCCTGTGTCTGCTGCCTTTGTCATCTGCCTGTGTATGTCACTTGTGTCTGCTGCCTGTGTCTGCTACCTGTGTGTGCTTCTTGTGTCTGCTTCCTGTGTCTGTCGTCTGTGTCCGCTTCTTGTGTCTGCTTCCTGTGTCTGCTGTCTGTATCTGTTTCCTGTGTCTGCTGCCTGCGTCTGCTTCCTATGTTTGATGTCTGTGTTTGCTTCCTGCATCTGCTGTTTGTATCTGCTGCCAGTGTCTACTTCCTGTGTCTGCTGCCAGTGTCTACTTCCTGTGTCTGCTGCCAGTGTCTACTTCCTGTGTCTGCTCTCTGTGTCTACTTCCTGTGTCTATCTGTGTCTTTTGCCTGTGTCTGTGTCTGCTTCCTGTGTCTGCTTCCTGTGTCTGTTTTCTGTATCTTCTTCCTATAAGAACATAAGAACATAAGAAAATAAGGAGTCTGCAATAGGCGGGTTGACCTGTGCATGGCAGCTCCTGTCGAGAGTTACTACCACTCTCTATCATCCATGAATCTATCTAGCCTCCTTTTGAACTTTCCAGCGTTCCAACACTTACTACAAAGTTGCTAAGCTTGTTCCACTCGTCCACCACCATATTTGTGAACCAGTTCCTTCCTATCTCCCTCCTAAACCTAAACTTGTCCAACTTAAATCCGTTGCTCCGAGTCCTATCCTGCTCGAATATTATAAGAACTTTATCTATATCCCCTTTATTGATTCCTTTCACCCACTTAAATACTTCTGTCATATCTCCCCGCACTCATCGTCTTTCTAGGGAATGCAAGTTTAGTTTCTTTACCCTATCTTGATATGGAAGGTTTCTAAGTCCCGGAATCATTTTCGTCATTCTTCGCTGCACCGACTCCAGTGAATTGATATCCATTCTATAATAGGGGCACCAGAACTGAACCGCATAATCGAGGTGCGGCCTGACTAGCGCAAGATATAGTTGCAATAAGACCTCTGCACTATTATTACGTACACTTCTAGATATAAAACCCAATACTCTGTTTGCCTTATTTCGAACATTAACGCACTGTTTTCCAGGCCGTAGGTCCGGGCTTACAAGTACCCCTAAGTCTCTTTCACAAGTCGACTTCTCTAGGTTAATGTTGTTTAGGCTGTATACATTGACAGTATTTGTTCTTCCATCTGTGTCTATCTGTGTCTTTTGCCTATGTCTGTGCCTGCTTCCTGAGTCTGCTGTCTGTGTCTGCTGTCTGTGTCTGCCGCCTGTGACTGCTTCCTGTTTCTGCTACCTGTGCCTACCATGACAAAATATAAACAACAGTTTCATTATTCATATAGGACTAATGTTGATGCGTTCCAGCTGTATACAGGGTGTCTCAAAAATGTTTACACTCATTATCAAACAATACAGCCTTTATAGCAACCTGTATTCATTTTTTGAGACAACCTAGTTTTAAATTAACTTATCATCAAAATCATGATAATTAAACAAAATCACAAAACTAAATTTACAGATAAAGTTACATAAACACTTTTACTCGTATATCCGCGTATAAAATGTATCAAATCACATACTAAAGGTTTCAAAACTATATAAAAATGTATTAACCAAATACAAATTCATAAAATTACGTAGAAATACACAAAACTACATATAAAATCATATAACTACATAATACATAACATCACATACAGATTCATATAACAACATTGGAAAATATGTAAACAAAAAGTGACACTGACTCTCCCTTCACAATGTCTATCTTTACAGGCCGTGTCATTCTCAGCTCTCGTCGACTTCTGACCGTCACCGCTGTGCTTTACAGGGGCTCACTGGCCGATCCCTGTAAGCCAGTCAAGCCAGTAATGTTATCCTTGTGACCGGAATAAAGGTCAGAGGTCATCATTTGTGCCCTCACCTCACTGACCCCTTCAGCGGTAAGTATGCGGTATAGTTAGTTTGTGTTCATAGTTTGTCTGTAAGGCTGTAGTCTCTTGAGGTGCTTCTACAGACACACAGACACAATTGGAAATAATGAAGTGTGGAGCAGAAGTGGTCGTGTTGCATAAAATAATGTTAAACTAAGGGAAATCGAGACACATTTAATGATTTATATACTGTATGGTTGGATCCGGTAAAATAGATCAATCATATGATTTCGTACATTGTTTTAGAGAAAACCTAACCTAACATAACCTAACCTGCCGTGTTAGAGCCGTGGCCGTTGTAGCTTTAGCAAGTAATTGACATACAATTGTTGGGTGATCATCTGATTGGCCTTAAAACACAATGGTCTCGTGTGAGCTAGGGGTAACTTTTTTATTATTGTTATAACCCCATAAAAAGATCCCCTTCATTATCTTAGCACTACCAGACTGTACTTAGGTTAGGTTAGGTTAGGTTAGGTTAGGTTAGGTTAGGTTATACTTTGCATACACATTTTGCGTACACATCACTTCAAATTTACTATATAAATACGAATTAAGGTGAAATTATCCCTATAACACAATTATTCCCTAAAACGCCTGGGTGAGAGCACAACAGAGGTCTCTCTCTCAACACAAAGGATAAAACACCAGCTGGGCGGAGCGTAATACCTTCCACCGAATAAATTGTAATGTTAATAGTAACAAGGTAATATAAGTGACAGGTGAGGCAGTTATTGTCTGTGTGTCATCTGCAGTCTATTTTTTATCATTAGTGAAGGAAAGTCTCTTGTCTCGCTCTCTCTATACCATCTGTGGGTAAGACAGTCCCTTGTCTGTTATCATCGGTGGTATGTGAGAATCATTTATCTATTCCCTATTTCCTCAGCGGGTGAGAATCACTATTTATCTTTCTATTGCCATGATCTTCCTATCTATTTACTATTGATGTCTGTCTGTTAGCACCAGTAGTTATGGCGTTCACCAAATTTATCATCCTGAGTGAGAGATTTCAGCTTATGTGTGTAATGACAGCACACTGTCAGTCCATATACAATTAAAAAGACTTAGTGTGGACCACTTAGCAACCCCTTCACTACAGGGACGCCACTTTTAGTATTTTATTTGGCTACCGAGCGCCAGACGATTTTATTCAGCTCAGATGGGGAACATCGTACACAAGGGGTTAAAGGACACTTCGATATTTCTTTAAATTACATTATGTTCCTTGACTGATATACAGAGCTTTACACCGTCACTCACAGCTCGCCTTGCATTATGCGCCTCAGTAATCCTCTCACTATTAATCTGGGATAAAGCAATTATTGCATTAATTTCGTTACAATTCGTTACTGATACCGAGTGTAACATAAAACTGTCCTATAACAAATTAAGTCAGGTTCAGAGGGGTATTAACTTCTTTACTCTTGAGTCTTGTTGTAACTTGTTGTACCAGGAAAAAAATACCAATATAAAATAACTGAAACAATTAATAAAAATAATATGTGGAAGAAAACTTTGACAGATACAACAACAACCACATAGATCCGAAGCAACACACACTGGTCTATACCACTCCTCTATGATATGATAACACAAGTGTCATCATATTTCGTGAAGAAGTGATCCCAGGGAGGGACACGCATAAGATGCCCTGGTATCACGGCCAAACGTCGTTCACCAACACACTCCGGGCCAGCGAGGCAGGAGGGACCACGAGTCTCACTCTGCCATCGATTAGTTGTAATCTTTCATAATTTAGGGGTGATATTATATACCATATTGACGATGAAGGTCGTGAGTCATACACTGTTACTCAGACTTCAGTGTCCACTTAATACTTCTAGACCCACCTTTATAATCGCAAATGTCTTTTCTTATCTATGACAATATAGAAGAGAAAAGGGCACTTCTGCATTCTCCAGTTTAATACAATTAAAAAATTTTTCTGCTCATTACACCTTCCTTCCTACATCACTTAAAAATTATGTGTGGATTACATTTCCGAAGCCGGATCATATACACTTTCTTTAAGCCAGAATATATACTTATTCCTTAAGCCGGAGGAAATAAACATACCGGTACCTTACGAGAGCAGTAACTAGCGTGTCTTTATATTAACTCGCCTCCTAAGGGCTTTACATGGTATTGGAATGACCCTTTGTGTTTGAGTCTGTCTGTGTGTTTCCGGACCATCGCCAATAATGTAATAAGGTGTATATATATATATATATATATATATATATATATATATATATATATATATATATATATATAGAGAGAGAGAGAGAGAGAGAGAGAGAGAGAGAGAGAGAGAGAGATTTGAGTGTGTGTGTGTGTGGAGAGAGAGAGAGAATTGCTGTGTTTAGTCTGATTATCTCAAGTCTTAATGGAACAATATATCGTTACGACTGTCATTTAAATCATAATTGATATCACGTCACCACCGGCCGCTACCGTACGATCATTTCTCTAGTGTTCACAGTCGCTTTTTACTTTACATATCCGTACTTGTTTTCATTCAATCAATCATTAAATATAAAAGAAAATTTATATTTTCAACCAACAATGAACAATTTAAAAAACATGAAGCCGGGCAGTTATTGATTTCATTGTACTGTATCCAGACACCTTGAAGAAAATTATAGGAAAATCTTCTCTTTGTATACTGTAAGTATATGGTCAACGAAATGATGATGTTACTTTTATGTCCGAGCATTTCTGCCCTTCAACAGCTAATGTCTCTTTTCTCATACACTTAAGTCACTAGATAACAACTTTGAATAATTTAGAGATGGTTGTCATTGTTGTTAGAATTCAGTCATGTGATATTTAAATCACAAAATACCAAGTTAACTCTAAAACAATATCCACTCTATTAGATGAACATAAACAGATTAAATTTTTTAAATACTTTTCAGTATTGTCAAGAAGAAAATATTATAAAAATATATCAGTTGAAAGAGGCAGCAGAAAAAAAAAGTATTGGTTTCACATTGAGAACAGAAAATGAAATAAAACTTTTGCCGTCGACTTATTGAAAACGTCCAGTTTGAAAAAGTGTACTACTATTTTTTAGAATTTAGATTAAATTATGCTGGCCATTTCCATGTCCCGCTGCAGCTAACACACAACCAATCTCAGTTTTCCCCCAACAAAAAATTTTATTCAACTACTTTTTTTTTTCAAAACACTTTACTTATGGTAAAACTATTAAACGATTGAGTACGCTTAATATTGGCGGTTGGTAGTCACTGTACATACTGATAGTAACTGTATCCTGAGTACGGGTAATAACTGTATCCGGAGTACCGGCAGTAACTGTATCCTGAGTACCGGTAGTAACTGTATTCTGAGTGCAGGTAATAACTGTATCCTGAGTACAGGTAATAACTGTATCCGGAGTACCGGCAGTAACTGTATCGTGAGTACTGGTAGTAACTATCCTGAGTAAAGGTAATAGCTGTATCCTGAGTACAGATAGTAACTGTATCCTGAGTAAAGGTAATAACTGTATCCTGAGTACAGGTAATAACAGTATCCGGAGTACCGGCAGTAACTGTATCCTGAGTACTGGTAGTAACTGTATCCTGAGTAAAGGTAATAACTGTATCCTGCGTAAAGGTAATAACTGTATCCTGAGTACAGGTAATAACTGTATCTGGAGTACCGGCAGTAACTGTATCCTGAGTACTGGTAGTAACTGTATCCTGAGTAAAGGTAATAACTGTATCCTGAGTACAGGTAATAACTGTAACCTGAGTACTGGTAGTAACTGTATCTTGAATACTGGTAGTAACAGTATCCTGGCTACTGGTAGTAACTGTAACTTAGGTACTGGTAGTAACTGTATCCTGGATACTAGTAGTAACTGTATCCTGGGTACTGGTAGTAACTGTATCCTTGGTACTGGTAGTAACTGTACCTTGGGTACTGGTAGTAACTGTAACTTAGGTACTGGTAGTAACTGTACCTTGGGTACTGGTAGTAACTGTATCCTGGGTACTGGTAGTAACTGTACCCTGAGTAGTAGTAGTAACTGTATCATGGTTACTGGTAGTAACTGTATCCTGGCTACTGGTAGTAACTGTAACTTAGGTACTGGTAGTAACTGTATCCTGGATACTAGTAGTAACTGTATCCTGGGTACTGGTAGTAACTGTATCCTGGGTACTGGTAGTAACTGTACCTTGGGTACTGGTAGTAACTGTATCCTGGGTAATTGTAGTAACTGTATCCTGGGTACTGGTAGTAACTGTATTCGGAGTACTGGTAGTAACTGTATCTTGAACACTGGTAGTAACTGTATCCTGGGTACTGGTAGTAACTGTATCCTTGGTACTGGTAGTAACTGTACCCTGGGTACTGGTAGTAACTGTATCCTGGGTACTGGTAGTAGCTGTATCCTGGGTGCTGGTAGTAGCTGTATCCTGGGTACTGGTAGTAGCTGTATCCTGGGTACTGGTAGTAACTGTATCCTGGGTACTGGTAGTAGCTGTATCCTGGGTACTAAAAAGTAGTAGTTAACCCATCCTGGGTGCTAGTAGTAACTGTATCCTGGGTGCTGGTAGTAGCTGTATCCTGGTACTGGTAGTAACTATATCCTGGGTACTGGTAGTAGCATATCCTGGGTGCTGGTAGTGGCTGTATCCACCGTTGCTGGTAATAGCTGTATCCTGGGTACTGGTAGTAGCTGTATCCCCTGGGTGCTGAGTAGTAGCTTCAATAATCCTGGGTACTGGTAGTAGCTGTATCCTAGGTGCTGTGTGTAGCTATGTCCTGGTGCTGGTAGTAGCTGTATCCTGGGTACTGGTGATTAACTGTATCCTGGGTGCTGGTAGTAGCTATCCTGGTGCTGGTAGTAGCTGTATCTGGGTGCTGGTAGTAGCTGTATCCTGGGTGCTGGTAGTAGCTGTATCCTGGGTGCTGGTGATAGCGCTATCCTGGGGTGCTGGTAGTAGCTGTATCCTGAGTGCCTGAGCCATGCTTCTATATCCCTGGGTGCTAGTAATGGCGCTGTATCCTAGTGCTGGTAGTAACTGTATCCTGGGTACTGGTAGTAACTGTATCCTGGGTGCTGGTAGTAGCTGTGTCCTGGGTACTGGTAGTAGCTATCCTGGGTACTGGTAGTAACTGTATCCTGGGTACTAGTGGTAACTGTGCTGGGTGCTGGTAGTAGCTGTATCCTGGAGTGCTGGTAGTAACTTCTGTGTCCTGGGTGCTGGTAGTAGCACTGTGTCCTGGGTGCTAGTAGTAACTGTATCCTGGGTGCTGGTAATGCTTCATATCCTGGGTGCTAGTATCCTGGGTGCTGGTAGTAGCTGTATCCTGGGTGCTGGTAGTAGCTGTATCCTGGGTGCTGTTAGTAGCTGTATCCTGGGTGCTGGTAGTAGCTGTATCCTGGGTGCTGGTAGTAGCTGGTAGTCCTGGGTACTGGTAGTAGCTGTATCCTGGGTGGTGGTAGTAGCTGTATCCTGGGTGCTGGTAGTAACTGTATCCTGGGTGCTGGTAGTAGCTGTATCCTGGGTGCTGGTAGTAGCTGTATCCTGGGTACTGGTAGTAACTGTATCCTGGGTACTGGTAGTAACTGTATCCTGGGTACTGGTAGTAACTGTATCCTGGGTACTGGTAGTAGCTGTATCCTAACTATTACATGAAAATGAAGGGATATTCAAATCTCATGACAATGATTTCTCTCACGTCCAACACTGACAGTGATGGACGTATATGAATATCCACTCAGGGTTATTTCGTCTTATTATCTTGATTGGGTTCTAGGACAACTGCCCACTGGACAATTGTCCCCCCGGACTGGTCAGTGCTACTCCTCAAACTGGCAGGTTTAACAAAGTACGTCAGGTCAGGTCAGGTCAGGTCAGGTCAGGTCAGGTCAGATCAGGTAGGGTAAGGTAAGGATAATCCCTAAACTGGTAGGTTAAAATGAACTCAGTAAGTCAGGTCAGGTCTTTGGTCAGCTGTACATAATTTTCACTCGGGCAATGGGGGGCAATTGTCCAGGGGCAGTTGTCCTATGGGGGTGGGGCAGTTGTCCAGGGGGGGCAGTTGTCGGGAGGCAGTTGTCCGGTGGGCAATTATCCAGGGGGCAGTTGTCCTGATACTCTTGAATAAGAACATAAGAACATAAGAATGGAGGAAACTGCAGCGGGCCTATTGGCCCATACTGGGCAGTCCCGTTTACACCCAACCCGTATTGCTCATATGAGCATCCAACCTATGTTTGAAGCAATCCAGTGTATTCGAGTTAATGATGATATTTGGTAACTTGTTCCATTCATCCACTACTCTGTTTCCAAACCAGTGTTTACCTATTTCACGCCTAAATCTAAATTTGTCTAATTTAAAACCATTGTTACGAGTTCGCTCCTGGTTGGATAATTTGAGTACCTTTGTAATGTCCCCTTTGTTTACCCTGCCTTCCACTTATACACCTCTATCAGGTCGCCCCTCGCTCTACGTCTCTCAAGGGAGTGCAAATTAAGATGCTTTAACCTGTCTCTATGCTCAAGGTTCCTAATGCCCGGGATTAGTCTTGTCATTCTCCTCTGAATTCTTTCCAAGGATTCTATATCAATTCTGTAATACGGTGGCCAGAACTGAACTATCGTAATCCAGGTGTGGTCTCACAAGAGCAAGATACAGTTTTAGGATGACCTCGCTAGTCTTGTAACTAACACTCCTTTGTATGAACCCAAGTACTTTATTAGCCTTGTTACGAGTAAAAACACATTGTTTACTTGGCTTAAGGTTCCTACTTATCATTACTCCTAAATCTCTCTCGCAGTCGGATTTCTCTATGGCATCGTTGTTCATCTGGTATCTGGTTTCCCTGTTTACATCTCCTATACTGAGTACTTTACATTTGTCGACGTTGAATTTCATCTGCCATATTTCAGACCATTCGAAAAATTTGTTTAGATCTTCCTGTAGTTTTGCCGAGTCCTCGTCAAATTTGATAACATGTCCTATTTTAGTGTCATCAGCAAATTTACTTATGTTGCTGTCTATGCGGATATCTATGTCGTTTATGTATATAATAAACAATAATGGTCCAAGTACTGAGCCTTGAGGAACTCCACTTGTGACGTTGCTCCAATGGGACTTAGTGCCGTTAATGCCCTAATCCATTTAAGGATGTCACCTTTGATGCCATGAGCTTCTACCTTTCTAATTAGTCTTTCGTGGGGGACTCTGTCGAAGGCTTTACTAAAGTCGAGATATACCACATCATAATTGTGCCCCTCGTCCACCGATTCAAAAACTGATGAAAAGAATGTTAATAGATTAGTTAGGCAAGAACGTCCGCTTGTGAAGCCATGCTGGGAATCATTGATCAATAGGTGCTTCTCCAGGTGATTTCGAATAGAGTTTGAAATGATTGCTTCCAGTAATTTGCCTACTATTGATGTCAGACTGATTGGGCGGTAGTTAGAGGATAGTGATCTATCCCCCTTCTTGAAAATCGGTATTACATTCGCTATCCTCCAGGATTCTGGTACTACACCTGTTTTTAAGGACATGTTAAACAACTTTGCTAAGGGCATACTAAGCTCTTCCTTACATTCCTTTAATACTCTGGCAAATATCTCATCGGGACCAGGTGACTTATTAGGCTTTAATTTGTCTATTTGCTTACTAACATCGTTACTAGTCACTACTATCTCACTTAATTTGTTTTCTTCACTATCTCTGAATAGAGTCGGTGCCTCAGGTATCATGTTTAAATTTTCGGTGGTGAAAACTGTTGAAAAATATTTATTCAAATTATTGCTCATTTCTCCATCGTTATCAGTGAGCTCGCCGGAGTCTGACCGTATTGGTCCAATCTTTTCTCGTGTTTTGGTTTGATACATTTGGTAGAATCCTTTGGGGTTTGTCTTCGCCTCCCTTGCTATCCTTACCTCAATATTCCTCTTTGCTTTCCTTATCTCGGTTTTAACCCTACTCGCCAATACCCTATAATAGTCCCGGAGGTGAATTTCGCCACGATTTATCCTTCTACCTATAGCCTTCCTTTGGCCAATGATGTTCTATAAAAATAATTATTTATCCATTTAGGGTCATTGTTGTCTGATCTGAGTTTTTTGTATGGTATGTTCTGCCTTTGTGCATTAAGTAACTCACTATTTAAATTATCGTGGAACTCGGCAATCTCAGATCTCGTTATCAGGTCAGTGTCATCTGTCAGGTTCACGGCCAAGCGCGACACCCCCTCTCTCAGCTGTCTCTTTAAACTGTCAAAGTTTGCCCTTCTGAAATCTGGTACTTTAGTGGAATTTTCCTTACGTCTGCCCTGAAAATCTAACTGGAATCGAATTTCTTTGTGATCGCTGTTTGCAAGTTCGTTCCCTACCTCGACATTGCTAATGAGGTTTTCTCTGTTCGACAGAACTAAATCCAGTATATTATTACCCAGTGTGGGTTCGGTTATATGTTGACTTAGGAAACAGTCCTGGATCGTCTCGAGAAAATCCTCTGATTCTGAGTTGCCCGTAAGGTCAGTCCAATCTATTTGGCCAAGGTTAAAGTCGCCTACTATACAGACTTTGTTGTGTATGGAAGCCCTGAGCATTTCATCCCAGATAAGTCGCTCATTAACTCTATCAAGATTGGGAGGTCTATATATTACTCCTGTGATTAATTTTTCCCTACCGTTGATTAATTCTATCCAAATTGTTTCTGTATTCCGCTCAGTTTTTATTTCCTTATTTATTTCGCACTTCAGATTATCCCTGACATAGATGGCTACTCCGCCTCCTTTCCTGGACGGCCTATCGGTATGGAACAATTTGTAATCCGCAATTTGGTATTCGACCTGATAATTCACGTGTGTGTCTAGGTTGATCCATGTTTCAGTGAATGCAATTATATCGATTTCTTGGTACCTACAAGGCCTAATATCATCCATTTTTGATTTCCTTAACTTCTACTGTTAAGCGTAGTATACATTTAAGTTAGTCGTGTTCTGAGTCCTCCCCTTACCTCGTTTAGTTTTAAACTCCCTGTCTAATTTAGTTTTGTCATCATTCCTAACACTATTTCCCTGTAATCTTTCGCCTTGTTTACCCGCTCCCACTGCAGTCTCCTCCACCCCCGTGCCCATATGTTCTCTTAGCAGTTTAAAGACTTCGATATCTTTTGAACTGCCCCCTCTAGAGCCCCAGCCAGGGTTGCTACTCCATCCCTAGACAGGTGCACCCCATCACTAGCATAAAGGTCCCTTCTGCCATAGAAGTTGTCCCAGTTGTCAATGAATGGGACTGATATTGACTTGCAATATCTGTCAAGACGGTCGTTGACACCAACTGCCCTTGACAACCATTCAATGCCAACTCCCCTTCTAGGCAGGACACTGCATATGATAGGGATCCCTCCCTTAGTCCTAATACGATCTATGGCTGCCTTGAACTTATCAAGAAGTTCCTCGCTCCTACACCGGCCAATATCATTGCCTCCTGCACTGAGGCAGATAATGGGTTTGTTCCCATTACCAGACAAGTTATTGTCCATCCTGTCAATTATATACCCCACCCCAGCTCCTGGCAAACACACCCTCATCCAGTTTTTGTTTTTACCACAAAAGGTCCTGTCCATGTACCTTACCTGTGAGTCACCAACAATTAAAGTTTTTATACCTTCCTTGTCATCCCTGCCCCTGACTGTACTAACGTCCAATTCGTCTATCAAGGGACTGAACGGGTTGGTACACTTAGCTGTTGTTGTCGTTGTTGTTGTATCCTTCGTGTGCTTCTTCACCACCAGCTTTGTCTTCCCACTACTCACAATTTTCCACTCGCTTGATTTTTCGTCAGACACTGGCTTTACTCGTCCAGCCTCTCCTTTTAACTTCGCCAGCTCTTTCCTTAATTTCAGGTTCTCCAACATGGCCCTCTCAATTTCTAACTTGGCCCTCGCCAATTCTTCAATGGACCACTCCAGTTTGGTCAACAAACTCTCATACCCAAGACCGCACATAGCACTGGCCATATCTGATAATTATCCCTCCGGAGCTAACCCTGCCGTGACCTTTCCCCTAGTGAGGTCAGAGTAATTGTTTATAAGGAAATTGTATGAAAGAATATTTTGTAATGGCATAACTTCAGAATGATGTACTGTATTGGCTCTATTAATTTTATATTTTTCCATCAGAAATGTTTGTTGTACTTTACGTAAATTGAGAGTGACTGGGTTTCAATAAGACCTTCGCAAACACGCACGCACGTATGCACATCAGTCAGCCCTCAGTGAGACAAAAAAAAGTAAAAGTCAAATAAAAGTAAGATGTGTTCTGTAGGCACTTCTGACTGGCAGCCTGGCCAAGTCTGTTTGGCCCTGCCCGCTCCCCCCTGCCATATCCTAACACCCTACCAAACACACTACACCGGGATTTATCAGCAAAACATTCAAGTGATCTGTGCAATGAATGGTTACCAAAAGTGATCCGACAGTGTTTTCCAAGGAAAAGCACAAAAACAAGCATGATTCACAGCAGTGTAATACCAGACCGTGGGCACTTAGTCGGTCACCTTCAAAGTGCCAGTGACAAGGACCACCAATGTGTTTTTTTTTTTTTTTTTTTTTTTTATTGACACCTACATCCTTGTGTAAGGTGAAGCGCGAAGCGGTTTACAGCTCCCAACAGGAAAGCAGGGCCGGATGAAATTTTCCCCGCAGTGTTGAAGTGTAGGGAACAGATTAGCGGACCCCTCATAAACTTATTTACAAAATCATTAGACACCGGAGTTGTGCCAGACTTGTGGAAACAGGCAAATGTAGTACCCATATTCAAAAAAGGAGACAGAGCATCAGCGTCAAATTACCGGCCGATCAGTTTGACGTCAGTAGTGGGGAAATTTCTTGAATCAATTATAGCAGATAGCATCCGATCGCATCTAGGGAAAAGCAAATTAATCTACGACTCTCAACATGGGTTTACAAAGGAAAAATCTTGTCTAACAAATCTGCTTACGTTTTTTAGGAAAGTCTTTGAGGTAGTAGATAATGACGAAAATTACGATGATATTTACTTAGACTTTAGCAAAGCATTTGACAGAGTACCGCACCAGAGGCTTCTGAGAAAAATTAAGGCTCATGGTATCGAGGGGAAAGTTTTAAATTGAATAAAATCATGGCTCACCGATAGAACGCAGAGGGTCAGCGTAAATGGTGTTAAATCTGAGTGGGGCCGTGTAACCAGTGGGGTTCCCCAGGGGTCAGTACTCGGCCCACTCTTGTTCATAATCTACATAAACGATCTAGATACTGGGATCAGCAGTGACATAAGCAAGTTTGCGGATGACACCAAAATAGGGCGGCAGATTAATTCAGGGCAGGATGCAAATGCAAATGTATTACAGGGAGGATCTAAATAAACTGGTGAGGTGGTCTGAAAAATGGCAATGAAATTCAACACCAGCAAGTGTAAAGGTACTTAATATTGAAGAACAAATACTTAGTATGTATATAGCTTCCAACAACATCAACCTAGAGAAGTCGACTTGTGAAAGAGACCTAGGGGTACTAGTAAGCCCGGACCTACGGCCTAGAAAACAGTGCGTTAATGTTCGAAATAAGGCAAACAGAGTATTGGGTTTTATATCTAGAAGTGTAAGTAACAAGAGTGCAGAGGTCTTATTGCAACTATATCTTGCGCTAGTTAGGCCGCACCTCGATTATGCGGTTCAGTTCTGGTGCCCCTATTATAGAATGGAAATAAATTCACTAGAGTCGGTGCAGCGAAGAATGACAAAAATGATTCCGGGACTTAGAAACCTTCCATATCAGGATAGGTTAAAGAAACTTAACTTGCATTCCCTAGAAAGACGAAGAGTGCGGGGAGATATGATAGAAGTATTTAAGTGGGTAAAAGGAATCAATAAAGGGGATATAGATAAAGTTCATATAATATCCGAGCAGTATAGGACTCGGAGCAACGGATTCAAGTTGGATAAGTTTAGGTTTAGGAGGGAGATAGGAAGAAACTGGTTCACAAATAGGGTGGTGGACGAGTGGAACAAGCTTAGCAACTTTGTAGTAAGTGCGGAAACTCTGGAAAGTTTCAAAAGGAGGCTAGATAGATTCATGGATGATAGAGAGTGGTAGTAACTCTCGACAGGACCTGCTATGCACAGGCCAACCGGCCTATTGCAAAGACTCCTTATTTTCTTGGCGTTCTGTCTATGTCTCACGAGTTAAGGGCATAGAAGCCTGAAGAGTCAAGGGCGTAGAAGCCCAAACAGTCAAGGGCGTAGAATCCTGGAGGATAGCGAATGTAATACCGATTTTCAAGAAGGGGGATAGATCACTATCCTCTAACTACCGCCCAATCAGTCTAACATCAATAGTAGGCAAATTACTGGAAGCAATCAATTCAAACTCTATTCGAAATCACCTGGAGAAGCACAGATTGATCAATGATTCCCAGCATGGCTTCACAAGCTGACGTTCATGTCTAACTAATCTATTAACATTCTTTTCATCAGTTTTCGAATCGGTGGACGAGGGGCACAATTATGATGTGGTATATCTCGACTTTAAGAACATAAGAATATAAGAAAATAAGGAGTCTGCAATAGGCCGGTTGGCCTGCGCATGGCAGCTCCTGTCGAGAGTTACTACCACTCTCTATCATCCATGAATCTATCTAGCCTCCTTTGAAACTTTCCAGAGTTCCCGCACTTACTACAAAGTTGCTAAAGCTTGTTCCACTCGTCCACCACCCTATTTGTGAACCAGTTTCTTCCTATCTCCTCCTAAACCTAAACTTATCCAACTTGAATCCGTTGCTCGAGTCCTATCCTGCTCGGATATTATAAGAACTTTATCTATATCCCCTTTATTGATTCCTTTCACCCACTTAAATACTTCTATTATATCTCCCCGCACTCTTCGCCTTTCTAGGGAATGCAAGTTAAGTTTCTTTAACCTATCCTGATATGGAAGGTTTCTAAGTCCAGGAATCATTTTTGTCATTCTTCGCTGCACCGACTCTAGTGAATTTATATCCATTCTATAATAGGGGCACCAGAACTGAACCGCATAATCGAGGTGCGGCCTGACTAGCGCAAGATATGGTTGCAATAAGACCTCTGCATTCTTGTTACTTACACTTCTAGATATAAAACCCAATGCTCTGTTTGCCTTATTTCGAACATTAACGCACTGTTTTCTAGGCCGTAGGTCCGGGCTTACAAGTACCCCTAGGTCTCTTTTACAAGTCGACTTCTCTAGGTTGATGTTGTTAAGGCTGTATACATTATAAGTATTTGTTCTTCCAATATTAAGTACGCTGCACTTGCTGGTGTTGAATTTCATTTGCCATTTTTCAGACCACCCCTGTAGTTTATTTAGATCCTCCTGTAATGCATTTGCATCCTGCCCTGAATTAATTTGCCGCCCTATTTTGGTGTCATCCGCAAACTTGCTTATGTCACTGCTGATCCCAGTATCTAGATCGTTAATGTAGATTATGAACAAGAGTGGGCCTAGTACTGACCACTGGGTAACCCCACTGGTTACACGGCCCCACTCAGATTTAACACCATCTATGCTGACCCTCTGCGTTCTATCGGTGAGCCATGATTTTATCCAATTTAAAGCTTTCCCCTCGATACCATGAGCCCTAATTTTTCTCAGAAGCCTCTGTTGCGGTACTCTGTCAAATGCTTTGCTAAAGTCTAAGTAAATAACATCGTAATTTTCGTCATTATCTACTACCTCGAAGACTTTCCTAAAAAACGTTAGCAGATTTGTTAGACAAGATTTTCCCTTTGTAAACCCATGTTGAGAGTCGTAGATTAATTTGCTTTTCTCTAGATGCGATCGGATGCGATCTGCTATAATTGATTCAAGAAATTTCCCCACTACTGACGTCAAACTGATCGGCCGGTAATTTGACGATGATGCTCTGTCTCCCTTTTTGAATATGGGTACTACATTTGCCTGTTTCCACAAGTCTGGCACAACTCCAGTGTCTAATGATTTTGTAAATAAGTTTACGAGGGGTCCGCTAATCTGTTCCCTGCACTCTTTCAAGACTCGAGGGAAAATTTCATCCGGCCTTGGGGATATTGTTTTCTTTAGTTTATTTATCTTCTTAAGAACATCCTCTTTTCTGATAGTGATATTCTTTAATTTCTCTTCTTCCTTTCCCTTAAATATCAGTTGCACCTCTGGAATTTCATCGCAAATTTCTTCTGTGAAAACTGATAAGAAGTAGCTGTTCAATGCTTTGCTTGTTTCTTCACTGCCATTTATCACTTCTCCCCTCCCTGACTTTAAAGTCCCAACTTTGTCCTTGACCTTTGTCCTATATACCTGGAAAAATCCCTTGGGATTCGCCTTGGATTCTCTTGCTATTTTGATTTCATAGTCTCTCTTTGCTTTCCTTACATTTTTCTTAACATTCCTAGATAGTTCATTATACCTATTTCTGAGCTGCTCCTCCCCTCCCTTTAATTTCTTATACATTCCTTTCTTTATTCCTATGTCATGTTTAAGTTTTCTGGTCATCCACCTTGGCTCATTCTTAGCAAAGCCTTCGACAGAGTCCCCCGCGAAAGACTAATTAGAAAGGTAGAAGCACATGGCAGTAAAGGAAATATCCTTAAATGGATTAGGGCGTGGTTGCAGGACAGGAAACAGCGAGTGAGTATTAATGGCACTAAGTCCCATTGGAGCAACGTCACAAGTGGAGTTCCCCAAGGCTCAGTACTTGGACCATTATTATTTATTATATACATAAACGACATAGATATCGCCATAGACAGCAACATAAGCAAATTTGTTGATGACACTAAAATAGGACGTGTTATTAAATCTGACGAGGACTCCACAAAACTACAGGAAGATCTAAACAAATTTTTCGAATGGTCTCAAAAATGGCAGATGAAATTCAACATGGACAAATGTAAAGTACTCAGCATAGGAGATGTAAACAGGGAAACCAGATACCAGATGAAAAACGATGCCATAGAGAAATCCGACTGCGAGAGAGATTTAGGAGTAATGATAAGTAGGAACCTTAAGCCAAGTAAACAATGTGTTTTTGCTCGTAACAAGGTTAATAAAGTACTTGGGTTCATACAAAGGAGTGTTAGTTACAAGACTACCGAGGTCATCCTAAAACTGTATCTTGCTCTTGTGAGACCACACCTGGATTACGCAGTTCAGTTCTGGTCACCGTATTACAGAATGGATATAGAATCCTTGGAAAGAATTCAGAGGAGAATGACAAGACTAATCCCGGCATTAGGAACCTTGAGTATAGAGACAGGTTAAAGCATCTTAATTTGCACTCCCTCGAGAGACGTAGAGCGAGGGGCGACCTGATAGAGGTGTATAAGTGGAAGGCAGGGCTAAACAAAGGGGACATTACAAAGGTACTCAAACTATCCAACCAGGAGCGAACTCGTAACAATGGTTTTAAATTAGATAAATTTAGATTTAGGCGTGAAATAGGTAAACACTGGTTTGGAAACAGAGTAGTGGATGAATGGAACAAGTTACCAAATATCATCATTAACTCGAATACGCTGAATAGCTTCAAACATAGGTTGGATGCTTATATGAGCAATAGGGGTTGGGTGTAAACGGGACTGCCCAGTATGGGCCAATAGGCCCGCTGCAGTTTCCTCCATTCTTATGTTCTTATGTTAATCCTGAAGAGTCAAGGGCGTAGAAGCCTGAAGAGTCAAGGGCGAAGAAGCCTGAAGAGTCAATGGTTTATGTCTTAAGCAAGTTATTGAAAGCTCCAACAACTTGTCCCTGAATACGAATTCGCAACTTTCGATTTACAGCAGGTACCTACTTTGCTGCTAGGTGAACAGGGACCAAGGGAGGCTGGGAAGTGTGTCCGAACAACTTTCCACCGGCCCGGGAATCGAACCCGTGACATCTCTCTTGCAAGGCAAGAGCGGTACCGTTCAACCAACCGGTTATCCTGATGGCAGTGTTATTGCGCAACTAAAATCACTGAGTATATTCCATGCTCACAGCTGTAGACAAGAACGTCATAAACAGAAGCCCATTAGGATCATCACCTCTACTATAAAACCAGAGAAACCTACGCCTGACGGATCGTACCACTACACTAAAGTTCCCCGAATATGGTACAGCCTAACCTCCTTACTGCTCTTTAGCGCCACTTCCTTAGATAAGAAATATGACGAACTGGTAACCACAGTCCGATCAGTCGCTGCCAACGTCGTTACCATATGTGAAGCTTGTTAAATTGTTCCTAAAACGTGCTACGTTGAGAGATATCAACTCTTTCATCACCTTCATTCACATGGATGCAGAGGGGGCATTGCCCTCGTCTGTCAAGATGAACTACGCCCTTCATGCCAGCTCATGTGGAGGAATTATGGGTATGTGTTGTGGTACGTGCCCACCAACGCCACACTGCTTCTATCATATACTGTGTGGCATACCACCCGCCTCACTCACCCACTAGAGACACTTTTATCAGTCACCTCATTACCACCTCAGGGTTAGGTACCCATATGCCAAGCTAGTACTAGGCAGGGATTATAAAGAAATTGACGCCACTGATATCCAGGACCAGCTGTTACTATCACAAGTTGTGAACTTCCCCACACACGGTCAAAATACTCTTGGCTTATATATTATTAACTGATTTAGCGGACCAGTACCAGCCACCTCAACCAATGCCTCCTATCAGGTGTAGCACACACCTATCAGTGCTCTGGTCCCCAGCTCCCACTACCAGGCAAGTGCAGAGACCCTACATCAAGACATACAGGCCAATTACTGACTCTGCAGTGCGTCTCTTCGGGCAGTGAAGTAATCAGTGTGGATGACGCGAACACCAATTGAATAAAATACACCAACACCACCACGGAAGCTCACCACCACTTCTTCCCTGAAAAGTCCATCAGATCACACCCAGCTGACTTGCCCTGGATCACACCTCGTATCAAACGACTTATGCAGCAGAGAGACAGCGCCTTTTATCTCAATGACCACAACCACGACAGGTCCCTTCGCAACCAAGTGATCCGTGAAATATGCACTGCAAATAAGTCCCACTACCGAACCAAGTTGCAACACCTGAAGCAGACCAACACCAGCTTAAAAACTCTGTGGACTAAACATAAGACACACCCCCTCCCTTTCCGTAGCCATCTCACTAATGGTGACGCAGGTGAGCAATCAAACAACCATTTCGAAAATATATGCCAGACACTCCCCCGGCTTGACACAACCAGTCTCCCCGCTTACCTACCAGCCTCCTTTCCCACTGACAGTAGATGCCCAGCTGACTGGAAGACCTCATATGTGTCACCAGTGCCCAAGTCAACCAGCCCACAATCCTTAAATGAGCTACGACCCATTGCCATCACCCCAATACCCAGCTTAATCTGTGAAAGTTTCGTGCTTCACTGGGCTTATGCTGATATTGCAAGCGCCATAGATCCTCAGCAATTTGGCAATATGAAAACTTCCTCAACCGTCTGTGAATGTCGCCTTCATTGACTTCTACAAAGCATTCGACCTAGTCGACCACAATTTAATCACCAACAAAGCTATCGACCTCGGGTTTCGAAGAAGTCTTATACCATGGCTTACAGACTTCCTAAGTGACCGACGCCAAGCCGTACGCTTCCGAGGATCTGTCTCCACTTTTCAGTCACTCACCTGTGGCGTCCTCCAAGGCACCAAGATGGGACCGCTCTGCTTCTTTATGCTTATCAATGATGCCGCAAGAGAAACCTCTGCTCGCTGGAAATATGTTGACGACTCCACCATTGGGATCAGTCTCAGCAACTCGCCCTCCAGGATTGATTGAGAGGTCTCCAAAATTGGGCCACCAACAATCACGTCACCATCAACCATACCAAGACCAAGGTTATGTACAACAACCTCTCCTCCGACCTTATCTCACCTCCTTCCATTACTTTGGGCCCCAACACACTCCGGGTTGTGGAGTCCACTAAGCTCCTCTGCGTCACTATAGATAGCAAACTAAATTGCAAAACACACGTCAGTATAGTTGTTTAATCCTCCAGGTTTCGGCTCAGCCTCCTCCGCCGTCTCAAGTCCTTCGGAGTTCTTGCGCCCGAGCTCCTCAGTGTTTACTCAACATTTATACTTCCCAAGCACACCTATGCCTCCCCTGCCTGGTCTTCCTCCTTAAATGCCACAAAACGTAAACACCTAGAAAAAGTGCAAAAGAGGGCATGCAAGATTATTCTCTCCTTTTCCTACTCTACATATCAAGAAGTGCTCAACACACTGACTCTCTCGGCTCTCTGGCCATCACCACGACCTCATCTGCAAATTTGCACCATCTTCGACACTGGCTCCTACTCCCCCGAGATCCTCGTCCGTGAATTGCTGTTCGACACCACAACAGCACCCAGCCCATATAAGCACGTATTGATCGCTATAAGAACAGCTCAGTCTCAACCACTGTAAAAATTATCAACAACTCGTAACCAGCCAGTATATTCAGTCCCAGTCAATCTTACCTTTTTGCACTGTCACTATGTTGAAATGCCCTATTACTACAGGGCATTTCAACATATGACTTATGTTTCTTATATATTATTTGTCAATCGAGTGACCCATTCCCCAATTATGGAACTGTATATTTTCAGCCTTCCGGCTGCCATGCTCTTTCAATAAACCGTTAATTATTATTATTATTATTATTATTATTATTATTATTATTATTATTATTATTATTACACATACACACATCTTCTTTTGAGTTAATTATCTCAACTAACATTTATACATATGTTGTGGTTAATGCTGATGAAAATATCTAATATAAATTTTATTTTTCGCGGTCAATTTCGTAGCTAAACTCACACTCCTTCATTGTCATCTTTTGGTTTTAAATTACATCACAGACCACTTACTGTAAGTGATATATGAGGCGCGGGTCAGGTGTGTAGTGAGGGAGGTGCTGGTCAGTGGAATGAATGGGGTCGGAAGAACAAAATATTCAGTTTCACAATAACATGATAGGACTACATTAGTATTATGGTGTTGACAGGTATAATACAATTGACATTATAGTATGACCTCTAGAGCAGGGGTTCTCAACCTTTTTTTCAACCAAGGACCCCTTATATACCATGACGCATACAAATATTTTAAATAATAATCAAAGAATAAATCATAGTCCAAAGCATTTGTTCATTTCAACCCAAATCCAAAATATCCTGCGAATTGGAATCGCCAAATCTCTCACAAACGTTAAACGCACTATTTCTCAAAAACTTTTCGCGGACCCCAGTTTGAGAATCACTGCTGGAAAACCACCTTCCAGAGACGTCCTTAATAGAAGAAACGTGTCGAATATTTTTGTTCTGGTAATAAACCTAACCTATTCTATCCTTCTCTCTAACATAACTTGACCTGGTGTATATAGGTAGAGATGAATACTCCAGTTAAAGGCTCCAGTATATAAGAATATGTACGTAACTACACTGCTTGTACAAAAAAATTACTAATAAATCTGGATTATGGGAGGAAGATGGAGGAAGGAGATGGTGAAGGAGGGAAATGGTGGGAGGAGGGAGATGGTTGGGGGGGGGGGGTGGAGATTCAGCAATTTAGGCATAAAACCCACTACTTTATTCAAGATTGCTAACAGTGAAGACAATATTACGAGTTATTGCCTTTTTCAGTTATGTTATTTTTCCCTGGGTCTCGTACAGCTCGTCGTGCGTGGCTGGGAGAAACGATGGTACTTTATATTGGCTTGACGTAGAAGACCAGTGGAGGTATCTGGCCTTGTGATAACTCAGATAAACTGTCTTGATATCATATGAAGACAGTGTCGTTACCTGTATCATAGGTAGTTGAGAAAAAGTGACCATTCCAAAATATTCGTCGTAGTGAACAATAAAAATAATTGTATACTTACTGTATTTCCTTGGCATGCCCTTTGTAGGTCGATCCAGCACATTTAATACTATGTTCGTGAAAGATAAAACTAAAATAATAGTAAATTTATCCTCATATAATAGTTGTTTCCAATGAACCCCATATTTACTATAAATTACTGATGGAATATTATACTCAGAGCAGCTGTCGCATTCTCTATCAACTCTGTGAAATATATTTATGGAGCTGTAATTCATGTGAACAGGCGTTTGATTTAATTTGAATTAGAAATTGGATATGGACGAACAAGGCTTGTTGTCCCGGAATGTTTAATTATAACTAAACGTGTGTGTGGCAGGTACTCGAAATTGACAATACAATTAAATTAAAACAAATGGAATGATAATTGTCACTTTGGTATTCAAATGCAGCTTAATTAATGCAGAGAAATTCTTAACTGGCTGCGAGAAGCTTCTGTTTATCATATACGAATATAAATGAAAGAACTTCCGTCTACTGGCTCTGGAATATGGAAATGTTATTTCATCTCTCGTTGTCTGGTCTATTGTTCGTTAATTGGGAACTGTGTGGTGGCGTCCCGTTAACAGGACTGATCGTATCAACGAACCGGGAACAACACCACTAATACTGAATCTCTTTTGTGCTTCAAACAACATGTGTGTCCCCTCCGCCCGTGGTGTGCCTGACCCTCCACCTCCATCACCAAGTCGTCTAGCAGGCGCTGAAGTGGTGAGATTACGTTCTGGTGTCAATAACATAAAGTATCAGCCAGACCTGAAAGAAGTTAGATGAGGTTAGAGGGATTCAGATCCTTTAGAACATTTATTGACTGTGGATTCCAAACCTCACTCTCTAATCTTTTTCTTCCTCCTTGATACTGGATCCCAACTTCCTTCCATGAGTCAGTAATGTTAACCAAGAATATATCAGTACTGCCAATAGACCCAAACTGAGAGACACCACTCTTACACCCATCTTGGTTTGTAAAGTTAGTAATGGGTGTTGGTAAGATGAGATGCCCATATGTTAGATGTCCGTGAGGTGTATCATTGGTTAGGTGTTAATGTGGCGAGTTATAAGGCAGGTATTAGTGAGATGAGTAGTGGGTTAAGAACATAAGAATGGAGGAAACTGCAGCGGGCCTATTGGCCTATACTAGGCAGTTCCGTTTACACCCAACCCCTATCACTCATATATAAATCCAACCTACAGTATGTTTGAAGCTATCCAGTATATTTGAGTTAATGATGATGTTTGGTAACTTGTTCCACTCATCCACTACTCTATTTCCAAACCAATGCTTACCTATCTCGCGCCTAAATCTAAATTTGTCTAGTTTAAAACCATTGCTATGAGTTCGCTCCTGGTTTGATAGTTTGAGTACCTTTGTTATATCAGCTTTGTTTATCCCTGACTTCCATTTATACACCTCGATCATTTCGCCCCTCGCTCTACGCCTTTCGAGGGAAGCAAATTAAGATACTTTAACCTGTTTATGGACTCAAGGTTCCTAATGCCCGGAATTAGTCGTGTCATTCTCCTCTGAAATCTTCCTTGGGATTTTATATCCATTCTATAGTACAGTGACCAGAACTGAACTCCGCAACCCAAGTGAGGTTTCACAAGCGCAAGATATAGCTTTAGGATAACCTCGCTTGTCTTGTAACTAACACTCCTTTGTATGAATCAAAGTACTTTGTTAGCCACAACTTTCATGACGTTACGCCTCATAGGCTTCCTCATTGGCTGAAGACAGGCCTAAGGCCTTCACACTATTGGCTCGAAATTGGCGGGAACTCTCAAGTGGCGGGAACCTCATGACATGGATACAATACTCCCCCTGGTCGCTTATATGAAAATTTATGAGATGTTCACAAAATATTTGGCAAATTTTCATTCCTAATCCTAGCAAGGAATACCTAAAATTAATTAGCATATTAAATTGACAACACAAATCATGTTTCTCAATATTTGCACAGCAAACTGTAATTTGCTAGATATCACAAATGAAAAGAAAGTAAATTCTAGTAAATGTCAAAATAATATTAAAATGCTCTAGTATTTAAGAAAAGAAATCTAGAAATTGTTAAAAACAAACATAACAATATGTCAAATATGGATCACAAAAAATCATGAGAACTAAAATGATGGACAATTCAATATAAGAAATCAACAGTGAAAGTACTCAAAAAAAAGAACCATGAACTATGGTAAATCACTCATATGAAAGCAAAAGGCTTAATTACTAGTCATGCACAAACGAATGTATATAGAAGATGAATTTTCTTTGCTTAGTTCTCTCTTTCTTTGATTGTCATAAAAAAATTCAACTCTTCATGAATCTTCAACATCAATTTCAAAATTACTAACATTTCAATATGTCACTTTTCAACATCAACTTACATTACTTCTCAAAACAGATTTCTTCACTTCTTATCTTAATTACTTAATTTTTTGGTTTTCATTCTCTCAATTTATTTCACATATTTTTTTTCCTTACATATTCTGGAGTATCATGGATCTTATCTCTCTCACACACACACACACACACACACACATGCACGTTTTGTATATCTTATTTTCTGTTGTTCAGCTGGTGTCTCATCTCACAATTGCTGATGGTACATCTGGCAGCAGTCAGAGATATAGAGTTAACATTTGCAGATGGCAGGTCGTCCACAGATACTTGCTTACTTTTCACTACTTTCAGCTTCCATCTACTACTGTATGAGTGAACAAATCGTTTCTGGAGACAAGGAGTTTCTTGACTACATTATCCACTACGTACTAACTGCCTAGAGTTACTCTTATTAGACATATCGATTGTACCTCTTCCCTGGTAACTAATTTCGGCGGCATAGCCTCATTCCACAATGGCAGAAGCTTACTGGGTGGCCTAGTTTCAGAACTCATAACGGGAAAGGGAGCTTTTTCAATAGTGGGGGGATCAGTCAGTCTATTTTCAACACTGGGAATGTCCATCCCACAGGACATAGAATTCTCTCCTTCTCTTCTCACAACTCCTCAAGGATCTTCTCCTCCAAATCCGACCAGGACACACAGCATCACTCATATCTACAGTGAGACTACCATCCTATCCGAACTAACACCTCCGTGAACTGTTGTGTTGCACCGTTGCACGCTTCCCTCACTCCATCAGGCTCGGCATGACACATCTACGTTGGTAGGAGCCTATGGGGCGCATCCTTAATAGAGCTATCAACAGAATAGGGGTTTTTCCAGGACAGTATGTGTCACTCCTCTTGGACATCAATTTCTCACTTCTTTCCTCCTTGCTTCTAGCAGCTGTCGTTCACAAGTAGTCTGGATGTTGCAAACGCTGACTGTAGCCAACACGTTGACTTCGGACCAATACAGTTAAGGTCAGCCCCCTCCTACCCAACAATTAAGGTAAGGCCCCTAGGTCAAAGAGAGGCACCGAGTCGGTTCCGTCGTCCCTAGATGTTTGCTTCTAATCCGATGACTGCGGTACCAGCAATCTACCAGATGGTGTCGTCGGGCTGGCGGCCTGGCTGGAACAATGATGACAGGATCCCAGCTGGGGACATCTCTGCGTCAGGCATACCCAAGTTGACGGAAGGGCATGCTGGCAGCGACACTACGTCATTCTCTAAAGCCTTCGATAATGTCGACCATACCATCCTCCTTTCAAAGCTTGAACATTACGGCATTAGGGGCCTGTCCCACAATTGGTTTACCGCATATCTGTTCAACAGGATGCAGTATGTCTGTTATAATAACCACCAATCTGACTCCTCGCCAATCTTGTATGGAGTCCCCCAAGGTTCAATTCTCGGTCCAGTACTGTTTTTGTTGTATTTAAACGACATAGTCCATGCCAGCTCACTCATAAAATACAACTTATTTGCAGACGATAGTAATCTCTATGCCAGCAATTCAGACCTCCATTCCTTGATGAGAACTATGAGCACTGAATTAACTAAAGTCGGGACCTGGGTAATACGTAATAAACTGACCCTAAATGAGAAAACCCACTACACGATCTTTCACAGAAGAAAAAACTTACCTCCAGACTTGAACCCCCTGTACCTTGGTAAAATAGTCCTCAAACGCGAACAAAATACTAAATTCCTCGGAGTTATTGTTGATGAGAAACTTAACTGGAAAAACCACATAAAAGCCATCCACAGTAAAATCAATAAACAGTGCGGTATCATGTACCACACTCGACAGTCACTCACTCTCACAGCAATGAAAGAAATCTATCATGATCTGTTTACCAACACCTGATACACTCTCACACACTATGGGGGGCCTCTGGCTCTTCAAAAACACAATCTCTGGTTACTGCACAAAAGAGAGTTGTACGGACAATGACCTACTTGAAAAAAAAACAGATCACACAAACGAAAATTTGCTATATTGAAATTTTTAAAATTCGAAGATATTAACACTTACTGCTGTGCCCTCTTTGTTTACAAATCTATCAATCACTTGCTTGACAATAATTACTTCCAGTTCCGGAATAATCAGAGATACAACTTAAGGCACCCAGAGCTACTAAGACCACCCCCCATGCGCTCCTCTCAGTCCCAGACCTCCATAAAATATCATGGTGTGAAGGTATGGAACAACTTACCCCCACCCATCCGAGCAAAGACTACGCTCCCTTCCTTTAAATCATCTCTAAAAAAATATCTATTGTCGAAGTATTAATATTTCTTGTAACACTTACTATATTTACAGTACCTGCTTTTATTGTACCACCAAATCCGTTTTATCGGAAATTATCATGTAAATAAATAAGTAATTACCATTGCAATACACATAATTGCCAACTAGACATAATCCTGAAAGCTCTGTCCTCTTGTTCAACCTTATTACTGCACAACCCAGGTTGTACTGCTCCCCCATTATACTTATGTTTTTAAATTCCACTCTAATTTATATGTATATGTGTATGTGTATGTATGTGTATATATATATATATATATATATATATATATATATATATATATATATATATATATATATATATATATATATATATATATATATATATATATATATATATATTTCATTAGCCCAATAAAGCATGCGGACTTCTACATACAATCAACACCTCAACCCGCCAGGATTCAAACCCACAGCCTACGAGCCCATGACTGTGACAGGGGAACACTAACCGCTGGACCACCAGGATACTAAAAGCAGTCCTAGAGTAACGTTACTCTGACCACCTAAGTGATACGGGTAGTCCCCATTAGAGGTTCACGGCGCCATAAGCTCGTTGAACAGGCTTTGTGTGAAATATAACAAAGTCTAGGACTGCTCTTAGTATCCTGGTGGTCCAGCGGTTAGCGTTCCCCAGTCACATTCATGGGCTTGTGGGCCATGGGTTCGAATCCTGGTGGGTTGTATAGGTATGTGTATATGTATGTATAAATAAAAATATAAATAAATAAAAAAATAAAAAATATAAATAATAAATAATAAAATAAATAAATATTGAAGTGATAACCGTGGTAACACTATGAGATGTACTTATTACTACCATGCTATTGTACTATTCCAGATGATACTTAATGTTACATAATACTTCCTTGAGATAAATGTATTGTATATATCAGGTGCCTCAAAGAGAGCTCAGGTCCTCAACTGACTCAGCCATGTTAATATTGTTATTATTATCCACTCTGTATCTGTGTTTTACTGGCTAAATAAACTGTTACAATTCAATTTTACAATTCAATTCTCCGTCGGGTTTCTCTGCGTCACGGTCCATAGGAATGATCCGGCAGGGATGCATTGTTGTCGCCATCCTGGACAGGCTTTGCTGCTTTCTGACTGCTTACTGACCGTCATGGTCGTCTGGTCTTCTATAGTGTGTGTGAGTGACAGAGGTATGACTCAAGTGGGAAAGTCTAGTGATATGGACTTCACACCCACTAGCTGGATTTTGCTAGACCTGCAAATACTGGATTTACGTTTGGCTGGAAGTGAGATCAGTTTGAGGCATCACGGGGTCATTAGGCCGGAGGTGGTGTACACACCCTTTAGATTACAGTTACCCATAATCCTCAGGTATCTCAGGTAAATCCCAACTCGATCAAATAATGTGAGACAATGTGACATTCAACAGGAGGTCTAACTCTTTCTTAATCTGAATGTCTAGAAGTGAATATAATTTACTTTAACATTATTACTTCTCTAAATGCCTTCGTGATATTATGCAATACAGTGTCTGTCCCATTAATTCGAAAGTAACCCATGCAGGATAGCGAGAGAGAAAGCTATAGGTGCTTATGTCATTACGTTCAAATACATGCTACGGTATAATAACAGTGGACAGGGTACTAGGGAAGGTCTTTACGTCAACTACATTAAGTTCTAATAACTAAATAGAAACAGAAAAACAGGGGGGAGGGAGGGTGAGAGCCAGGATGTGGGTGAGGGTAAAGGGCATATGGGTATAGAGGGCTGAGGAAGGTTGGGTAGGGTGGGGGTGCAGATGGCTGGCCCTGGTTGGTTGGGGTGAGTCGGTTCGGGGCAGGGCAGGAGGGAGGGAGGGAGGGAGGGAGGAGGAGGAGGGAAGGGCAGGGCGGGGTGGGGTGGGGGTGGGGTGGGGTGGGGGGGACAGGGTAGGCTGTCTAGTGCCTGTACCGACAGACAATAACTAACCCATGACACAACCCTAACACACTATTAGCTTAGCTAGGCGGTCAGCCCGCCTCTCTTACCTCCTCCTGAATTTCTTCAATTTCCGAACTATAACTTCCTTCCCCCACCTCTAATCTTCTTTCATGCCTCCTTTCTCAAAAAAAAAAAAGAAAAAAAAGAAAAAAAAAGGCTGGGGGTGCATGCTGTTGGCGGGGTGGGTGGGTGAGTGGGTGGGTGGGGTGCCTACCCATAGTTCCCCAGACAGAGCCGCGGCGAATGGTAGACAATACTCACAGATACTCACAGATACTCACAGATACTCACAGATGATCTTCTGGAAGAGGCTCACGCCTGTGACTCCAGCTCAATAGCCTCTTCTCTACTCAGACGGTGGCTGTGTGTGGCGGATATCTGTGCCCTATAATTTGATTAGCATACTCAAGGCGTGGCCTAACCAGAGCAGTGTACAGAGCCTTGAATATAGGTGCATCCAGATGAACAAAAGTTCTTCTAATAGTGCCCACTATTTTATTAGCCTTGTTGATTTTCTCAGCTAGATGGTCAGAAAACGTCAGCTTATCATCGATGACTACCCCTATATCCTTCTCTACAGTGGTCTTCTTGATCGTGGTGTACATATGATATCCATGGTCAGCAACTTTTGTTCTTCCTATCCTCATGTATTTACTTTTTTCTGGGTGAAAGTTCAGCATCGACTTCTCAGTCCAATCCCTGATCCCATCCAGGTCCTCCTGCAGCATGTCACAATCCTCATCTCGTTCTATTTTCCTAAAAATCTTTGTGTCATCCGCATATACTGTAGATATACCTCACTGTCGTGTTTAATTGCCTCAGGCAGGTCATTGATAAAAAGGACAAACAGCAGGGGGCCGAGAACAGAACCCTGAGGGACCCCACTAGTGACCTCTCTCCAGTCAGATACTTCTCCATTTACCACAACCCTCTGTTTTCTCTTAGTTAAAAAATTCCTTACCCAATCAAGATATTTTCCATCAATGCGATAACTAGATACTTTTTCTAATAGTCTTTTGTGGGGTACTCTATCAAAAGCCTTCATGAAGTCACAATACACTATGTCCACAGCCTGACTGTCATCGATAATTTCCGTCCACCTGTCTAGTACCCTAATCAACTGTAGGACTGTTGACCTGCCGGAAATGAAGCCAAACTGTTTATTACTAAACAATCCATATTTTTTCATATGGGATATCATCTCTTCCCGTAATATTGACTCCATTAATTTGCAGATTACACTAGTTAGACTAACTGGCCTGTAGTTTCCTGGTTCACTTTTACTTCCCTTCTTATAGATAGCTGTGATATATGCAATACGCCAGTCCTTGGGTATATTTCCTTCTTGAAAAGAGCTTTCAAACAAGATCCTCAGAGGCTGAAATAGTTCCTCCATCATCTCCTTAATGACTCTTGGATGTAACCCATCTGGACCGGGAGACTTATGTCTTTTCAATTTTTGAATCACCTTTCTTATTTTGCCCTCGGTTATCTCCAGGTGTTCAAGAGCTGGCACGTCTTTCTTGTTGGCTGTTGGTATCCCCCTATCTGGTTCCATGATAAAAACTCGTGAGAATTGCTCTGAGAGTACATCTGCCTTTTCTTGATCATTCACAGTCTTCTGTACTTTTTCCTCATCCTTGTAAAGATCTGCAATTCTAGCTTTTGTTCTTGTTTTTGTCTGTACATACTTCCAGAACACTTTTGGATTTGCCTTAACCTTCTTCGCAATCTCTTGTTCTTTCCGTTTCAAGATGTTTCTAGTTTCCCATCTGACCTGGTTATTTAATCTCCTGTATTCCTTTTCAGTTTCCAGATACATCTCCCTTGTGCATGCTCTTTCATTGAACTTCGTTTTCATTATTTTCAGTCTCTCCAAAAAGTCTCTGTTTTTTTCTTCACTTTAGCCCTGAGCTTCCTGTTCATAGGTAATTTTTCATTTGTTCTTTTTCTGCTAACCCTCAGTCCTCTGATTATCTTCTTAGGGACACACTCGTCAATGACTGCCTGGAATTTTCCTTTGAACTTATTCCACTTACTTCCAATATCTGTTCTCGATGAACATGGTACCAACATCATTCAGTCCCATTACAGAAGTATAATTACTCCAATTTATTTGTGGAAGATTAAAATCACCTACAATTATTTTATAAAGTATATTTTTATCAATGACTTCCTGCATAAGTTGGAGCAAATTAATATTATTGCCTTCACAAAACTTAGTATCAAGTTCAACACTGTAAAATTTGGTTCCTTTCCTAATATATATTAACATACCTCTCCCTTCCTTATTAAGGAGATTTTGCTCTATAATGTCATAACCTTCTAGGTTATATTCAGCTGTAATCCGTTCATATCTATAGTGTTTTGGCTTTACCTCCTGTAGGGCTATTACTTGCGGAGTATTTTCCATCTCCTTCAACTGTGCATTTAACTCTATTAACTTGTCTGGACTCAACACACCCACATTACTAAACATAATAAGAAATTTACCTACATTAACACTGTGTTCTGGTTTTTTCCTATTTTTAATCAGGTTCCTTACACTATTTACACTACTGGTATGTACATGTTTCTCCTCTTTGAGCCTCACTACTTCTCTTAGACCCCTATTTTGACGACTCTTCGCCTCCACGGAGGACCCACCACTCTGTGTCTCCCCTTCCCGGAGTCCATTAAGTTTTTTGCCTCCTGCCATAAAACAGCTTCATTTTCTCTCTCCCTTTTAGTTAAGTCATTGGCCATTCTTATGTCTTGGAATTTCATATTACCTTGCAGGTTCCTGATATTTCTAAATAGGTTGGCCTTTATATCTGCAGTAGATAACTTGACTAGAATAGGTCTAGCTTTAACTCTCCGGGATATAGGGAAGGCATTTGACAAAGTCTGGCATGACGGTCTAAAATATAAGATCCTCCAACTCGGACTTCCCACCAACATTGAAAAGTTGCTTTGCAACTTTCTTGACGGCAGAAATGCCAGACTGAGGGTAGGACAACACACAAGAGAGACCTTCCCACTCATGAACGGAGTCCCTCAGGGGAGCATCCTCTCCCCCACCCTATATATTATCTACACAAGCGACACCCCGCCTCCCACTAAAGTAGGTAACGAAGATATTATGTATGCAGATGATATCAATCAAATAACAACACATCATGGAAAATCGCGAGCGTTACAGGTCGACAACACCAGGCGGGAATTAGAAAGGGTAAATAATTTTGAAAAACAATGGAAAATCCAAACCAGTCTCCCGAAATTCACAGTGATCCCCTTATGCAGAAGGAGAACCCATCCATTAGTAACCAATAATGCCCAGATATAATACAAAAGCAGAGGCACCCTCCTGGGCCTGCATATATCCACGACAGGTTACTCCCATCATGTCCACACCAGGAAGGAAAAGGCAAGAAGAGAGCTGAGAAAACTATACCGCCTTAAAGCACTTCCTGAGAAAATAAAACTCCGCTTGGTGACATCATTATCATACCGATATTAACTTATCCAGCAATACCTCTTCATACTATGAGCACCACTCAAATATTAAAATTACAGGTGGTCCAAAATGAAGCCCTAAGATTCGTCACAAGTGAAAGATACTCCTTCACCAGAACCACAGCCAAGATACATAGAGACCTGAGAATAAAACCCATCAACCAACAGCTGCACACCCTGGCTAGCAGAATCTGGCAAAAGATAGAACGATCAGAGCAAGAACTCCTTCAAAGACTCCCACCAGATAACGACAACAACCATACAAAGTTCCCAAAAAGCTACCAAATCTCAGAAGGTCCATTACCACCCCCGATCTACACGGCCAGGCAATAGACAACCTCCCTAAACCAGCATCCGCCAGTAGGGTCGGCGTAATATGAAATAAGGCCTTAAATATATCCCACCACTGCCACCATTTAACAAATTAACTGTGTTTGTTCCTTTTTCAATTCTTTATATTACTTAGTTATATTTATTTTCTATTTACTCTTTCACTCTTTATTCTATTATCTCATTCTCTTTTCTTCTCTGTTCATTATACTCGTAAGACTAGTGAGATGGGGAAGGTTGAGGGAGGCTGGTGAGGGGTAAGAACGTAGTCTTACAATAGCCCCCTCACCCACACCAGCCAGGGGAGACTCAGGGAAGCTGGTTAGGGGAACTAAAATACAATACTTCGCGGAGGGGAAATATAGGATAGTGATTATATATAGGACTCACCGTATTACTGCATAATACCAAGACATTTATACCACATCACTCTTTCTCAATAAGGGAGGGATGAATTAGGACTCTTATTAACAATTACTGTATTATTTTATTAAATACTTTCTATGAAGGTTTGACAATTATACTTCAACAGCAATAAACCAATCTTCCTAGCTGGCTAACCAAGGGGTCCATGACTCAAAATACATTTCGGGAAATGGATAAACGCTAACATGTACTCACATGTTAGACGCCATGTGAGGAGGTGACACCCACGACACAACCACACTTAACTCAGACTAAACACAGCTCTTCAAACCCAGCAGTTGTTGGCCGACAAAAATTTGGATTTCTTCAGGAACAATGAGTGGCCTGGTAATTCACCAGACTTGAACGTGTGCAAATATGTGAGATCCATACTGAAGGGTCGAGTGGAAATCTTGATACTTAATGAACCCCCAGTCACCTGATTTAGCAGCTGGACCTTGGAGCAGCACATAGAAATAATCCTCCAAAATCTTTTCGAGTCTCTCCTTACCTCTTACCCTTGCCGACTTGAAGCCATTCGTCAAGCACAAAGGAGTAACACCAACTATTGAGTAGTTTTGTTTTGACATAAAATTAAATTGCCTGAAAAATTACCCATTTGATTTTTTGTCCCTCGGACAGTTTCATCTGTGCAGTAGGGAGGGGGGGCTCTTATTGTGTGTCACCCCTTACACAGCCCTACAGCCTCCTACTAGGAATTCCAGATTCGGTCCATAATTTGAATGTTTACGTCTCTTCTAATTGTGTTCATGTTTATCAACTGTTTTTTCACGCAGTTTGCTGATTGGTCGTATTCTCATGAGCGACCAGAAGCATCGCCCGTGACTGGTATGATGCCAATACAAACATTTCTCCTGAACAAAACACACATGATATTGTGAAAGATTGCTGGAGAATTGGTAGACTCCGGGAGGACAAGTAACACTATTTTCATGACAGAAGCTTTGAACTAAAACCAAAATCCAACCTTTGGAAACTACATTGAAAATGATATGTAAAACACATTGGTTATTATTATCATTATCAATATTATTATTATCGTCATTATCATTATTATCATTACTATTATCATCATCATCATTATCATCATTATTATAATAACAATCATTATTATTATTATTATAATAAACATTATTATTATTATTATCATTATTATCATTATTATTATTATTATTATTTGTAGAAGTAGTAGTAGTAGTAGTAGTAGTAGTAGTAGTAGTAGTGTCTCTCGCGGTAAGATCTCTCACACATGAATCCTCCGGTGGAGTGATGCCAATAAACAGAGCGACATTAAAACTATTGAAAGAGAAACATCCCCCTGCAAGCGAAGATGAAGGCATCAGGCTCCAGGGTGCTTATATCCCACCAAACGCTGTCCTGTTCGAGAAAATAACAGGAGAGATGGTGTGGAAAAAGGCACTGAAGACTCGAGGCGGAGCCGGCCCTTCAGGTCTGGATGCAAACGGTTGGAGAGTCATCCTCAGCACAAACAAGTTTGGCCCTGTAGCAAGCGATCTCTGCACTGCCATTGCCACCCTTGCAAGAAAGCTTGCATCCTCTTGCTGCCATCACCTCCAGGCTCTGACGGCCTGCCGCCTTATTCCTCTGGAAAAGAAACCAGGATGTAGACCTATAGGGGTGGGGGAAGTGCTGAGGCGGATCATCGGAAAGTGTATAATGGAGGTGGTAAAGGATGATGTCAGGGCAGCAGCAGGGAACCTACAAGTGTGTGCTGGCCACCAGGCTGGTGGGGAGGCGGCCATTCACGCCATGAGATTGATATTTGAGCAGCGTGATTGTGAGGCCGTTCTCCTGGTGGATGCTTCAAACGCATTCAACATACTTAACCGCAAGGCGGCACTGCACAACATCAAGATCAAGTGTCCTAGCTTTGCGATGTATGTTGAAAATTCGTATAGGAATCCTTCAGACCTCTACGTAGTAAACAACAAGGCTCTACGAGGTGATACCATCCTACAGTCGACCGAGGGAACAACACAGGGAGACCCCGTTGCAATGGCAATGTATGCAATAGGCCTATCAGTGCTCCAACAAGAAATAAAGTATGAAACAACTGGGGTCAAACAAGTGGCATATGCTGATGACCTCACAGGAGCAGGAAAAGTGGAGGACATCAAAAAGTGGTGGGACCTGGTAACATCGCGAGGTCCACAAATAGGGTACCACCCAAACGCCAGCAAATCCTTCCTCATCGTGAAGCCAGATCATTATGATCGGGCTGTGGAGGTTTTCGGCGAAAGTGAGGTCAAAATAACTAAGGACGGCCAAAGACATCTAGGCGCAGTAATTGGCACTACGGACTTCAAGACCCAGTACGTAGGGGGAAAGGTGAACGAGTGGGTTAGCGAAATCCATGCTCTATCGGAGATTGCTAACACAGAGCCACATGCGGCCTTTGCAGCATTCACACATGGAGTCAAGCATCGTTGGAACTACCTGATGCGTACCATCCCTGAGATCCGACCCCTCCTCCACCCTTTGGAAGAAGCAATCAGTGTCAAGTTCATTCCCAAACTAGTGAAACACCACGACTTAACCCCAGTAGAAAGAACACTTCTTGCACTTCCACCAAGACTGGGAGGGATGGGACTAACTAATCCAGAGGAGATTGCTGACTCTGAACATCAAAATTCACTTAAGCTCACGGCAGCCCTCACTGACCACATAATAGCCCAGAATGCAACAGGGGAAGTGGACACCAGCGAAGTTAATAAGATCCGTAGATCCATTACAACAGATCGGCAGCACTGCCAAAATGACATGTTGCAGCAACTATTGCTGCAGGTTCCAGAAAATCTGACAAAAAAAGTAGCTATAGCGCAGGAGGTGGGCGCCTCGAACTGGTTAACTACGTTACCGATAAGGGCAAATGGTTTCAGCCTTAACAAACAAGAATTTACAGATGCCATTGCTCTAAGGTACGGTTGGCCAGTAGATGGTTTGCCCTCCCAATGCGTGTGTGGCTATTCCTATGATGGCGATCACGCCATGGTTTGCAAGAAGGGGGGCTTCATATGCATGAGGCATGACGAGGTAAGGGATCTCACAGCAAATATGTTGAAGGAAACCTGCCGGGACGTCATGGTAGAACCGACCCTCCTTCCACTGGATGGCGAGATCCTCCAACACAGGACTTCAAACACATCTAACGAAGCCCGTGTGGACGTCAGTGCTCGAGGATTCTGGACGCGGGGACAGCGAGCCTTCTTCGACATCAGGATTTTTGATCCCATGGCCGTTTGTCACCGTAACCTAGCTCTCGATGCTGCACATAGGAGGAACGAGAACGACAAGAGAAGGGCATATGGGGAGAGAATTCAAAATGTCGATCAAGGCAGCTTCACTCCGCTGGTGTTCACAACCTCTGGTGGGATGGGCCCAAGCGCAAGATGTTTCTACGCCAGACTCGCGGAGCTGATCTCCGAACAGAAGCAGCAGCCCAGAAGTTATGTCACAGCCTGGATGAGATGTCGACTGTCCTTCTCTCTCCTTCGGTCGGCTTTGCTCTGCCTCAGGGGAACGAGAGCTTCTGCCCCTACTCCGTCAACTGCTGCAGATATCGACTATGAGGCTACAGTCACCGAATGCCGCATCGATCTGCGGCTCAACTAATTTAACACAGATAGGATAGTTGCTTATGTATTAGGATATTTAATATTAAGGTAAATAAATGGTGGCGAAGGTGTGGCTATTGGGGGAGGCTGGAGGCCACGTAGTAGTAGTAGTAGTAGTAGTAGTAGTAGTAGTAGTAGTAGTAGTAGTAGTAGTAGTAGTAGTAGTAGTAGTAGTAGTAGTAGTAGTAGTAGTAGTAGTAGTAGTAGTAGTAGTAGTAGTAGTAGTAGTAGTAGTAGTAGTATGTAGTAGTAGTAGTAGTAGTAGTAGTGATATCGAATGAGGTAGTAGAATATGATTAACACAGATAGGATAGTTGCTTATGTATTAGGATAGTTAATATTAAGGTAAATAAATGGTGGCGAAGGTGTGGCTATTGGGGGCTGGGCCACGTTATCAAAAAAAAAAAAAAAAGTAGTAGTAGTAGTAGTAGTAGTATAGTAGTAGTAGTAGTAGTATCTCGATGCTGCATAGGAGGAACGAGAACGAAGAGAAGGGCGTATGGGGAGAGAATTCAAAACGTTGATCAAGGCAGCTTCACTCTTCTAGTGTTCACAACCTCTGGTGGGATGGGCCCAAGTGCAAGATGTTTCTACGCCAGACTCGCAGAGTTGATCTCCGAACAGAAGCAGCAGCCCAGAAGTTATGTTACAGCCTGGATGAGATGTCGACTGTCCTTCTCTCTCCTTCTGTCGGCTTGGCTTTGCTCTGCCTCAGGGGAACGAGAGCTTCTGCCCCTACTCCGACAACTGCTGCAGATATTGACTGAGGCTACAGTCACCGAATGCCGCATAGATCTGCGGCTCAACTAATTTAACACATAGGATAGCTTATTATGTATTAGGATATTTAATATTAAGGTAAATAAATGGTGGCGAAGGTGTGGCTATTGGGGGAGGCTGGAGGCCACGTTTAAAAAAAAAAAAAAAAAAAAAAAAAAAAAAAAAAAAGTAGTAGTAGTAGTAGTAGTAGTAGTAGTAGTAGGGAAGCTGCATTCACGCCACGAGAAAGATATTTGAGCAGCGTAATTGTGAGGCAGTACTCCTGGTTAAAGCTTCCAATGCCTAATACAAAAGTAGCTAGTCTAGCTGTGTTGAGTTAGTTTAGCTGCAAATCTAAGTGGCCTTCAGTGACTGTTGCCTCATAGTCAATATCTGTGGCTGTTGTCGGCTTTGGGGCCGACGATCTCGTTCCCCTGATTCAAAGCAAGACAGACCTAAGCATAGAGATGGACAGTCGACATCTCAACCAGGCTGCAACGTGGCTTCTGGGTCTGCTGCTTCTGCTCAGACAACACCTCCGTAAGTCTTGTGTAGAAGCGTCTTGCACTTGGTCCTATCCCGCCAGAGGTTGTAAACACCAGAGGAGTGAAGCTGCCCTGATCTACATTCTGAATTCTCTCACCATACGCCCTAATCTTGTCATTCTCGTTCCTCTTGTGTGCAGCCTCAAGGGACAAGTTATGGTGACATGATGCCCTGGGGTCGAATATCCTAACATCAAAGAAGGCTCGCTGTCCCAGCGTCCAGAATCCTCGAGCGCTTCATTAGATGTGATGGAAGTCCTTTGATGGAGGCTCTCACCGTTCAATGGAAGGAGGGGTAGTTCCACCGTGACGTCGTGGCATATTTCCTTCAGAAATTTGCTGTTAGGTTCTTTACTTCATCATGCCTCATGCATACGAAGCCCCCTTTCTTATACACCATGGCGTGTTCAATGTCGTAGGATGAGTCACACACACATTGGGAGGGCAAACCTTCTACTGGTCCATCAGTGATGTGATTATGTGTAGGGTTTGTCTTATGTGCTGGTAGGTCAACAACAGGATCAACGTTTACGTTTGTAACTGTACTTTCAATTAAAAATAAAATTTCCAACAAACCTTTAACAAAAACATATGTACATGGTATGACAGAGTCCTTCACATTCAAATCACCAACTCTGTTCTCTTCACCAAATCGGTCCACGCAGGTCACTACTCCCGATTTTCTCGTTCCTTCTATCGCCGTTCCTCTAACCGTTACCTGCAATCGCCACTGTTCTTTCTGTTACCTCTCTGCCCACTGTCACTATCAAATCACCACTGTCTCTTCTCCAACTCTTCCAACCGTCACTTCCAATCGACACCGTCCCTTCCGTCGCCACCCAGCTGCTCGTCACTTTCTATTACCAATATCCTTTATCGCTCTCAATCGCCACCAAACCTGCCGTCTCTGCGTCGTCAATGGTCACTTTTGGTCGTGGTATGCTATACTGCTTCACACTCAGCCGCCAGGGTCCACCGCTTTCTCATCCTGCTATCAGCCAGGGCATATTCTAAATTAAAAATCAAGGGAGGTGTTGGGCTTGCCCCACCAATCTAACCTGGATAGCATTCGTGGCCGGACTGCCGGCTCACCCTCCACACCTGCCTACCATACCTCCTTCTGTTGGAATTGGCTCCATACAAACGGCAAACTGCTGTTACGCCGAACACTGGCTATTCATCCTGACAGCTTTCCCGCTAAGAAAATAACCCATTTTCTAAATAATAGGTTGTATTGTCCAAAAATATTACTGTCTGCTCAAATAATCTTTTCCTACATTCTCAGACCCTTTTATACTCTTTATCTTCATCTTAAAATTCTGCTAACAGAGCGCCCATCTCATTATCCTCCACTTTCCAATTTACATTTATCAATACTGTATATGTCAGTGGTTTATGATCAGTTTTGGAACTTCTTGATTGCAAATACAATGACCAAGCACTCACGTTCAATCACGAAATAGTTCATCTCTTTAGGCAACAACTTTTTACCAACATAGGCCGACCGGAAACCCGCCATCTTCCCACTCCTGCAGCAACACCGCTCCCACTCCAACATCTGAGGCGTCGGTCAGCACGACGAACGGTCGTGACAGGTTCTGTAATCGCAGGATGGGCCTTGTGTCATCTTGTGCTGTAGTGTCTTGAATGCTTTCTCTTGGTGGGGATCCCATGTCACCTTGTTTGGCTGTCCCTTAGGCCAATGGCATCTGTAAATTCTTGTTCATTAAGGCTGAACCTTTTGCCCTTATCAGTAACGTTGTTAGCCAGTTTGGGGCGCCCACCTCCTGAGCTATAGCTACTTTTATTTTTTCAAGTTCTCTGACAATTACAGCATCAGTTGCTGCAGTTTATCACTTTAGGTGTGCTGTCGATCTGTGGTAATGGACCATTGAATCTTGTTTAATTCATTGGAATCCACCTCAATTGTTGCATTGTTTTATTATGTGCTCAGTGAGGGCTGCCGTGAGCTTGATTGAGTTCTGATGTTCGGTGGTAGCAATCTCCCATTCCTCCCAGTCTCGGTGGTAGTGCAAGGATTTACCTCTCTGCTTTGGTTAAGTGAAGGTGTTTCACTAATTTTGGAATAAAAATGACGCTGATGGCTTCTTCCAGGGGGAGGAGGAGGGGTCCGATATCAGGGATAGTGTGCATCAGGAAATTCCAGCGATGCTTGACTCCATGGGTGAATGCCGCAAAAGCAGCATGTGGCTCTGTTTTAGCAATATCAGACAGAGCTTGGATTTCCTTCACCCACTCATTTACCTTTACCGTTACGTACTCGGTCTTGAAGTCATTCGTGCTGATTACCGCACGTAGGTGTCTTTGGCCCTTCTTTGTTATTTTGACCTCAATTCTACCGAACACCTCGATTGCTCGTTCATAGTTTTCAGGTTTCACAATGAGGAAGGTCTTAGTAGTAGTAGACATCTAGGCGCAGTAATTGGCACTACGGACTTCAAGACCCAGTACGTATCGGGAAAGGTGAATGAGTGGGTTAGCGAAATCCAAGCTCTATCGGAGATCGCTAACACAGAGCCACATGCGGCCTTTGCAGCATTCACCCATGGAGTCAAGCATCGTTGGAACTACCTGATGCGTGCCATCCCTGAGACCGGACCCCTCCTCCACCCTTTGGAAGAAGCAATCAGGGTCAAGTTCATTCCCAAACTAGTGAAACACCCTGACTTCACCCGAGCAGAAAGAACACTTCTTGCACTTCCACCAAGACTGGGAGGGATGGGACTAACTAATCCAGAGGAGATTGCTGACTCTGAACATCAAAATTCACTTAAGCTCACGGCAGCCCTCACTGACCACATAATAGCCCAGAATGCAACAGGGGAAGTGGACACCAGCGAAGTTAATAAGATCCGTAGGTCCATTACAACAGATCGGCAGCACTGCCAAAATGACATGTTGCAGCAACTATTGCTGCATGTTCCAGAAAATTTGACAAAAAAAGTAGCTATAGCGCAGGAGGTGGGCGCCTCGAACTGGTTAACTACGTTACCGATAAGGGCAAATGGTTTCAGCCTTAACAAACAAGAATTTACAGATGCCATTGCTCTAAGGTACGGTTGGCCAGTAGATGGTTTGCCCTCCCAATGCGTGTGTGGCTCTTCCTATGATGGCGATCACGCCATGGTCTGCAAGAAGGGGGGCTTCATATGCATGAGGCATGACGAGGTAAGGGATCTCACAGCAAATATGTTGAAGGAAATCTGCCGGGACGTCATGGTAGAACCAACCCTCCTTCCACTGGATGGCGAGATCTTCCAACACAGGACTTCAAACACATCTAACGAAGCCCGTGTGGACGTCAGTGCTCGAGGATTCTGGACGCGGGGACAGCGAGCCTTCTTCGACATCAGGATTTTTGATCCCATGGCCGTTTGTCACCGTAACCTAGCTCTCGATGCTGCACATAGGAGGAACGAGAACGACAAGAGAAGGGCATATGGGGAGAGAATTCAAAATGTCGATCAAGGCAGCTTCACTCCGCTAGTGTTCACAACCTCTGGTGGGATGGGCCCAAGTGCAAGATGTTTCTACGCCAGACTCGCGGAGCTGATCTCCGAACAGAAGCAGCAGCCCAGAAGTTATGTCACAGCCTGGATGAGATGTCGACTGTCCTTCTCTCTCCTTCGGTCGGCTTTGCTCTGCCTCAGGGGAACGAGAGCTTCTGCCCCTACTCCGACAACTGCTGCAGATATCGACTATGAGGCTACAGTCACTGAATGCCGCATGGATCTGCGGCTCAACTAATTTAACACAGATAGGATAGTTTCTTATGTATTAGGATATTTAATATTAAGGTAAATAAATGGTGGCGAAGGTGTGGCTATTGGGGGAGGCTGGAGGCCACGTAGTAGTGGTACTACTAGTAGTAGTAGTAGTAGTAGCAGATGTCCATGAGGTGAATGAGAGACAGCCTCCACAGTGGAATGGCATGTCGATGGAAAATGCGGACATATGGGTTAAAGAAACTTACTCAGAAATTGTCAGGTGGAGGCCAGCAAATCTGTTTGAACCACCCAAGTGTGCGGCCACCAAAGAAATGATTCGGGAGATGATTCGCCTCATAACTGAGTACACCCAGGACTGCTTCCTTGCCCCTTTAGCTCTTCAATTACTGGCAATAATACCACATCTATTCTGTCAGAGGACACACACAAAGACTAAGCTTAAAGAAAATGCAGCAGCAATGAAGAGAAGATTGACAATGTGGCATAACGGGGCCCTTGGTGATCTCCTATGTGAAGCAAGAACACTGCAGGAGAGACTAAAATTTAGAGGAGACCGAAAGCAAAACACCGATGACGTTGCAAGAAAGTTTGGAAACAAAATGTGTGTGGGAAAAGTGTCTTTTGCGGTAAGATCTCTCACAGGGGAATCCTCCGGTGGGGTTCTGCCAATAAAAAGAGACATTAAAACAACTGAAAGAAAAGCGTCTCCCTGCAAGTGAAGACGATGGAATCAGGTTCCAGGGTGCCTATATCCCACCAAATGCTGTCCTGTTCGAGAAAATAACAGGTGGGATGATGTGGGAAAAAGGCACTGAGGACTCAAGGAGGTGCCGGCCCTTCAGGTCTGGATGCAAACGTTTGGAGAGTCATCCTCAGCACTAACAATTTTGGCCCCGTAGCAAGTGATCTCTGCACTGCCATTGCCGTCCTTGCAAGAAAGTTGGCATCCTCGTGCTGCTAACACCTCCATGCTCTGACGGCCTGCTGCCTCATTCCCCTGGATAAGAATCCAGGATGTAGGCCTATAGGGGAGGGGGAAGTGCTGAGGCGGATCCTCGGAAAATGCATAATGGAGGTGGTAAAGGATGATGTCAGGGCAGCAGCAGGGAACCTGCAAGTTTGTGCTGGCCACCAGGCTGGAAGGGAAGCAGCCATTCACGCCATGTGAACGATATTTGAGCAGCGTGATTGTGAGGCCGTTCTCCTGGTGGACGCTTCAAACGCATTCAACATAATTAACCGCAAGGCTGCACTGCACAACATCAAGATCAAGTGTCCAAGCTTTGCAATGTATGTTGAAAACTCCTATAGGAATCTATCAGACCTCTATATAGTAAACAACAAGGCTCTAAGAGGTGATACCATCATACAGTCAACCGAGGGAACAATGCAAGGGGACCCTAATGCAATGGCAATGTACGCAATAGGCCAATCCGTGCTCCAACACACAATAAAATTTGAAACAACTGAGGTCAAGCAAGTGGCGTATGCTGATGATCTTACAGGAGCAGGAAAAGTGGAGGACATCAAAAAGTGGTGCGACCTGGTAACATCACGAGGCCCACAAATAGGGTACCACCAAAACGCCAGCAAGTCTTTCCTCATTGTGAAGCCAGAACATTATGAACCGGCAATGGAGGTGTTCGGTGGAAGTGAGGTCAAAATAGCAAAGGATGGCCAAAGACACCGAGGCGCAGTAATCGGCAAGACGGACTTCAAGACCGAGTACTCAACGGGAAAGGTGAATGAGTGGGTTAGGGAAATCCAAGCTCTGTCTGAGATTGCTAATACAGAGCCACATGCGGCTTTTGCGGCATTCACCCAAGGAGTCGAGCATCGCTGGAACTACCTGATGTGCACTATCCCTAATATCGGACCCCTCCTCCACCCTCTGGAAGAAGTTATCAGCGTCAATTTCATTCCCAAATTAGTGAAACACCCTCACTTAACCCCAGCAGAAAGATCACTCCTTGCACTACCACCGAGACTGGGAGGAATGGGATTGACCAATCCAGAGGAGATTGCTGCCACCGAACATCAAAACTCAGTTAAGCTCACGGCATCTCTCACGGACCACATAATAGCTGAGAACGCAACAGGGGAGGTGGATACCAGTGAAGTAAACAAGATTAGAAGGTCTATTACGACAGAACGACAGCACGGCCAAAGTGATAAGTTGCAGCAACTGTTGCTGCAAGTACCAGAGATTTTGAAAAAAAGTAGCTATAGTGCAGGAGGTGGGCGCCTCGAACTGGTTAACTACGTTACCGATAAGGGCAAATGGTTTCTGTCTCAATAAACAAGAATTTACAGATGCCAATGCTCTAAGGTACGGTAGGCCAGTAGAAGGTTAGCCCTCCCAATGCGTGTGTGGCTATTCCTATGACGTCGATCACGCCATGGTGTGCAAGAAAGGGGGCTTCATATGCATGAGGTATGACAAATTAAGGGATCTCACAGCAAATATGTTGAAGGAAATCTGCCGTGATGTCAGGGTAGAACCGACCCTCCTTCCATTGGATGGGGAGATTTTCCAACATAGGACTTCAAACGCATCCAATAAAGCCCGTGTTGACGTCAGTGCTCGAGGATTCTGGACACAGGGACAGTGAGCCTTCTTCGACATCAGGATTTTTTATCCCATGGCCGCATGTCACCGTAACTTAGCTCTCGTTGCTGCACACAGGAGGAACGAGAACGACAAGATAAGGGCATATGGGGAGAGAATTCAGAATGTTGATCAAGGCAGCTTCACTCCTCTAGTGTTCACAACCTCTGGTGTGAAGGGACCAAGTGCAGGATGCTTCTACGCCAGACTCGCGGAGATGATATCCGAACAGAAGCAGCAGCCCAGAAGTAATGTTACAGCCTCGATGAGATGTCTCTCTGTTTCGGTCGGCTTTGCTCTGCCTCAGGGGAACGAGAGCATCGGCCCTAAAGCCGACAACAGTTACAGATATTGACTATGAGGCTACAGTTATATATGTATTATCATATATCTTGTACCATACATATCGGTCAAACGGATGTTCTATAAGTTTACTGTAATGTCTGGATTGGACTTCCTTCCATCTGCTCATTACAGCCAGACGTAATCACATACCTAAAGTCACACCACACGTCACTTCCGACCGTGGATTACTTAATTTAAGTAACGGATTGACGGTGTGGAAGGAACTTGGAAGGTGGTTAGCGATTACCGTAGACGTCTGCTATAACTCTGTATAACATATTCCCAGAAGAAGTCTTACTTTTATACATCAAGTGTTTGACTTCTCCTGTACACTTAACCAAAAAGTATAGAGAATGATGAGGGATAGACAAGGCAAGATAAGAAAACAGCATTTACAGAATCTACCAGATCGCTTGGGGCTATCAGACAATTATACCTCAACAGCATACAACTAGTCAGATTAACACACCACCCATGGTTCCAACATTATTATTATAATTATTTTTTTCATTATTCTTACTTTTTATTTTCATCAATATCATATTTTTTTTTGCATATCCACTCTATATTTCTTTTATGAGCTAGTTTATTGACTTTTATCTATTTCTTTATTTTTGGGCGGCCAAGAATGGGATGGTGGAGAGCCTTTGCATACAGCTTCTCGAGCCAGAAAGAAGTACCAGAGCCGAGCTGCACCGCCACACACAATATGCAGTAATCGTCTCACAGGGGACAAACAACGAGAGCTAGCGAGCAAAGAACTGTGTGAGGAAGTGCAAGGAGCCTCTTTATGACCTACTTTACGACGATGGAAAAAGAAACTCTGTTTTTGCTGTTTCCTTCTGCGAGATTTACGAGAGAAGAAGGATATCTGGGGAGTGGAAGGTCAATCCCAGTCCTTCAAGATTGTGAACGTTGGTGGTTTTGTGTTGTGTCAGTTACACAGGAATGATGATCACTTTAATGTATGTATTTGATAGAGTGACACAAAGTAAGTTACTGTTAGAAATTACTCGACAGAAAGGTATCGTGAAATTTGAGAAATTGTCTGATTTTGAGTTGAACAGGCAGTAAATTTTGCGATGAAGAATACGTGATAACAATTCCGACGACATATCACTCATTGCCAACCTTCCAGTGTGACACTAAAATAACAAACACGAGTAACACATTCCCAGTTGATGTCGTTTATCAAGTTGTATTGAAATACGAGCATTACAATACCCCTTAAGAATATCCTCAGTCATGCGTATAAGTGTATCCGATTTTATTTTTAATCAATTACTAAAACAATTGACACATTTTACGAAAATACACTTTAATAACATATCAATTAGAAAGACTCACATTCTCTATGACTTCTCAGAGCGAAATGTTTAGAAATTCTGTTCTGGCACGAGGCATCCAATCCTCCTCCAGTTCGTCTCAAGACAACCTAATAATATATCACCAACACAGACTGTGTAACTCAAGGAAGTAATCAACGTTAGTCCTAATTTATTATGTCAGGCCTGGTGGGTTCTGCCAGACTCCCTAATTGTGGTGTATTTAATATTCCTGGCGATACATAAGCAAAACTAACACCAGCTGACTCCAGATCTCAAACAGGTCGCCCCTTCCTCCTCCCGCGGGATAAGTCCTCCTGATGAAGCTGACCTGGGACTAGATTACAAAACACCCAAGGGTATGGCTATTTTTTTTTTTTTTTAAGTGCAGTGCTTATTGAAAATCGAACTTCCAATAAAAATTTTTCGCTGTTTTCGTTGGTCATAGAAGCAACAATCTCTCTCCTTGATTCCTTAAAGCGCTCCTAGTGTGACTGGATAAACCGAAAATATGTCACTCACATGAATAACGTGTTATGTTGTTTAACTATCGTGCCCCAAGACGATGATGGGTTGTGTCGTAAGCTATTTCAAGCGCACTGAAGTCTCCTTGATCACACCATTTTGCCATTAAGTACTGTGTCACGCTACAGTATCTTCCTCGATACAAACTCCTACGGGAACTCATTGAAGGTGTACAGTATTTCACCGAGGGAGGGAGGGGGGGAAAGGAAGGAATAAAGGAGGGAGGGAAGGAAAGAGGGAAGCAGGGAGGAAGGGAGGGAGGAATAGCTAGACACAGGCGAGGGACAAACACAGATAGGATTTAACAGGAATCGGAAACCAACACTTGGGCATATCCGAGAGTCAGTAAGATTTAAACACACGCTTTTCAGAACCAGTCAGAGAGTTAGATTAAATTGTATTAAACGTCGTATATGGATGATTGTATTTTAAGAATATGTATATACAACGTTGTATATAAAAACTGTAATAATAACCTGTAACAGATAAGATGGAAATGTAAAAAATCCACACATGAAGGGGCTTAGAGGAAGGAAATGAGAGATAGAGAGGGGAGAAGGAAGAAGTAAAAATAGAATATATGCCATAAGGGAGAGAGAGAGAGAGAGAGAGAGAGAGAGAGAGAGAGAGAGAGAGAGATCAGTGATAAAAGTTCACATTTATTCATCATATATATAGACGGAACAGCTATATACACGACGGTAAAAACAAATGACTGTTACACTCCATAAAGAAAGTCTGATATTATTCGTACAATATTTAAATTACCCTGAAGACGCAGCCTATTCTAGCATACTATTTTCACACTGACACCTTATACACCAGTATATAAACATCGTACAAGGTTCAGGACTCCCTTTGACTTTATGTTTTTCTCTCGAAATTTGCAAACCAATAGTCAAAATGATCATCATCGCCCCCCCATTACACCCCGCCAGTCAGTTCTCTAACAATCAACCATAAATTTGATGCGGGCGATGCAGTTTATTCTCTCTAACCCACAGAACCTATCACGCTCCGGACATGATTGAGTCTAGTTCTGGAGAAATACAACCGAATTATTTGCATTTTTTCTGTCCGTTACAACATTCCAAATTCCTTTAGACTTTATCAATTTATACTCCATTAAGAGAATGATAAACACCTCTTCCCTGACAATGTAAAGAGCTATAGTCATCACCCTAGTGGTCTCTAAAGTCGTAGAATGAAAAAAAAATGATATTTAGAAACATTAAAAGATTGTGTGGATGCGGTGTGAGAGTCTTCTATTTCAACTCAATGCAGATATCCTCGGTATAAAATCTTGCTCTTCTTCGCGGGAAAGGTGGTGATTTTGTTCATGTTATCTAAAGTATCGTAAAAGCCTTTAACAAAGTCTAACACGTGACTTCCTGCCACCCTGACTATATATATGGTTATGCTTCACTAGTCTAGTATAAGTCACATGTACAAGAGAACAATTTGCATAATAGATTCGTTTGTGATTTAGTTCTACGATGTGTCCATGCAGACTGTTTACATGTCATTTCAGTATTCAACCATTATTTTGCAGTCGCTGTATATTGAGGAAAAAATTTTAATGTCTTATAGTTGAAGATTCCTTGAGCTCACACACTAACCACCACCACATCTGAATGAATATAGAAGTAAAAAGAAAAAGAAAAAAAGAAGTAAAAGAAGATAAAAATGAATAACCCCTCCGCCTCTTCCACAAGTTATAAATATTTACTTCTAACGTCAGTATTTCATGACTTACTAAAACTCTCTCTCTTTCCTATTATAACGGTGATACGTCTGGTGATATTTACTAAAGACACTTAATGCTTTTTTGGGGGGGAGGGGGGGGAGGGGGGGTGGAGGGATTGTCATAAGATATTTTCTGAGTGGTTTTAGATGCTGTTACCGGGATACAGCTTATGCTATATTCGACCGTCATCTATGCTCAATGCTCATACAATATATTGAACAATAAACAATATTCATGCAATATATTAGGCCCTTAACTATATTTATACAATATATTGAACCCTTAACTATATACAATATATTGAACTCTTAACTATAAAAAATCATATAATTAATTAAACCCTAACTATATTCATACACTATATTTAACCCTTAACTATATTCATACACTACATTTAACCCTTAACTATATTCATACACTATATTTAACCCTTAACTATATTCATACACTATATTTAACCCTTAACTATATTCATACGGTATACTGAATGCGTCTGGTAAGTTCACTTTGGCACCATTACCATGTTGACAGTGACAGTCTACCACTCTCCCATCGGTCTTCTCTTCTCTGACATATTTACTCCTTCCTCTCAACTCGTTTTTCACATTTGACAGTTTCATAAGTCTAACATGTTCACGCTTTTATTGTAGTTCGTTTTACTATGTTCCATGATATTTGACCTAGGTGGCATGTTTACTCCATAATACTGATCTGTTGCGTGTTTTATCCTGATTTATCAAGCATGTTGACAGTCATAATGCTGATATAAGCAAGGCTCGTTATCCCCATCCACTGTTTCTACTGCAATTTGTTCTTCAATTTTACGCTCGTTTTAGTCTATATAAACACTTCAATAACCAAAGATAATCCTATTTATAAACTACGATAACATTAAATCCTTGTTTTCTCTGTGGCAGTATTATTTTTCTCAGTCACCTTTATAACAGTTATTACTGGGAACAGCTGGACGCAGACGCAAGAGGTGGTGGTAGGTGAATGGTGTGAAGGAGGCAGTAATCGCTCACAGGCACAGAGAAATGAAAAGAGCCAATGAGGAGGAATAAAAGCCTCCTTTGTAACTCAGTTCACGACAAGAGAGAGAAATTTGAGTTTTATCCGTTTTCCTCCTTCCCGGCGGCGCTGTGAGGAGGACAACCCGACTTGAGAATAGACAAGAGGACCATTATTTTATTTTTATATTTTGGAATGTGTTGAAAATGATGTTTTGCGGCTTAAGACAGACAGACAGACAGACAGACAGACAGACAGACAGCCAGACAGACAGACAACTCTCAGTCTCCCTTTCCTCCTCGTTCTCCTATTTTCGTCTATTTTCTCCACACTCTGCACCTCCTGACATCTCTTTCCTTTCTTCCTTTCCAAACATACGAGTATTTTTCTCTCCTTCATATCACCTTTTATATACTTATTTTACTCTGCAGTCAACCCCTATCTCATACCTCGACCTGTGATGCCATTTTCCCTAGAACTCACTATACTACCCTTCTGTTTTTCTATATATGTTTTTTTTTTCTATATACCCCGTTCATAAGTTATCACACATCAATGGTGATAGTACACATTCTGGTCTTATCTCATGATTCTAACTGCCCATAATCTTCACTCATATCTCTTCCCTGTCAACGTATTCTTCATTCAGATTATAACTCAACCATATTATCTTAATCTCTTGATATTTGGTTTATTCATTGTATTTCGTTTTTAATTCAGTTTTATTCTTTACATTACGTACACAATTCCTGTGTACAGTCACGGAAAAAAAAATCCTGTCAGTCTCAGTCTTCCGTACCATCCACGAACCCTGAGACTCACGAACCTGTGAATACGAGACATCACACATTGTTGGGCCCATAGATGGTGAATTGTGTAATGTCTCGGATTCATAGGGTCATGAGTCTCAGAGTTCGTGGATGGGATGAAGGACTGACAGGACTTTTTTCCGTGACTGCAAAGGGTCATGTACAGTATAACACCACCTCTCCTCCACCTTCCAAAACAAAAATTATCTTTATTCTTATCACTAAGCTTCTAAAGGCTCCACGCCATCACTTGAACAACAAGGACTTGGTATTGGGTGACAATAAACCTTACACATGAGAAATTTTTCGTCAGATAATTTTTTCATATAATCAGAAAGACTAAATCATACATAATTGTTTCTACATTTATAGATAATCAAACAAGTATGGCAGACATCTTAAATTTCAAGATTTGTTATTTTATTTTATTCATTATTTATTTTTTTTACATATACTGTAAATCCAAGTTGAAAACAACCTTAAATGTTGCTTATTGGACCAAGAACTTCAAGTTATTATCGTCATTATGTTAAGTATCGTTATTTTCAAAAGGGCTTCACCGTGTGCATTTTTTTCTTTTTTTGCAATCTTGTACACACACGGAAGCAATTTGGTTGTGTCCACCTATTTGTAGATCATTTTCTCCAACCATCCATCCTCCTCAGCCATACATCTTTCCAAACAATCCATCTTTCCCAATTATCCATCCTAACCAACTATCTACCCTCCCCAATAATATAATTCATCCTAATCAACTATCAATCCTCCCCAATAATCCAGCCTCACCATTAATCCATCTTCTTTAACCTTACATCCTCCTCAACCATACATCATCCCCAATCATCCATCCTCCCCAACCCTCCATCCTCCCCAACCCTCCATCCTCGCCAACCCTCCATCCTCCCCAACCCTCCATCCTCCTCAACCATCCATACTCCCCAACCATCCCTCCTCCCCAACCCTCCATCTCCTTAACCGCCCATCTCCTCAAACTGTTCTTTAGCACTCCCTCACCTCACCCACCTATGGCTGTCACGGATGAAGGAGTTGATGATGTTTCTCTTAATTACTTTTACCTGCACAGTCTTGTAACAGGTAAGAGTACAACACTGACTTCTCAACTTCTTCATTTTCTTACTGATGAGCTGCTTGTGAGGAGGTGGTGGTGAGGAGGTGGTGGCGAGGAGCTGCTGTGAGGTGAGGAGGAGGTGGTGGAGGTGGTGGTGAGGTGGTGGCGAGAAGACAGTGGTGTGAGTGGTGAGGAGGTGGTGGGTGAGGAGGTGGTGGTGAGGTGGTGGTGAAGGTGGTGGTGGTGGTGAAGATGGTGGCGAGGCTGCTGGTGGGAGGAGGTGGTGGTGGAGGTGGTGGCGAGGAGGTGGTGGGGAGGTGGTGGCAGGAGAGGTGGTGGTGGGGAGGTGGTGGCGAGGTGGTGGTGGCAGGAGGTGCTGGTGAGGTGGTGGTGGTGAGGTGGTGGCGAGGGTGGTGGTGGTGGTGGCGGGAGGTGGTGGTGAGGTGGTGTGGGGTGGTGGTGGGGGATTGGTGGCGAGGGAGGTGAGGTGGTGTGAGGAGGTGTGGTGGTAGGTGGTGGTGAGGAGGTGGTGGTGAGGAGGTGGTGGCGAGGAGGTGGTGGTGAGGAGGTGGTGGCGAGGAGGTGGTGGCGAGGAGGTGGTGGTGAGGAGGTGGTGGCGAGGAGGTGGTGGTGGTGAGGAGTTGTTAGTACAGTGATAAACAGACTAACACATACACTGTCGCGATGATGATTGGCATGACGACACATAAAGCACAATAACATGTCGCAAGTTTATCGGAGAATAATACGATCACCAGCTGTATTTTTTATTTTCGCGAGAGACAAACTTTCCTACAGACAACAAGACAAACAATATTCTTTGAGACACACACATGTAACTTGAAATGACAGCTTACACACTTGCTCACGACGATATGAACTAAACTACATAGGTCAGAATTTGTATTTTTGTGCGTTGTATAAATACTAAAATAATTGACAGCGACATAAATTACGACAGACCATTAATTCCTCTATACATGTGAAGTTGTACTTGTAGGATAGACTGATATGCAACATTTACAAGAATGTGGTAAAGACTTTCAACTCAGGCATCACTTGCTTTAAAGTTGTTTTTTGGGGGGTTTGTTTTTCTCATTTCAGTATTGTAATTTTTACAATACTTTTTCCTTCCGTTCTTTTATTATCTTGGAGTGAATTAAACGGTATTAAGCTTTACATGAGGCGTCTGAGCACTATTTATATTTATGAACAGATAACAGAGCCCAGAAAAGGAACACAACAAAGACATTCTGAGGAAGGGAAGACTGAAAACGTAGGACAAGGTTGATGAAGACGGCAGATATACACTGTCAGCTGGAGCTTTTTTTACGGAACAACAAACACACCGAGAATGCCTTGCAAAGAAAATATAGAGGTTTTCTTCGTTTTGCCAAACGGTACTATCATGTCGATACAGAGAGAGGCCGTCATACAAATAGACAAGTGAAACGAAGTGAAACATTTCACCTTAGTATCATAGTCATAAAAAATCCTATCGGTTTCTAAACGCCCACTGGTAATTTCTAAGGACGATGATGACGATGGCAACGAGACGATGACCAAGAGCAGTATCTTTCTTGTCTTTCAATAGACTTAACAAAGCGTTGTATCGCCCCGTGACTCTGCCTCTGATATAAGGAAGAGGCTTATCTGGGACACTGAAAGACTGGTCGAGTTGTTATGTTGGTGGTGAGAGAGGTATATTGATCGTGGTGTTGACGTTCTAGATGAAAGCTGCCATTTGTTTTGAACGTGGCAGCCGTAGTGTTGACATCTTGCTGTACCAGGCTGTGGAAAGCATCACTGGGTCGGAGATTGACAGGTGTGGCGAGAATTTAGTGTAGGTTATGTATATAAGCTACTGTGCCGAGTAGCAACCCTGTATATAAGCTACTGTGCCGAGTAGCATTTATATATATTATCACGTGGCAACACTGCACGTTATGTGGCAACATTGCCCCGAGGCTGCCATATGGCAAGGCAGCCTCAGTCTGACTGTGTGAGCCGTGCATGGCACACACTAGTCACCACTTGTATTTCTCTCATCCATAATAAACGGACTTCAGTGTTACCCGGTGTTTCCCTACCCATCACTGCATTCTTCAGGGAACACTTATAACCATCATGGTGCAGTGATTGGGATCTGTGGACTTACAAGTGTGTAAACAATGCCGAGACAGTTACGTCTGCCGGTGATGAGTCGACTCATAGTGTGTTGTGTTGTGTTGTGTTGCGCTGTGTTTCGCCGCGATGTGCAGTGTTGGGCCGTCACAGTGCGTTTTACTGACGGTGGCAGTGTTAGTGTCAGTATATTAGTGTGTGTCTAGAGCTGAGAGTTGAGCATTGGCCTGTTTTTTAGTGGTACCCACGGAGCACGCAGGCATACACCCTTCTCGTGTGACATCCCGGGAGACACTGACGGTCTCACCCCCACCCCCGCCGCGTCTCTAGCCACCGGCATTAAGACCACCACGAAGTGCTCTCTCAGACACACTCACACACACACACGCACGCACGCACTCACTCACGGACAGAACAGTGGACTCTATGCGTTATTCTGCGCTGTTTATGTCATATATATGTGGTTCGAGGTGTTGAGGCGCCACTTTATATACTAAACAGTGCAGTCCACGCACACACAAAGATGGGCGGTAAGAAGGGACAACGTTAAGTTGGGAGACACGACTCCCCACCACCTTCCCCTCCACAGGGCGCAGACTCTCATCCTCCACCTCCAGTGACGGACATTGCCACAATTCTGAGGTGGATGGACGACCGGGACGAGAGACGCAGAGAGATGAAACTTCAGAGGGAGGAGACACGAAGAGAGGAGGAAAAGTTGCGTTTTGAGGCACTATTGGCGACCCTGGCACTAACCCACCCTCCCTCACTCACAGGTAGCGCGCTTCAAGGCGCCAGTACACTCCCTCCTCCACCACACCAGCGTCCTCCAGGTACTCTTGCCTCCAAACAAACAGCTCCCAAGGCATCTGTTCAACCCCCACCCGCCCTCTCACCAGACGTCACGTTTCAGCTTTTTCATGAGTGGAGGCGGCGTTGGACAGATTACTCCACGATGGTGGACCTTGACAGCATGCCTCCGAACAAACAGCTCATCCAACTGCGGATGTGTTTGTCGCTGGAGACCCAGAGAGTTTTGGAGCACACGTTGCAAGTGCCTCCCGATTCTACATCTTCAGTGACGGATGTGCTCGACCTTTTACAGGAGCACGTTAAAGGACGGAATAACGAGGCTTTGCGTCGCCGCGCCTTCACCAGCTGCAAGCAGGCGGAGAACGAATACTTTGACGACTTTTTTGTTCGCTTGAAGAGTTTGTCAGAGGAGATCGACGTCTGCAAGGCGCACAGCCGGGAATGTGAGGAAGCCTGGATCAAGCACGGGATCTTGGTAGGTGTCAGGCAGGAAGAGTTGGTGCAGCGACTCATCCCCCTGGACGCTTCCTCCACACTCCAGGTGGTAGTGACTGAATGTCGGTCGTACGAGGCGACCAAGTCCGCCACCTCTGCCTTACGGGCCCCACCTGCTGTGAGAGCTATCTCACAGTACATGAAGGGTAAGAAGGCGGCCAACAACGTGAAGGCTGCCACACGTTCTTCCACGCCTCCGCCTAGTGCTTCCTGTGGCAGCTGTGGAAAGCAGCATGGCCCCAAGACATGCCCGGCCGCCGACGCACTGTGTCGTGGATGTGACCGTAAGGGCCACTGGTCTAACACAGACAGGTGCCCTGCACGAGGCCGCAAGTGTCAGGCCTGCGGTCGCTATGGACACTATGACAAGTGCTGCCGCCAACCCATGCCCAAAAGCCCGAGACGAGGAGGAAAGCAGCGCACTTCTCTCGGGGTGGTTCGCACGCAGCCCCCTCCAGATGGCCCACGCAGCCCCAAGCAGCAGCGGAGTCACATCAGGAGGGTGGAATCGACCACACGCCCCAGGGCTACCCCTTCCCCCACCATCCGAGTCGCCGTCACACACGGTGATGTGTCGGGTCACATCGAGGTGATACCGGACACCGGCGCTGATACTACGGTGATTGGGTTGAAGCACCTCCAGAAACTGGGCCTCACCAAACGCGACCTGGGACCACCGCCGCAGCTGCAGTACTACAATGCGGACGGTTCCCCGATGCCAGACGCTGTGGGCTCCTTTCAAGCAGAGATCACCTACGGCGACAGGTCGTGTCATGGATGGATCGACGTGCAGCCTACTCTCGCTACACCCTTGTTGTCGTGGGAGCACCTCAAGGAGTTATGCGCGGTGCCCAGAGACTTTCCCGAGCAGATCCCAGCTGCTCGTTACACCGCCAGCAGGGTGCGTGAGTCGAGCGACGCGCCTGGCGCTGCCGCACAGAGCTGCCCAGAACCCGCGTCCACTCCCACCCAGACAGGACGCTCCCCTGCCCAGATCCTGTATGGTCACCCTCTCCGCTCTTGCGTTCCTACACACGCCAAGGCCTTTGCGAAGGACTGGCAGACCAAAGCCGAGAGCTGTGACCGCCGCGCCGCTTCACGTGCCCAGGACGCCAAGGCTCGGTATGACGACCGTGCCCGCCGTCTTCAGCCACTGGAGATTGGTGCCCTTGTCCGCGTCCAGGACCAGACGACGACACGTTGGGACAAGATGGGCATAGTGATGGGCGTCGGCCAGTCGCGGGACTACAAGGTCAGGATGCCGAGCGGCCATGTCTGGTGGAGGAATCGCCGCTTCCTCCGGCCAGTCCCACCCCCTGCTGCTGGCCCCCTGACTGAGGACGAGTCACCTACACCTCACGAGGATCCGCCCCACAGTGCACCTCGACGCTCGGAGCGACTTAGGACTAAGAAGTCCGCTCAAGACAAAGACTATGAGCGTGAGGGGGGAGGGAGATGTAGGTTATGTATATAAGCTACTGTGCCGAGGAGCAACCCTGTATATAAGCTACTGTGCCGAGTAGCATTTATATATATTATCACGTGGCAACACTGCACGTTATGTGGCAACATTGCCCCGAGGCTGCCATATGGCAAGGCAGCCTCAGTCTGACTGTGTGAGCCGTGCATGGCACACACTAGTCACCACTTGTATTTCTCTCATCCATAATAAACGGACTTCAGTGTTACACGGTGTTTCCCTACCCATCACTGCATTCTTCAGGGAACGCTAGTAACCATCATTTAGCAGTACTGAAGTTGTGAAAAATGTAGAGGAGAATGAAGTGCGATATTTGTGCAGGTTTAGGAAATTTGGTTAGTGTAGTCTAGGGGATGTGTATTTAAGATGGAGTATATAAGACAGGGTAAGGGAACCACAGTGTAGGGAATGTTAGTCGTTAGCTGTGGAAATGTGGAATGTGTAGAGTTATCAGCTTATACGGAGGCGTGGGAGCTGTGCTGGTGTAAGATGAACAGCCAGTACAACTGTATGAGTTAAGAAGTAAAGAGACACATGTACAGTCAGCAAAAAATTATTCTGCAACGAACACTGTGAGACTGACGCCATGTATTGGTAAGGTTGGTATCTCTTTGTATGATTCATTGTAAAACTAATGTGCTGTTATTCCTTAAATTATGTGTAGCAACCACAGATAAATTACCAGGAATACATATAAAACCCATAGCACTTAAACCAGATAATGTCATAGCATTATATACTATACCGTAGTACTACTTTTAGACACCCACATACGGCAGGAATGGCAGGCACTCTAAAAACTGAGGTGCTGTATAGGAATTTCGCACACTTTGAGATACGACGAAATCCTGTAAATACTCATGATTATAACCACTGGCTGAGAAAGTGATGAGAAGTGGCATAATGTAAGACCTCAACCAGAAAATAAAACGAAATATTTGTAACGTAGAAAAGTTATACAATATTACGCATTGGTAATTGTGCTACCGGAAAGATGCGAGTTAAGAAACGAGCTATATCTCTTTAATATGTCACAATATATGATAAGAATAGGGGGTTGACCGGAGGTAAGTGGTAGTAAAATTCACAAAGCAAAACCATTGTCAGTGTTATTTAACACAGTGTAGCAAAGAATTTCGCCAGAGGAAGTGTGATCGTTTAAAATAATGTAATGAATCTGTTCGAAACGGAGCAGTTTCGATCTGCAAAGGGTAGACCATCAAAGCTAACAGCAGGAGTTGTAATGGCAATTCGATTATTTTATAAATATAGTTATATGATGTTAACTGCTCTATTTGCATCTTGTAACACATTGTGCACGCAGACACATTGAAACACCTTATGGTAAATACTATCTACAGAGTAACTGGCAACACAGGAAGCCAGGGCTACCAACATCCGCTTTGACTTCTGAGTGTTTTCAGATTTCTTGGTCCGGTGTGTCATACTATAGGAACCCGTAAAGGTGCAGAATAATATTTTGCTGACTGTACACACATACACTCATACTAGCTGAGGTACCCGGCGTCGCAGGGTAAGTAATGGAACAAAATTTCGGATAATATATTAAATACACCTAATTTGATTTCATCCTACTCGCTAATGCGGCAAAAAAACTTGAAAACCATAGAAAAGGGCATCTCATTGACTACATCATTGTGAGAGAAAGAAATCGCCGAGATGTTCTCATCACCCGAGGAATGCGTGGCTCAGACCAGTGCGACACTGATCGTCGGCTCGTCAAAGCCAAATTCTCACTTCATGTTACCCCAAAACGGCGAAGGCAACAAGCCTCCAAAAGAGGTTTTAAGACTAACCGTCTGGATGATCCTTCGGTAGCACATTATTTCAGAGAGCAGCTCGAATATGGGCTGATAAACAACCCAACAATAAACAACCCAAATAACAGTGCCGAATGGGATATTCTCGACACTGCCATGACCAAAACCTGCAGGTCGAAAGAATACACCAGGAAATCAATGTACTCGTCGATTTTAAACATGCTGATTTAACTGACTGGCAGAACAACCCTCAGATTAGGACCAAAGCTGATACCTTCTGCAAGAATAAAGAGGCAGCCTTGCGTGAACTTCGCAAACTAAAGAACGACTGGTTCAAAAGTAAAGTATGTGAAATGCAAAAACTTGCAGATCAACACAAGATGCACAAATTTTTCAATTCCACTAAAACATTTTATGGGCCAATCGCTCATGGCACAGCCCCCCTTCGCTCACCAGGCGGTAACTCCCGAATTAAAGACGAAGAAAGCATCTGTAAGCGCTAGAAAAAGCACTACCATTCACTGTTCAACCGAAACACCGATGTGGATGTCCTGACTACCCAGCAGGTCCCTCAGCATCCAGAGTTGACCCATCTCAGCTATCCTCCATACCTGGATGAGGTAGCTACTGCCATCAAACATGAAAAATAATAAAGCCTAAGGGCCTGATGGAATCCCAGCCGAGGTGTATAAGCAGAAGGACCTCTGCTAACTAGACGCTTCCATTCTCTCCTGTAGAATATATGGGAAAAGAAGTAAATCCATTGTCAATATTTATAAGAACAAGGGAGACCGGTCAGACTGTGGCAACTACCGAGGGATCTCGCCGTTGTCCGTAGCTGGCAAGATTATCACCCGAGTCCTACTAAACAGACTACTAACTGACGCGGAAAACTTCATCCCAGAATCTCAAAGTGGTTTTAGACCATCACGTGGCAATATTGACATGATCTTCGCTGCCCCCCTAGATACAACAAAAGTGCAGAGAACAGTGTCGTGATCTGTACATGGCCTTCATCGACCTAACCAAGGCCTCCGACTCGGTCAGCAGGGAAGACTTCTGGCTGACCCTCAGCCGGTTTGGCTGCCCACCAAAATTCATCGCCATTGTGAGGCAACTCTACGATGGCATGAACGGCAATGTCCTGCACAATGGCACCCAGTCTGAGTTCTTCCCCATCTAAACGGGGGTAAAAACAAGGGTGTGTACTGGCGACGACTCTCTTTTCCATTTTCTTGGCTGCCTTCCTTACTCGTGTCAGTGCCAATTTAGCCGTCGGGGTGGACATAGGTACCGGAAGAAGGATCTTTTCAAAATAACACGACTCCAGGCAGGAACAAAGGTGTCGGCAGCTTCCATTGCTGAACTACAGCCTTTGGCAGACTCCGTACCCGTGACTTCACCTGTAGTGAGCTGAAATTATCTACAAAGTTGCACGTATATCGAGCAGTGGTCATCTCCACCCTGCTATATAGCAGTAGACGTGGGTTACATAGAGGAGGCACCTCAAAGCACTTGAAATTTTTCACCAACGTAGTCTACGTTCCATCCTCCGAGTTCGCTGGGAAGACAAGAGAACAAATGCCAGTATTCTTGCTGACACCAACTGTAGGAGCATCGAGGCTACTATTATCCATGCACAACTACGTTGGACTGGCCATGTTACCCGCATGGACGACAGTAGACTTCCAAAGTAGCTACTTTATACTCACCTAACGAATAGTAAACGTAACGCCGGCGGGCAATTGAAAAGGTATAAGGATAGTCTTATTACAAACCCGAAAAGGTGCCAAATCGACCCCCTCACCTGGGAGTCGATTACTCCACATCGTAACGGTTGGAGAAGCACCACAGGACTTCAAACCGAGGCAAACAAGCGCCAACGTCGGAAAGACGGTGCCACCGCCCCTCCCCCAGTAGATGGCGCCCTTCACATGTGCAACGAATGTGGACGACGCTGCGGGTCCCGTATCGGTCTCTTTTGTCATCCTCAAAACTCACTAACCTAGGTGACATCCCTAATAACTCATATCATTGAATCATAGCTGGATGGTCGTCATACTCGATTCTAAGTGACGGCAAAGTAGTAGTAGTAGTGTGTCGCAGGTCCGTGAACAGAGGAGGCGGGGGTGCTGGCTGGTGTGGGGGGAAGAGGGAGCATTTCATATGCATATTCATTGACGATCGACACACATAAACCTGGTGATCCCTAACTCTGATGTAAGTGCAATGATAAATAATTTAATACCTTGGTTATAATGGACGTGTTGTCAGGAGTGAGGGAGTTGTATTTATGGCTGAGGAAGATGTTGTCAAAGGTGAGGGAGGTGTTCTCAATGGATATGGGTTTTGTCAGGGTGAGGGAGGTGTCATGGGTTCATGGACGTGTTATCATGGGTTCATGGTCGTGTTGTCATGGGTTCATGGACGTTTTGTTATGGGTTCATGGAAATTTTGTCATGGATGAGTGGACGTGGTGTCACGGAAGAGTGAACGTGTTGTCATAGATGAGCGGACGTGTTGTCATGGATGAGCGGACGTGTTGTCATGGATGAGCGGACGTGTTGTCATGGGTGAGTGGACGTGGTGTCATGGGTGAGTGGACGTGGTGTCATGGGTGAGTGGACGTGTTGTCATGGGTAAGAGGACATGTTGTCACGGGAAAGTGGACGGGTTGTCATGGATGAGCGGACGTGTTGTCATGGGTGGGTGGACGTGTTGTCGTGGACGTTGTCGGTTGGACGTGTTGTCATGGGTGAGTGGACGTGTTGTCATGGATGAGCGGACGTGTTGTCGAGAATGAGCGGACGTGTTGTCGTGGACGTGTTGTCATGGGTGAGTGGACGTCGTGTTGTCATGGGTGAGTGACGTGTTGTCATGGGTGAGTGGATGTGTTGGCGTGGGTGATGGGTGAGTGGATGTCGTTGTCATGGGTGAGTGGAGTGGTCAGGTTGTCAAGTGGATGTGTTGTCATGGGTGAGTGGACGTTGTCATGGGTGAGTGGATGTGTTGTCATGGGTGGTGGACGTGTTGTCGTTGTTGTGACGTGGTAGTGAGTGGACGTGTTTGTGAGCGGACTCGCGGGTGAAAGGGAGTGACGGACGTGTTGTCATGGGTGAGTGGACGTGTTGTCATGGGTGATGTGGTCATGACGTGTTGTCGGGTGAGGGATGTGTTGTCATGGGTGGTGAGTGGACGTGTTGTCAGCGGGTGAGTGGACGTGTTGTCATGGGTGATGGTGTTGATGAGTGTTGTCATGGGTGAGTGGACGTGTTGTCATGGGTGAGTGGCGGTGAGTGTGAGTGTCATGGGTGAGTGGATGTGTTGTCATGGGTGATGGATGTTGTCATGGGTGAGTGGACGTTGTCATGGTGATGTGTTGTCATGGGTGAGTGGACGTGTTGTCATGGGTGAGTGGACGTGTTGTCATGGGTGAGTGGATGTGTTGTCGCTGGGTGAGTGGACGTGTTGTTGTGGATGTGTGTCATGGGTGATGGGTGGATGTGTTGTCATGGGTGAGTGGACGTGTTGTCATGTGAGTGGACGTGTTGTCATGGGTGGAGTGGATGTGTTGTGGGTGAGTGGACGTGTTGTCGCGGTGAGTGGACGTGTTGTCGGTGAGTTTGTCATGGGTGAGTGGACGTGTTGTCGTGGGTGAGTGGACGGTTGTTGAGTGGATGTTGGGTGAGTGGTTGAACATGGGTGAGTGGATGTTGTCATGGGTGAGTGGACGCGTCATGGGTGAGTATGGGGTAGTGGACGTGTTGTTGACTGTCGGGTGAGTGGATGTCATGGATGGGTGAGTGTGAAGATGCGTTGTGGGTGAGTGGACGTGTTGTCATGGGTGAGTGGAGTGTTGTGGTGAGCGGACGTGTTGTCATGGGTGAGTGGACGTGTTGTCTGGACGTTGTCATGGGTGAGTGGACGTGTTGTCATGGGTGTTGTGCGGTGAGTGGACGTTGTCATGGGTGAGTGGATGTTGTCATGGGTGAGTGGACGTGTTGTCATGGGTGGTGGACGTGTTGTCAGCGGGTAAGTGGATGTTTTATCATGGGTGAGTGGACGGTATTGTCGTGGACGAGTGGATGGTATTGTCATGGGTGAATGGTCGTGTTGTCGCGGGTAGGGAGGTGTTGTCATGGGTAAGGGAGGTGTTGTCATGGGTAAGGGAGGCATTGTCGGGGTCGAGGAGGTGTTGTCATGGGTAAGGGAGGTGTCGTTTGGGATGAGAGGTGTTGTCGGGGTGAGGGGAGGTGAAGGAGGTGTTGTCAGGATGAGAGAGGTGTTGTTGGGGGGTGAGGGAGGTGTTGTCATGGGTAAGGGAGGTGTTGTCAGGGTGTTGTCAGGGGTGAGGGAGATGTTGTCATGGGTAAGGGAGGTGTTGTCAGGGATGAGAGAGGTGTTGCCAGGGATAAGAGAGGTGTCGTCAGGGGTGAGGGAGGTGTTTTCATGGATGAGGGATTTGTTGTCAGGGGTGAGGAAGGTGTTGTCAGGGGTGAGGAAGGTGTTGTCAGAGATGAGGGAGATGTTTTCAGAGGTGAAGGTAGTGTTGTCAAGGGTGAGGGAGATGCTGTCAGGAGTGAAGGATGTGTTGTCATGGATGAAGGAGATGTTGTCAGGGGTAAGGGGGATGTTTTCAAGAGTGAAGGGATGTTGTTAAGGGGGAATGGTGTGTTGTCAAGGGTGAGGGAGATGTTGTCAGGGGTGATGAAGGTGTTGACAGGGGCGAGGGAGGTGTTGTTATGGGTGATGGAGGTACTGTCAGGGGTAAGAGGGATGTTCTCGGGTGGGTGAGTGGAGGTGTTGTCAAGGGTGAGGAAGTCTTTGTCGTGGGTGAGGGAGGTCTTGTTATGGGTGAGGGAAGATGTTGTCAGGGGTGAGGGAGATGTTGTCAGGGGTGAGGGAGATGTTGTCAGGGGTGAGGGAGATGTTGTCAGGGGTGAGGGACATGTTGCCAACAAGCTGATCCTTGGATGCTCAACCTAAAAGATTAATTTCAAAGCAGCTAGCCTTACTGACGGGGCCAGTTGGCAACTCTCAAATAGTGTTAAACTTCATCCTTATATATCAAGGACCATTTATCGACTTAAGAAATTCCCATCAATCAGGAAGAGATAGAAGGAAACAATAACAAATATGTGTAACTTTTTTATAATGTCAACGAAAAGACAATATTCTTTCAGTGACATGCTCGAGACAAGACAATCTCCACACAGGAAGTTTTCAGCACAAGACTGGCTCTTTTTAAACTGTTTTATCTCTCTGAATCTCTCCTTGTGAGGCAGGAATTCGTATCTCACAGCAGAACTTATTTGTCCAGCACAATCAAAACGTAACACAGGAGGAGCAGGGTACAAGACACTTGCAGAAAATCTCTTGGGCTTCAAGAAGATAGACTGTTTGCCATCGAGTTTTTTTCCCGACTGGATGACGGCCGGGGCATTGAGGACACACTTGCAAGCCACAATGCCAAATGGCATGATAGTTGAAGACTGGAACATAAAAAAAAAACTTCATCGAGCAGAAAAGAGAAAAGTCACTTCACAAGGAAGTTCTGATTCTCCCAAGATGAAGAAATACACCCGTCAGTCTGATGAACAGTGCTTGTGAGACAGAAATGTGCTTCTTTTGGAATCAGCCTGCCAAAAATGCAAATTCATGGCACCACTCTTCGACATTTGAGCTTCATGCCCGAGTCAGAAAATGTGCTTTGCAATTGCAAGATCAACATCTCCTGGTCAAGCTGAGAGCAGGAGATCTCATAGCTCAGGAGGCCAAGTACCATGTCTAGTGTTTGGTGTCTTTATATAACAAAGCCAGACAAGCAAAGGTACAGGTATCTGATGAAAAGGAAGACAATACCTCAAGGTGTAGCACTAGCTGAGCTTGTCTCTTACATTGAAAATGCTCATACAGACACTGAAGCAGTCAGAGTATTCAAACTAGCAAATCTCACTAGAATGTACTGTACAATCAATGACAAAAGTCGTGTCGCGGTTTTGTCAGAAGATTAAATATGACTCGTGAAAGGCAGAGCGCACCAAAAGTTTAGCCCTTCGGCATATGTTTTCACCACATTTCACAACACGACTTTTGACTTTCATTGTACACCACCAGACTGGAACAAGTATAAACGGGCGTGTACATTCAACCGATTTGAAAAATTGGATCCTTACTTATTTTCCAGAAAAACACCAGGAAGCCATATTGAACGCAGTAGAAATGGGCTAAAAGACTGTGCGATTTCTTCTAGTGTCATACACAACGAAGGAGGATGTTTCCTCGCCTAAGGATGGGATTGCTCATGTTACACCACTGCATGACATCAACAGCCTGCATCCTGATCACTACAGCAGATCCTCCAAGATGGCTATCAGTGGTTGGATTATGTGGTTGACCGTTTGGAGAACCGACTGACAAATGGACGACTGGATTTCGTAGGGTGCCTGCCACGCAGTGCGTTCAGGTCCTCCCTTATTTATGACGAAGTCCTATATGTTTCCGCTGTTGACCAAGTCGGCAAACAGTCCAATCACTATGCTACACAACATGAAGACCATCAGACGTGCCAATGAGTACCTGAACCCAGGACAGACGCCTATCATGGTGGCTGATTAGCTTCTGTTCACACTTACAAAGTGCCTGCAGTGGAAATTTGCAGATACAGACATTGCTGAAGTCAAATACCTGATCATGCTTGGGGCCATGCACACTGAAAAGATGTTGTGGGCAGTCTCGGGTGACTAGCTGTAGTGCAGTGGGTGGACCACAGCTATAAAGAACGGGGTGTAGCTGTTTCACTGGATGTGGATGTCCTGACTACCCAACAGGTCTCTCAACATCCAGAGCTAACCCCCCTATAAGCTATCCTAAATCCCTGGATGAGGTAGCTGGTGCCATCAAACAGATGAAAAATATCAAAGCCTCAGGGCCTGATGGAATCCCAGCCGAAGTGTATAAAGCAGGAGTACCTCTGCTTACCAGATGTCTCCACTCTCTCCTGGAGAATATATGGGAAAAGAAGGAAATCCTCCATACTCTTAAAGAGCCCTCCATTAACAATATTTATAAGAACAAAGGAGACCGGTCAGACTGTGGCAACTACCGATGGATCGCGCTACTGTCCATAGCTGGCAAGATTATCGCCAGTATGGCTTTAGACCATCACGTGGCGCCACTGACAAGATCTTTGCTCCTAGCCAGATAGAGGAAAAGTACAGAGAACAGCGTCGTAGCATGTACATGGCATTCATCGACCTAACCAAGGCCATCGACTTGGTGAACAGGGAAGCCCTCTGGTGGACCCTCTGCCGTTTTGGTTGCCCACCAGAATTTAGTGCCATTGTGAGGCAACTCTACGATCGCATGAACGGCAGTGTCCTGCACAATGGCACCTAGTCTGAGTTCTTCCCCATCCAAACGGGGATAAAACAAGGAAGTGTATAAGCACCAACTCTCTTTTTCCATTTTCTTGGCTGTCTTCTTTAGTTGTGCCAGGGCGCATTTAGCCGGCGGGATGGACATCGAGTACCGGATGAAGGGAGGTCTTTTCAACATGAGACGACTCCAGGCAGGAACAAAGGTGTCGGCCGCTTCCATTACTGAACTTCAGAATGCAGACGACCTCACCCTTGTTGCTCACACTGAACGCGACCTACAAGAGATCCTGAACACATATCCAGATGAGTATGCACACTTCGGCCTTGAGGTGAATGTACGCAAGACTCGTATTCTCTTTCAACCTGCCTCTGTTTCATCAACACTTCCACTATCCATCCAGATTAACGGTACTATCCTCTCTAATGTTACCCACTTCCGATATCTCGGCTCCCATCTGTCCACTACTGCGGACCTTCGATGAACAGATTCAACATCGGATCAGATGTTCATCTCAAGCCTTTGGCAGACTCCATACACGTGTCTTCAGCTGTAGGGAGCTGAAATTATCTACAAAGTTGCTCGTATATCGAGCAGTGGTCCTCCCCACTCCGCTATATGGCAGTGAGACATGGGTCACATACAGGAGGCATCTCAAGGCACTTGAAAACTTTCACAAACGTAGTCTACGTTCCATTCTCCGAGTTCGCTGGGAAGACAAGAAAACAAGTGCCAGTATTCTCGCTGACACCAACTGTAGGGGCATCGATGCTATCATTATCCATGAACAACTACGCTGGACTGGCCAAGTTAAACGCATGGGGTACAGTAGACTGCCAAAGTAGCTACTTTAAAGTCACCTAACGCATAGTAAACGTAACGCTGGTGGGCAACTGAAAAGGCATAAGGATAGTTTTAAGACAAACCTGAAAAAGTGCCAAATCAACCCCGCTCATCTGGGAGACGATTACTCCACACAGTAACGCATGGGGGAGCACCAAACAAGGTGTCAACACTTTGTAGCTAGTCTACCCCCCTTACGCGTTTTTTCCAGGGTCGAGACAAAGCGCGATATACGCGATTTTGTTCAAAATCACAGTATAGGTACTCCTGAGCATGCCGAGTCCGATCCTATCATCGACAGTTCGATTGCGGAATAATTAGTGGTCGTAATGATGCTTGGACTATTTTAATTAAATTTTTCTCAATGCTTATTTCAGTACTCGCCAACTATTGGTTTCTCAGGTATTTGGTTGGTGTTGTTATGCTCTTCTGGATGTACTTAATTACTTAAATTAATCCCATCAAATTTCAAGTCAGAGAGAAAATCATATTTGGGTGAAAAAACGCGTAAGGGTCTCCCCTTACGCGTTTTTTCCAGAGTCGAGACAAAATGCAATATACGTGATTTTGTTAAAAATCACAGTATAGGTACTCCTGAGCATGCCGATTCCGATCCTATCATCGACAGTTCGATTGCGGAATAATTTGTTGCCACCGCCTCTCCCACACTAGATGTAGCCCTCAACACGGCAACATCTGTGAACGACCCTGCAGGTCCCTCATCAGCCTCTTTAGTCATCTCAGAACTCACCAATGAAGGAGACTCACATCCTTAATAACTCGTATCATTGTATCATAGTTGGATGAACGTCATACTCGATTCCAAATGACAGCAAATTATTATTATTATTATTATTATTATTATTAGTATTAGTATTAGTATTAGTATTAGTATTAGTAGTAGTAGTAGTAGTAGATGATCTCCTATGTGAAGCAAGAACACTGCAGGAGAGACTAAAAT